>NC_070604.1:116013100-116313725 GCF_027172205.1 Podarcis raffonei | reverse complement strand
AAGATTAATTCTTCTGAATACCAGTTTACCAGCTTTGTGTTTTCAGTCTCTTTTCCCCCACAGTTATCTGTAAGGGAGGTGAGTATTTGCTTGTGCTTTTGTTTGTGCTCTTGAGTATGGCCTTCGTTGAGAAGGAAAGGGGGCAGGGGTGGTTTAAAAACTTACCTTGTTTTCGCCTGTTAGGAAATACACCGTGTGTGGCATCTAGCAATACATGGCCAGTAGCAATTGGGCGAGGGGTGAGTGAGAGGGAGGGCAAATTGGGCTAGGCTGATCTGAAGCTTGGCTTTTTGAATTGGTGGGGAAGAATTGGCCACATCTGATGTTGTGTATCCTGTGTGGCTCTGATTCCTGTGAATGTAGCCGATTTCTGGTCTGGGTTTTCTCAGCTAGTTAGATGAGAAGGTTATAAAGCCATTTAATTTACCACTTCTCTCTCTCTCTCTCTCTCTCTCTCTCTCTCTCTCTCTCTCTCTGCCCCCCCCTTCTCTTTCATTTTTCTGTTTTTTCTTGGTCCATGCCTGAAGCATGCAGCGTGGTTGCTAGTAAAAGAGGAAATGGAGTGAGTACCTCCTAGTGGGATTTTTTTCCATCCTGCCTTGTGTGCTAGGTTTTCAAATGTCATTGGCACTGTATTGTTCTCTCTTGGTGTTGTGCTTGGCAGGCGTGTGAGGGGAATTGTATTGAGAGGGGTAATGTGCGATATCTCATCCTCTTCCCTTGGCAGTTAACTCCTCTGATTACCCTACTCACTTTATCATCTTAATACTAAAGCCCCTTAGCACCACTGATCCATTGCTGTTCCTGCACTGAGCTGGAAGGAGAAGCATCACGGTTATTTCACATAGTGCTAAATTGCCTCACAACAATCCCACAAAAGCACGTCTTTGCAGGCAAGGTCCTAACATAGTATTTAATGAAAAGCAAGTCCCATTCAGTAGAGGCCTTGCTTCTCACACCAGCTGATACTTTAATTAGGCATTTCATCCTTGCCCCTTTCTTTTTAAACTTCTAATCAGTTGTGGGTTTTTTGCTCCAGTCACAGCATTACTGAACCAGCCCTTTTAATTAGTCATTTCCTCTTTCTTGCTGGCAGGTCCTTCCATTAGCAAATGTTACAACATGTATTCTAGTTGCTGTTAGTACTTTGGGTTATAAAATTCTTGAGAGCAGAGGTACAAGTTCAAAACTATCGATTGAAATGAATATTTTGAAACTAAACAGAATTGACTGAATTCTCTCCCCCCGCCCCCAGCTTGATTTAAGATGCTGAGTCTTACTTTTAAAAATCATTTAGGAAACAGGATTTTTTAGCAGAAAAAGAAGACCTTGTTCAGCTAAAGGAAGCATACAAATGGATTATTCACCCCCTGTTCCTGGAGCAATTGGGGGTCCCTGCTGATGGAAAGGTATTGTCTAAATATATAACTTCAACAGTGTTTTATTGTCAGAAGGGTACATGGATGGTTGAATCCTCCTCTAAATTAAAAGAAAAAGTTTAATTATCCCTGCACATGGAAAATTTCAGGGCGAGGGAAGAACCTTTCCTCCTGACAAGCTCGTTTTCTTTGTGCAGAGCTAAAGCGAGGGAGAGAGTTTCAGGCAGGTACACAAACAGAGTTCAAGGCTGAGGAAGGGAATGGGAGAATGTTACATTTCCACTACCGAATTAAACAATAACTTTCCACTGTCTTTTAAATTGCGACTCAGAGCCTGTTTGAAGTCAGCGTGGTCTTCGCTCATCCAGAAACAGACGAGGACTGCCATTTCCTGTAAGTTGGGATGTGATGAGTAATGGCGTTGTACATTCACAGGGACATCTTTGGGAGGAGAAAAGGCTAAGGAGTATCTCCTGCACAAAACCAGAGTAGATTCCCTAAGACGGTTGGATGGCGCCTTGTATGCCTCCTTCCTGTATTCCTGCAGCCAGGCTGGTGCCAAATGTATGGCTCTGCTTTCCTTTGGACCCCATCAGCCAAGCCAAGGGGGTTGGGTCTTGTCGTCTGGGTAGCCCAGGACCTCCATACACACTGTCAGGCATCCACCCAGAGTAGGCAGCACCTTCGATTAACATTAGACACAATATCCAGAGAGGGGAACCGGACCCAAGAAACAGCCAATGTTTTGATGTCAGGAAGGAGAGGAAAGATTCTCTTGGTGGATGCTCTCTGACTTAGACACCAACTGCATAGGCCTTTGCAACCATATGTCAGGAGTGCTCTGATGGTGTTTCCTGCTTGGCAGGGGGTTGGACTCGATGGCCCTTGTGCTCTCTTCCAACTCTATGATTCTATGAACCTTGTCCTCACTAAATCTGTTCTGACACCATGTGTAAAAAAGTTTTCAAACAATTAAATGCTGTTTGTTTTTCCATTTAGAGCCTCAGCATGTCCAAGTTGCTTCAAACAAGAAAAGAACAAGCAGGTAAGCAATTATTCTCTTTCCCATTTTTTTGCAAGATCAGAATTTAGTAGGGTCACAAGCCATCACAAACTTGTTACTGTCCTTCCTTCCTTCCTTCCTTCCTTCCTTCCTTCCTTCCTTCCTTCCTCCTTATACTGTGTAGTAAAGTTATTCTTCATTTTTTCTGTTCTTGTGGGATTTCCCCCCTGGATTTAGATTACATCCTTACTGTGTGTGAGTTCTAAAACTTATGTCCCAGCCAAGATTGGTTTCCAAAGCACCTTACAGTTAGAATCCAAAAAAATTACGACAAAATGTATTAACATCTTTCTGTAAAATTTCCCAAGGTGATGGACAAGATTCTAATTAACAGTGCAATCCAATGTATGTTCAGAAGTAAGTCCTGCTGGATTCAGTGGGACACTGTGGCAGCTAAGTGTTGCAGCCTAAAATAACAATTAAGTATTAATTAAAATAGCAGTATCAGAGAAACAGTTTCTGAGAAACGACATTCCATTGACTCAGCTGAAGTGAATTAAACAGAGGAATTGTTTTCGGAATACCTGATACTTTATTCATTTGCAGTCTGTCTTCACCAGAATGGCTGTGGTTAAGGCTTTGGATATGATCAGCGAAGAAGATTTTCTTAAGTAAGTGAGCTCTGAACCTATTTTAACCTTGGTGTATGGGAATTTATCAGGAAAATCAAAGAACAAAGTGAAATGGTACAGGTGAAAATGTCATATAAACCTGGAAGTAATAAGTAAATGGGTTAATACATTCTGACTCTAAATGGGTGTGGCTTCTGCATTTTGTTCCCCATACCTCAAAATTCACTGTGACTTCAGGTGTGCATGTATGTATCACTTGGCTATTGTGTGTCTCAGTTGTGTGATTTCTGACAGGTCTCTCTCTCTCTGACAGTAATTGCAGTTGAATGCATTCTGGGGCAACAGAGAATGAAACAAATCCAGTATTTCAATTTCTGGCTTTAGAGAAAGGCAGTCTTGGAAAACAGCTAACACTTCATTTCCAATTCTTCAACATGGGAATAGCTTGAACTCTGATAAGGACATCAAATTACTGGATATGGGCAAAGAAACAAGGCGTTAGATCCTTCTGCTTTCTGAAGTTCTGCACAAGCCACTCTGATGCTGATTCAGTCGAGTCTTATGCAGGACTTACTGAATTTCAGAAAACCAATGGGTTTAATGTCTTGTTCCTCTTCCTCCAAGTGGCTCCACTATACGGGGGTGAGGGCCTTTTCAGCTACAGCACCTTGCTTGTCAACTCTCACCCCAGGGGCCCACACCTGTGTTTAAGTCATGGCAGTTAGGCACTTATCTCTCCTTGTTTTCCTAGGTTTTTAACCTCTGAGATAGCTTTATGGCTTACTGTAATATACAGCTGAAGCCATTTTCTCTCTTTCCCCCTGCCAGGGTCTTGTCGTGTGCTTTTAATGGCTCGCTCCTTTATTTTCTCCTGTACAGAAACTTTCAGTGTCCTCTGACTTCACCCAAGGCGCCTTGCACAGCTGTCGACATTCAATGTACCAATGGGGCCGTCTTCGTTGCCGGTAAATACATAAATATATAGTGGGTCTCCCCCCCCAAAGAAAAAAAAATATTTCCCTCCCCCAGCCCCAAAGAGCAAAGAAGCCAAGACAGCGAGTGGGATGGATCCTGCTTGCTGTCTTGGCTTCGTTTTTAGCCACGGGGCTGGGGCGGGGGAAGCCCGAGCTTCCCCCAACCCCAGCCCCCAGAACGGGAGCGGGGGCGAGGTTCGTGCAACCTCGCCTTCGCTCCCGGAGCTTGCTGCTATCCACAAGCCTTCTGAGCCCAGCAGGAACTCCCGCCGGGCTCCGAAGGCTTGCGGATAGCTGCCTGAAGCCCGGGGTGCACACTGGGAGTTGGCGCTGTGCTCCCCGGGCTGCAGGCTGCTATCCGCAGTCCTTCAGAGCCCAGCGGGAACTCCTGCCGCACTCCGAAGGCTTGTGGATAGCTGCCCGAAGCCTGGAGAGCGAGAGGGGTTGGTGCGCACCGACCCCTCTCTCTCTCCAGGCTTCAGCGAAAGCCTGCATTCGCTCCATAGGACACACACACATTTCCCCTTCATTTTTGGAGGGGAAAAAGTGCGTCCTATAGGGCGAAAAATACGGTACTTGTAAAAAACTTAGAAACCTATTTGGGCATTGAGTGGGTTCATAAATTAATAAATAGTGCTGTGCTGTTTGTTTCCCCTGCTTCAAGTAAAAAAACAACATTATTTGCTACTTTTGCAAAACTGACAGGATACTAAATACCCTCTGTTTCCTTTACAGGGAGATATAACAAATATTCAAGAACGTTACCCCAGACTCCCTGGATTATAGATGGAGAGAGGAAGATGGAGTCTTCCGTCGAAGAACTGATCTCAGAACATCTCATGGCTGCCTTCAAAGCAGACAGTGAGTGCTTTCTGTATGCACTTAGTGCGCGTCCGTATACCTGCATGTCTTTGCATGCATAACTTAATCAAGCCACCCAAAATCTATTTGATGGAAAGTTACATTCAGGGCGTGGCCTTTTTAGTGGTAGTGCCCACATCCCGGAACACCCTTCCTAGAATCACCTGTTTGTACTTCCTCCTTAACCTACTTTTGCCAAGAGGTTGGGTGGCATTTTTGTTCTGGAGAAGCCTTTCTTGCTGGGTAAAAACCTGCCTGTAGAAAAATCTAATGGCTCGTTTTTGGACCACCTCTCTGTCCTCATGCAACAGGGTAGCTCACTTGTCTGAAAGAACATCTCCTTGCCATTAGTCCTCTCGATGAAACCTCAGTGGTGGAGGAAAAGAATTTTTTTAATATATACATTTTTATTGGGTTCTTTTACATATCATTTTCAACAATCATTTAACATAACTTCTTATCTTATACAATATTTTAGACTTCCGTCAACAACCTTTGATGATTTTCTGTTCTTTATCACTTATTCTGCATTTCTTAATTTCTCTATTATTCTTAATTATCATTAACTAATAATTCTCTTCATTGTCTTGTAATATTTCAGATAGTCCTCCTTACAGAACTTCTTGCAGTCCTACTAGCGTAATCTGTTCATTACAATTGCTTTTCAAATAGTTCATATATTTATTCCAGGCTTCTAAGAATCTCTGGTCCCGCAGGTTGCGAATCCTTCCTGTTAATTTATCTAATTCTGCATAGTGCATTAATTTCATCCGCCATTCTTCTTTCATCGGTAATTCTTCTTGCTTCCGGAGGAAAAGCATTTGCCCACACAGCAAGGGTGGGGAACCTATGGCTCTCCGGGTGTTTCTTGACTGCAGTTCCCCTTATAACAACATAAACAGAGCCTGGCTGCTGGTTCAGGACAGAGGCCCACCTGGTCTAACATCCCGTTCACAGAGAAGCCAGTAAGGGGTCTGTGGGAACAAGCAGAATCTGTTTCCTAGCAGCTGGTAGTCAGAGACATAGTGCCTCTGGCATTGAAGGTAGACCGCAACCACTGTGGCTAGGAGCCATTCATAACTTTATCTTCCAATCTTCCTTTGAAGCCAACCAGACTGGTGGCCATCAGTCCCCATTGTGGGAATTCATTCCATAGTTTAACTTGTCATGGAATTCCACTCAATATTGATCCAGAGCAGATTCCAGCATATAGTTAGCAGAGTAAAGACTTAAACACGTTGCAGGATTCCCCCCAAAATAGACCAGAGGCAATTATATTTCATCCAGCGGAGCTTTACTGCTACTGAAGGCAAATGAGCATACAGTGGTACCTCGGGTTAAGTACTTAATTCGTTCCGGAGGTCCGTTCTTAACCTGAAACTGTTCTTAACCTGAAGCACCACTTTAGCTAATGGGGCCTCCTGCTGCTGCCACGCCACCGGAGCACAATTTCTGTTCTCATCCTGAAGCACTATTTCTGGGTTAGCGGAATCTGTAACCTGAAGCGTATGTAATCTAAAGCGTATGTAACCTGAGGTACCACTGTAATGGTCACAAATCTAATATAGTCAGGAAATCCAGTTGCAGCAGACTTAACTTAAACTTACAATAACTTACAATAAGTCTGAACCTTAACACTAAGCATACTGTGTACAGAACACCACAGCAGAAGGAAAAGAGATAGAACATGAAAGTGAAACCCAGGCTCCTTCTGGCCTCTTATTATAGCCAGCATGACCTTGGCAGAAGAGATAAGAGAACCAGTTCAAACCAGCTTTACTCAGCTTCTCTGAAGGAATAACCCAAACACCATGAACCTTCTGCTAGCTTCTTTCACACAGAAAAGCTTCCAGAACCCTCTTGAACTTGGTAGAATAGGAAAGATCTTTACACAGCAGATCAATACTTTCTGTACTAAGAAATGCAAACTGACATTGTGAAGAACTCCTTCCTGTTCTCAGTACTGAATTTTCCCAATATCCGGCCTTATTGGGTGGCTCCAAGTTCTACTATTATGAGAGAGGGAGAAAAATGTCTCCCTGTACACTTTCTCCACACCATCCATTTTTTATACATGGCCCCCTCTTACTTGTCTTCACTCCAGACTGAAAAGCACCCTATGAAATTCGTGGCCTTGCTGGCTGGGGCTGGGGGGTGCCCTGTGGGCTTCTTCAGCACGGACCCCAAATGTATCCAGTGTTTTTCATATCCGTACTGTTCCCTGTCCACACCATAGATGGGTTTCCCATTAGCGTTGCTCTTACAGGGGCTATATAATAATAATGATTTATTATTTGTACCCCGCCCTTCTGGCTGGGTTTCCCCAGCCACTCTGGGCGGCTTCCAACAAAGATTAAAAATACATAAAAATGTCACACATTAAAAACTTCCCTGAACTGGGCTGCCTTCAGATGTTTTCTAAATGTCAGGTAGTTGTTTATCTCTTTGACATCAGATGGGAGGGCGTTCCACAGGGCGGGTGCCACCACCGAGAAGGCCCTCTGCCTGGTTTCCTATAGCTTTGCTTCTTGCCAGAAGGCCCTTGGCACTGGACCTCAGCGTCCGGGCAGAACGATGGGGGTGGAGACGCTCCTTCAGGTATACTGGGCCGAGGCCGTTTAGGGCTTTAAAGGTCAACACCAACACTTTGAATCGTGCTCGGAAACTGTAGAATAGAGCTAAGAGCACTTTTTTTTGTTTGACCCCAAGCCATGGAGTCCTGCAACAGGGGCTCAGGGTTGTGTGGAAAGGATTCTGGCATTGGTGAGTTAGCAAGCCCAGCCAACCTTTTCCTTTTTGTTTCGAAGGTTTTAATTTTTCATCCTCCGGAAGAGAAGACGTGGATGTGAGAACACTGGGCAACGGTAAGCTTGGCTCGCAGCCTAAGTCTGTAATCCTGAACTCACTTACCCGGGAGTAAACCCCATTGGATTCAAAAGGATTGTGCTGTCAATGGCACAAGCTGGTATGTTTGGAGCCCCTTAAGCAGACAGTGCCCTCTGGTGGTGGGTCAGAATAGTGCCAGCACCTTGCATTCAAATATCTGTCTGGCAATTAGATTTCACGTTCTGAAAGATCATTATTTTCATACAGTTTTTGTGCTGGCAGCACAAATTCAAGGATTTAGAAATGCCTTGTTATTTATGGCTTTTGCACCCCAAATGGGCTCCCAGAGCTGTTTACAAAGATAAGTAAAAGCATTTCAAGGCCCTGCGAATAGAGTGTTTTCCTTTACTCCCCCCCCCCTTTTACTCCACCAAAAATATCTGTGGATATCTTATTATGCAGCCACTTGCAAACCGCTGTCCTCATTTCCTCCCACCGCATCTCATGGTTGCTCCAACATTGACAGGAAGGCCCTTCGCAATTGAGCTGGTGAATCCTCGGAAAGTCCGCTTGGCTGCAGAAGAAATGAAGGAGCTTCAACAGGTAAATGGCTTTCAAGGTGTTGAAAATGGCACACTGGCAGGCAGTCTGCAAAGCCACCTTTAAGCTGCCACAAAACTCTTTGTGGTGTTTGTTTCAAGAAACGAGCACGGCTACCCGTCTGTGCGTGAAACCTTTTTTTTAGGGCATCAAGACACAAGACTTGACCCTTTCCTCCCAAAGTCCTGGCTGTTTCCTTTTGAGGCCCTAACCACCTTGGGGTCAGGATACCTAAGGGGCTGTCCCTTCTTATGGATCCTGCCAATCCATTAAGACCGGTTCCTTGCACATCCCAACCCCTCTTATAAAAGAGTAGTAAGAAAAGTGGAAAGTTAGCCTCCCTGATATAGTGGTACCTCGGGTTAAGAGCTTAATTCGTTCTGGAGGTCCGTTCTTAACCTGAAACTGTTCTTAACCTGAGGTACCACTTTAGCTAATGGGGCCTGCCACGCCGCCAGAACGCGATTTCTGTTCTCATCCTGAAGCAAAGTTCTTAACCCGAGGTACTATTTCTGGGTTAGCGGAGTCTGTAACCTGAAGCGTCTGTAACCTAAAGCATCTGTAACCTGAGGTACCGCTGTATTCAGGGTTCTGTGGAATTTACCCAGTCACGCTCAGGGAATCGGATTACAATTTTTAATACCGTATTGGCCTGAAACCTCACTTCTTCCCCAAATTCCGACCATGAAAAGTTAAAGTGTGGCTTATATTTGTGACCTTACGGTATGCAGCCAGGAGTGCGGCAAAGCGGCGTCCGCCCCGTGCGTAATCCCCCGTCCTCTCCCCCAAGGCCAGGAAGGGAGAGAGCGAGGAAGGGGCAAGGCCGTTGGCAACACAGCACGGCTCCCCCACCCCCCCAGTATGCAACTAGGAGCCGCAAGGAATGAAGCAGCTTACATTTGGGTATTTTTTCTTGTTTCCCCTCCAATTTTAAAGGTGCGGCTTATATTCAGGCCAATACGGTACATTACTCTACAGGTTTTCCCAAAACTACCCTTAATACAAACTGTTTTTTGTTTTTGTTTTTACTATTTTGGGATTTAGAGGATTATTCGTTGAAGTTTTTTTTCCAGGCAGTTTTTTTAAAAAAATACAATTCTGTAGTGAAACCTTCCTCCTTTGATAACATTTGTTCACCTTCCAACCATTCCCAGGACATGATCTGGAGGCATACGATGCGACCACTTTTTTGAAGCTGAACAGTCCCTGGGTGGGAGACCTCCTGAGAAAGTTCTGAGTCCAATAGCAAGTTAGAGGGATATACAAATGCTACACAAAACCAGCCTAATAATGAAGTATTACGTGGGCATTTCGATGGCATAGTTTTAAGGGAGAAACAGTTGGTAGGATACAGAATTTGGTAAAGGTCTGGATGTCCAGTGAACGAATGGCATAATATTTATACATACATACATACATACATACATACATACATACATACCCCGCCCATCTGGCTGGGTTTCCCTAGCCATTCTGGGTGTCTCCCAACAGAATATTAAAAACACGATAAAACATCAAACATTAAAAACTTTCCTAAACAGGGCTGCCTTCAGATGTCTTCTGAAAGTCAGATAGTTGTTTATTTCCTTGACATCTGATGGGAGGGTGTTCCAAAGGGGTGGTGCCACCACCAAGAAGGCCCTCTGCCTGGTTCCCTGCAGCCTCTCTTCTCGCAGGGAGGGAACCACCAGAAGGCCCTCAGAGTTGGACCTCAGTGTCCGGGGCTGAATGATGGGTGTGGAGACGCTCCTTCAGACGCTCCCATGGCTGCCCATTGATGAAAAGGTTATCAATGAAAAAGGTAGAGGTTAGCAGAGCTGGCGTATATGCACAGGTTAGAGATGGTAAGCAATACACTGAGCTGTTGGCTGCCTTGTATCAAGATGCAGTCTAAATATTTTAAGGAGTAAGAGCTGTTCAGTGTTGTGATTTGATTCATGCTTACTGTTCGCTATTTTATAACTTCATTTATTTTTGGTTAAAGAAGCCAGGTCTTAGTCCTGTTCTTCTATCAGGGAGCTCAAGGCAGTTTGCACAGTTTCAGCAAGTGTTATCCTTGCAGTAACTCTGTGATGGGTCGGAAGGTAGTGGAACGTGGGGGATTTGAACCCAAGTCTCCCCACTCTTAGCCCAACACTCTGCACCAGAGCTTTCCAAACTGTGTGCCACGACACGTTAGTGTGTCGGTGTGTCATGCAAACGCTCCATGCACTCCTGCCGGGACCAGAAAGGGGTTAGTTTAACCTCTGGTTTGCTAGTAAAACTGAATTACTGTGTCATGAAATGATGCACGTCTTAACAAGTGTGTCACCAGCATGAGAAGTTTGGAAAGCTGTGCTTTACGCACTGCGGCCTGCAGCACTTTGTATTTAGATTAGAGCTTTTTTTAAAAAATTGGGCACTTTTACTGGCTCTGGCTATTTCTTCCTCCCAGAAAAAAAGGCAGTTTCTTCTCAAACCATTGCATGAGGGAACTCCCATTGCCTTTCTGTTTTTTAACTGCAAAACCCCAGAATCGTTTTAAATTTTAAACAGTCAGATGAGGCTGAGGTAATCTTTGTTTGTTCGTTTATAGATAATAAATAACTCTTCTGACAAAGTCCAAGTTCGTGATCTGCAGCTCGTCACCAGGTCAGTGTTTTGGTACTTGAATAAAGCTTATTTTGGTGTGTGGAAAAGCAGGGAATTTGAGGCCGTAACCTGGGTATGTTAACCCTTTCCCAACCTTGTGCCATCTCTGTAAAGCTCTTTCAAAATGGCATAGAAGAAGCAGCAGCAGCAGTGATTCTGCCGTCCTTGAAGCATGCCCAAAGAAAGCTCTGATTTGGGAGGATTTTGGAACAGGCAAAACAAACTACCGTATTTTTCGCTCTATAGGACGCACCGGACCATAGGAGGGGGAGAACAGGGGAAATTTTTTTTTCTTGTTCTCCCCCTCTAAAACAAGGTACGTTCAAGGTGCATTCACCCAAAGCCTCCGGAGCACAGTGGGAGTTAGCGCTGCACTCAGGAGGCTTCAGGCCACCTTGGAAGCCTGGAGAGCGAGAGGGGTCGGTGCGCAGTGACCCCTCTCGCTCTCCAGGCTTCAGTGAAGGCAACCCGAAGCCTCTGGAGAATGGCGGGAGTTCCCGCTGGGCTCCGGAGGCTTCAGGTTCCTTTTGACATGCTCTTTGGGGCTGGCAGGGGGAAGCGCTGCTTTCCCCCACCGCCTGCCCCAAAGAGCAGGTCGGGGAACAGCGCAAAGGCTGCGTGCAGCCTTGCCGTTGCCCCCCAAGCTTGTGGGGCTGGCGGTGGGGGGAAGCGTTGCTTTTCCCCACCGCCAGCCTCAAAGATCCCTGAAGCCTTTGGAGCGCAGCAGGACCTCGCGCTGCGCTCCAAAGGCTTCGGGTTCCTTTCACTGACCCAAAGCCTTTGGAGTGCAGCGCGAGTTCCCGCTGCACTCCAAAGGCTTGAGGCTTCGGGGACAGCCTTTGTAGCCTCCGTAGGGCAGCGGGGTGAAGGCACCCCTCTGCCCTGCGGAGGGTTTGCGCAGCCATCCCCAAGCTAGAACAGTGAGACGGAGAGCTGCGCAGCGCTCCGTCTCCCTGTTCTGGCTTTGGGCTTAGCCGCGCAGCCTGCATTCGCTCTATAGGAGGCACACACATTTCCCCTTAATTTTTGGAGGGGAAAAAGTGCGTCCTATAGAGTGAAAAATATGGTAAACTGTTTCCTTCAACAGTATCCTTCTAGTCACCTGTCCAGAAATGGTATAATGCAATCGCAGTTTGATCCTCTGCCCTCAACAGTTGCCCTTAGAGGGAGATAAGAGGCAGAAGGCAGATCTTCCATTACATTGCAGGATTTCGTTTCACATATTTCGAAGCCGAGATTGTAAATGGATTCCAGAACTGGGCCTTTGTGATCTGTAACAGAAATTGAGCCCTGAGTATAGCTCAGCTGTCCTAATTAAAGCAAGGCACGTCCAACATACTACTTTTTCATAGCTGTGAACGTGTTGCATAGTCACACACATTATGGAGATTTATTTATTTTTATTAAAAAAAGCAAGTTCCTAGTCCCTAGCGAAATTTCAGAAGCCAGAAGAGGAGGGGCTAAGCAGTCCTCCTGTTGGTGGAGGGTGCGGTGAGACTCAAATTACGCACACAGAAAAACAAGTGTAGGGGAATTTGCCTTGGTTTAGGGCTCTCACTCCATTAAAGAAAACATTTTTTATTATTAATTATATGATTTCAGTTGATGCTGCAATTTGTTAATCAAATGTGCATATGAGCAAAAAATATATACATATGCCGTAGGAGGCATTGTCTTACAGGCATTCCCCTCTGTTCTGTCTTTTTAAACCCTGCGGTTTTTATTAGCACTTGTATTTTTATTTTTATTTTTAAAAGGAAGTATACTAACCAGTTAACCTGGCCACTTTTTTGTTTGATAAAAAGTGTGTGTGTTTATAAAGTCAGTTTGTGAACCAATTAATTGTTGCAGTTCAGCCCTACTTTACTTCCCTAATTTATTCTGGTTGCAGAACCAGGAATCTCTGGGTGCAGAATGCTTAGGTAGCCACAGCCCAGCCTACAGGTATTACACTACAGTGGTACCTCGGGTTAAGAGCTTAATTCGTTCCAGAGGTCCATTCTTAACCTGAAACTGTTCTTAACCTGAAGCACCACTTTAGCTAATGGGGCCTCCTGCTGCCGCTGCGCCGTACTATTTCTGGGTTAGCGGAGTCTGTAACCTGAAGCGTACGTAACCTGAGGTATCACTGTACCCTGCAGGATGGGGAAAAGAGAGAAAGTTCTCACACACACACACACTCACCCAAGCCATTCATAAAGATAAACCAGAACTGTTGAGGAGTCCTTTCACCTTTCAGATTCCTGTGGCTGTTGCCCATTTATTTGCTTGTCTTTCAGAGAGGCCATTGGGCACATGAAAGAAGGCGAGGAAGCAAAGACCAAAACTTACAGTGCCTTAATATGGACAGAAAAAGCCATCCGGAACGAAGACATTGAGCTTCTAGACAACATGAAGGTTGCGTGTCTGGGGTGGTATTTATCACATTTGTTTGTTGTTTTCATTGTGCATGACCCGGGTGGGCAGCAGAAAGTAGATCAGGCTCTACAGCAAATCAGCCAGAGATCTGTTGTTGTTGTTTAGTCGTGACCCCATGGACCAGAACTCGCCAGGCACTCCTGTCTTCCACTGCCCCCTGCAGTTTGGTCAAACTCATGCTGGTAGCTTTGAGAACACTGTCCAACCATCTTGTCCTCTGTCGTCCCCTTCTCCTTGTGCCCTCCATCTTTCCCAACATCGGGGTCTTTTCCAGGGAGTCTTCTCTTCTCATGAGATGGCCAAAGTCTTGGAGCCTCAGCTTCACGATCTATCCTTCCAGTGAGCACTCAGGGCTGATTTCCTTCAGAATGGATAGGTTTGATCTTGCAGTCCATGGGACTCTCAAGAGTCTCCTCCAGCACCATAATTCAAAAGCATCAATTCTTCGGCAATCAGCCTTCTTTATGGTCCAGCTCTCACTTCTATACATCACTACTGGGAAAACCATAGCTTTAACTATACGGGCCTTTGTTGGCAAGGTGATATCTCTGCTTTTTAAGATGCTGTCTAGGTTTGTCATTGTTTTTCTTCCAAGAAGCAGGCGTCTTTTCATTTTAACATAGATTTGTAGCTTGCTTCCAAGCTGCCTGCTTGCATTTGTAATGTGGAGCAGAGAGCTCCCACATGTGAACACTTCTCCATTTTCTCCAGTGGAGGAAGATAGTTTTTTTTTTAAAAAAAAAATTATTAAGGATTTTCTTGTTTTACAGAAGTGTAGTGCCTCGTATTTTTTCTTCTTCTTCCATGTAACATTTTTACAAATCCGTTGCATTTGTTGAGGCTTGGAGGAAGATAGTTCATCAATTCTTTGGCAATCAGCCTTCTTTATGGTCCAGCTCTCACTTCCATACAGCAGTCACGAAATTAAAAGACGCCAGATATCCACCTTCCTTCCTTCCTTCCTTCCTTCCTTCCTTCCTTCCTTCCTTCCTTCCTTTCTTTCTTTCTTTCTTAATTACCAGTAGATGAGCCTGGCATGCTCTGGTCCATGGGGTCACGAAGAGTCGGACACGACTAAACAACAACAACAACAACAGATGACTGGCAGTTGTATAACAGTAGCAGAAACAAACGCCCTTTTGCTGAGGCACAGAGAACTTTGGAGTAACCAGGGATGAGATCTTTGCGTGCTCTGACTGTGTGTGCTGTTAACAGATCTTACTATAATGCCTGTAATATCTGAGATATGCCATTCTCCGCTAATGTGCGAAAGATGGGCATTGTGTGGTGGGAATGTCCATCTGCATGTTTCTCCAGAATCTAAAATCATAACACAGGGAAACCAGAGTTGACTGTATCGGCAATATACGGTATACTATCTCAATTCTTCTCGTTGCTCTGCGGGCGTATACATTCCTGATTCAGGAAAATAAATAAGTCTAAATTTCAAACTAGGCACCCAGGGAGTGCAAAACCCATATCAATTCACATTGCATGTTGAACACATCTTGATTTACCTTCTACGTTTTCAGAACTTATTCTGGCTTTGCTAATTATGCCCCAACCGTGAGAAACCTCTTCTTCGGCCCCCGCAACCAGCCTTTTTGAGATTTCAGTAGAAATTGCCCAGCCCAGTTTTAAGCATAGCTTCACAACCAGTAAGGGCCACATAATAATCTCATTTTTTCCTCTGTATTTTTATTCTTCAGAAGAAGGGAAACTGAATTCTACTCCCACTCAGATTTTCCATGGCCTCTGCATGACCCTAGGGCTCACATCTCTGTGCAGGCCCTGTCTTACTCATGCTGCAGTTGCACAACAGAGTACAATCTCTGGGATGGTTCAGCCTACGGAAGTGCCTGGCCTCCTGCAAGGTGCCTGTTTTCCTCCCTGTGTGCTCCTGTTAATGTGGCAAAATTCCTCCCATTTGACAGGAAGACACAGGCAGCCAGGCCATTGCAGCATGCGCATTGCGGCAAGGGAGACAACAGAGTATAGTAGGCTGAATGTTGGACTTGGAATTTGTTGTTGTTTAGTCGTTTAGTCATGTCCGACTCTTCGTGACCCCATGGACCAGAGCACGCCAGGCACTCCTGTCTTCCACTGCCTCCCACAGTTTGGTCAAACTCATGCTGGTAGCTTCGAGAACACTGTCCAACCATCTCATCCTCTGTCGTCCCCTTCTCCTTGTGCCCTCCATCTTTCCCAACATCAGGGTCTTTTCCAGGGAGTCTTCTCTACCCATGAGGTGGCCAAAGTACTGGAGCCTCAGGTTCAGGATCTGTCCTTCCAGTGAGCACTCAGGGCTGATTTCCTTCAGAATGGAGAGGTTTGATCTTCCTGCAGTCCAAGAGTCTCCTCCAGCACCATAATTCAAAAGCATCAATTCTTCGGCGATCAGCCTTCTTTATGGTCCAGCTCTCACTTCCATACATCATTACTGGGAAAACCATAGCTTTAACTATACACTTGGAATTTAGGACTCCCCAATTAAAGACCTGCCCGACTTAAGAAGTTCCCTTGGTGGCCATGGGCTAGGTACACACTTTTTCCGCCTAACCCAACTTTAAGGGTTGCTACACGGATATGTTAGTGTCTTGGCTAGGGATGGCCAGTCAGTTTTATTGCACATAGCCAAAGGCTGCCGCAATGTACACAGAATCATTCAACAATTAAAAGAAAATATACTGGATTGATCCAACAAAACTTAAAACATTTATGTTATCAAGACATTACCTACACTAAACAGAACTATAAAAGTACCTTAATATACAAATTAAGACATTAAACAATAAAATTTATCACATGGCCACTAATATATTAAAAAATGATATAGTGTGCAACTATATTCGGAGTTTGGTGATAAGGATAAAATATAGCTTGATGTAAGGTAAAGGTAAAGGGACCCCTGACCATTAGGTCCAGTCGTGGTCAACTCTGGAGGTGCAGCGCTCATCTCACTTTATTGGCCAAGGGAGCCGGCGTTTGTCCACAGACAGCTTCGGGTCATGTGGCCAGCATGACTAAGCCGCTTCTGGCGAACCAGAGCAGCGCACGGAAACGCCATTTACCTTCCCACTGGAGCGGTACCTGTTTATCTACTTGCACTTTGAGGTGCTTTCGAACTGCTAGGTTGGCAGGAGCAGGGACTGAACAACGGGAACTCATCCCATCACGGGGATTCGAACCACCGACATTCTGATCGGCAAGTCCTAGGCTCTGTGGTTTAACCCACAGCGCCACCCACATCCCTAGCTTGATGTAGATAGGGTCAAATAAATTCATCTCCTTTACAGTTGGTGGCTACCTTTGCTATATAATTTGCTCTAATTTTCCTAGCGACAGTTGCAAAGAGTGCTACACGCTAGGTCACATACTTATCTGTGTCTGCAAGGAGATACATAATCATGTCAGAGGGGTTCTGGCCAGGGGAGCTTGTCATTATAGGTGCTAAAAATCTTTCTCTTGCTTCATAATATAAGGGGCAGTGCAAAATAGAATGCATAAGGTCCTCTACTTCAGGACATCCCCTAATGCAAACACATTTGTTTGTTGGTATGCCTCTGTGTCTCCCATCTCTACAAGCAGAGTTGATTGTGTTTAATCGTAACTCTGTAAAAGCTTTCCGAAGTTGTGCAAAAGTCAATTCATTAAAATAAGATGTATGTTCATTGTTGGCTAGGGATGGATGTATTTGTCAATTTTAGTTTCTTCTTTTTCCAATTTTAAGTTCAGTTTGCATCCCCCCCCCCCCCGCATGAATGAAAATTCACCAGTGCTTTAGTGCAAATTTCTCCTAAAATACACATTCGTATGTAGTTTTGCCTGATATACACATTTTTGCTAAGCGGTTCCCCGAAAAAGCAATACTTTTTTGCATGTTGCTTTCATTTACATACCTAATTTATATGCACAAAGTACGCATCACTTTGGCTAGAGAACTGCACTGCAGAATTCAGAGAAGTGTGAATTTTGAAGATTTGGCTGTGCTTCGGGTAACTTGCTGTTTACAGAAGTGTGATTTAGATAGGTTAACCGTAAAGGCAGACTGAATCAAATTTATCTGACATCTCTCGTTTCGGCCATGCTTGTGTCTGCAGATTTGGACTTACTGTTGACACCCACGGCCTGTGAATTCCTGATCCACTTACGTTAGCATACAGAGATGTGCTTAATTGCAATATCACCTTCCAAACACTGAAGTTATCACTTCCATCAGTTTGGTATTTGGACTGGGAGGGCGAGGGCAAGAAGTCTGCTGTCATAACTGGTAAGAGTTATATAGCACAGCTATGTGCCCTATAACTCAGCGGCATGAGGGTTTTTGCAGCGCAGAAACAATTTTATATTTCCTCGTGTATCTGCTGTATCTAATGCTCTGCGTTTCTGCTTGCTTGCTTTTTGATTTCTTGGACAGGAATTAAAGCTCGATCAAAAAACTCCACTGCGGGTCCTCCACCGGCGACCGCTAGCCGTCAGGGTTCGTGTCATATACACCATGCAGTCGGAGTACATAGATGAGCATCATTTCCGTCTCCATCTGAAGACGCAGGCCGGGACGTATCCTTTTTGAGCCACAGTAAGGTAAAGGTAAAGGGACCCCTGACCATTAGGTCCAGTCGTGACCGACTCTGGGGTTGCGGCGCTCATCTCACTTTACTGGCCGAGGGAGCCGGCGTACAGCTTCCAGGTCATGTGGCCAGCATGACTAAGCCGCTTCTGGCAAACCAGAGCAGCGCACGGAAATGCCGTTTACCTTCCCGCTGGAGCGGTACCTATTTATCTACTTGCACTTTGACATGCTTTCGAACTGCTAAGTTGGCAGGAGCAGGGACCGAGCAACGGGAGTTCACCCCGTCGCGGGGATTCAAACCGTGACCTTCTGATCAGCAAGTCCTAGGCTCTGTGGTTTAACCCACAGCGCCACCCATTTTCTGGCTAGAGATCCATATATGCTATATTAACACACGGGAGTCTCCCATTTGTTAACGCTTGCATTTTGTAACTCGCGTCACAGTGCCCCCCCCCAAAACCCGCACCATATACACCACCCTGAACTCCTTGGTCAGAATAACAAGCTTTCTGAATTTCCATGCCGTGTGTAGGCTGCAGAATCCAGTGTGTTTCTTGGGGCAAGGTTTTGCAGAGTGATTAGTGAAACACACAGCGTACACACAACCCCAGTTTGGGGTACAGCCCACCCACCTGGTCTAATGCTGCAGGACCAATGGTGAATGTTAATGAACAAGCCATACTCCCTTTCTGGGCTCCACACACTGTGCCCTTTTGGAAGCTGCCTTATGCAAAGACATCCCATGGGTCCATCCAGCCCAATAGTGCCAACACTGACTGGCAGCCGCTCTCCAGCAGGAGCCTTTGCTGGCACTGTGTGATGATGCTGGGGAATGAGCTTGGCGCCTTGTGCGTGCAAAGCAGATGCTCTATCACTGAGCACCAACCCTTCCTTTGCCCGCCCCCCACCGTTCAAGATTTGTGGGGTCTTCATTTCGTCCTTAATGGCAATCTAGTTACATTAAAGAGTTTGTTCATGGAGACTTTGGAAGAACCAAGCCGAACATTGGTACGCTCTTGGGCACAACCGCTGACATCTTGGAGCTGGATGTAGAAGTGAGTGCTACCTCCTTGTTCCTCTTTGTAGTGACAATCATGGAATTGTCGTGATACTTTCAGGTATAAAATTATGACCCATCCATGCCCTCATATGCCATTTCAGCCATTTTCTGGCTAAAGGTAAAGGGACCCCTGACCATTAGGTCCAGTCGTGTCCGACTCTGGCGCTCATCTCGCTTTATTGGCCGAGGGAGCCGGCGTACAGCTTCCAGGTCATGTGGCCAGCATGACTAAGCTGCTTCTGGCGAACCAGAGCAGCTCACGGAAACACCGTTTACCTTCCCGCCGGAGCGGGACCTATTTATCTACTTGCACTTTGATGTGCTTTCAAACTGCTAGGTTGGCAGGAGCTGGGACTGAGCCACAGGAGCCTACCCCATCGCGGGGATTTGAACCACCGACCTTCTGATCAGCAAGTCCTAGGCTCTGTGGTTTAACCCACAGCGCCACCCGTTTTCTGGCTAGAGATCCATATATGCTATATTAACAAGTGGGAGTCTCCCATTTGTGATTTAACCCTTGCATTTGTTTCCTTCTCTCTGCAGTCGGTGGATGTTGACTGGCCTCCAGCTCTGGATGATAAATGAGAAGTTTTAACTTTCAAGATGTGGAGAATGAAGGGGCCACAGTCTTGTCAGTGACTGGTTACAGCAGAATGGGCTCCGGGGGTTTTTGTAAGCTGGTTGGCTTTCCAAAAAATTTGTTACCTTTTTTTAGATCATGTTGATCTATTTTTTTAAAAAACTAAAAAAAAAATGTTATAATGAAGAACGTCTGGTACTTTGACCACTTTGTAAATGCATATATCTCCAACGACAGCCAGCGGAATTGGTTGTGCTGCTAAGATAACATGATCTCTCAGAACATATCTTTGGAAATAAGAGCAGAGTTCTCTGTTCCCACAGCCTGCGAACTCTGGTCTCACTGGGTTGCCAAATGGCGTCCCTCTGGATCTTTCTGCAGGCTTTGGTTCTCTATTAAATAGCTAAAAATGAGTTGCCATCTGTCCTCTGATCATCTGAGGCCTGTCACAATATACTGTATTTTTCGCTCTATTAGACGCACCAGACCACAAGACGCACCTAGTTTTTGGAGGAGGAAAACAAGAAGAAAAATATTCTGAATCTCAGAAGCCAGAACAGCAAGAGGGATCGCTGCGCTGTGAAAGCAGCAATCCCTCTTGCTGTTCTGGCTTCTGGGATAGCTGCGCAGCCTGCATTCGCTCCATAAGACGCACACACATTTCCCCTTACTTTTTAGCAGGGAAAAAGTGAGTCTTATAGAGCAAAAAATACGGTAATTTTAATCTACAAAAATGCAAACGCAACACACTGGCTAATAACTGTTAGTGAATATATAATCGGTTCTGATGTCATTCAAAATATACGAATAAGCCATTTCAAAATGATGCATATCTTATACAACACATCTCACAAAATATACAAGTAACTACAAGTTGTTAATTGTATCAGAGTCAAACAAAGAATCAAACAGATCAATGAATAGTGAGGAATGCCAAGCCGTCTCTCAAAGGAAGACGTCTCACAAAAGTCTCAAAAGGACAAGTATATCCAGAATCATTCAACTGTTTCGGAATAAAGTCTTCATCAGCGAATAATTATCAATGAAATATTCATACTAGTAGGGATTATGCTATTGGATCAGTGCTCACTGGGTAGTGCAGCTGCTTAACAACTTGTAGTTACTTGTATATTTTGTGAGATCATAACCGATTATATTGATTCTTTGTTTGACTCTGATACAGTTAACAACTTGTAGGTACTTGTATATTTTGTGAGATGTGTTGTATGATACATACATCATTTTGAAATGGCTTATTTGTATATTTTGAATGACATCATAACCGATTATATATTCATTAACAGTTATTAGCCCGCGTGTTAGATTTGCATTTTTGTAGGTAGTTACATTTTGCAACACATCCGTTTGTGTTTGTTCACAATACAATTCCAGTCATAGTGCAATGATTGTCAGGATTCTGGTACTTCTGGGTGAGCTGATGCCATTCAGCGCAGATTGTACAAGGAAATAATCCTGTGCATGTTTACTTGGAAGTAAGTCCCGCTGAGTTCAGATATTTTAGTATGCATGGGATTGCAGCAGCAATCTTGGATCTGTACCAATGTAAAGGCAGCCCTGAATAACTGTATATCCTATTAATAGTAGAGGAAGATTTGCTTACCCTTTTGCAAGGACATGCCGTAATTCTAAATCAATCCATAGCCACCCCTTTCTCTTCAGAAAGTGGTATTTGGCCAGAATTATGTAATGGGGAAGAAAGGATAGTGTGATATAATAATGAATGATGTTTTAATGTGAGAGGCAACTGTACCCCCAAAAATGTTCCGAGTTTTATTTTTACTAAGAAAATAAACTTTTATTAAAAAATTCTCTCTCTTGAGTGTTCTAGTGTTTGTTTATATATAATATGTATGCTGCATGGATGCGAATCACAGATAATTATATTGGTCAGAGCTGGGTGTATACTCTGTGCTTAAAAATGATATAAAAACATTCCACCCACGGAATCTGGATTTGATGCTAAGCAATGCCAAATTATTTCCCATTTACAATTATGTACCACTTTGAGCAGTTTATTCTAGTTTTGCTGGTTTTCCTGAAGAGGTCTGGCAAGGAACCATGTGGAACACTTGACACTCTCATTTTTATTCCTCCATCCACACCTCTGGCTCCAGAGATAACAGCAGACACAAATGTAACTTTCAGGTATCTTTCACAACCATAAGGGCTTATAAATTGCTGCTTTTAAAAAATAAACACTGGCTTTATTACACACCGTATGGCATTCTGCAGAGCTATTGTGGAGCATTGGCTGCTAGCAAACTTTGATCCCTACTTACGACCGTTTGGGATTTTTAAGCCTTTCAAACTGATTTCAAAAAAATTCTAAGGGCGAACAGAATCACATTAATTCTTTTTCGGAACATCTCATTATTAAACAACACCAGTTCTAGCGTACAAAGGGTAGAACTGTATCTTGCAATAGCTCATTATATAATTTTATTATTCTGCAGTATCAAAAGGCTGTTACCTAAAAATGCTTACTGTCCCCTTCAGTCTCTTTATATAATGCCTTATTGGATTGCAAGCTGTTGACTTGAGTGCTTTGCTAAGAAGGGGGCATTACATGTAATAGAAGCCCAGAGTTCTGTGGCTTTGTTGAAATTTGCAGCTGTTTCCAAAACTGGTGGTAAATTTTGCCTCTCTATTCTGGTATGTGAGCAAGGATCACTTTGCCTCTCAGATGGACGCCTCTGGCAGAACTCATCATTTCTGCCTCACACTTGGTGTTTCACAAACACCAATGAAGTATCAGTTTCGCTCAAATTTTGGGCAATGTGGCAGTAAGCCGGATGCGGACTTTCGGTTGACATCTGAAATGGTTTCTCCTCTGACGAAGAGCCATTTTGTCTTCTGAAAGTACCCCAAGAATAAATCTTTCCAGTGTTGGAGAAGCCACTCTCTTAGACCTTAGATAAAGTGGTACCTCAGGTTAAGAACTTAATTCGTTCTGGAGGTCCGTTCTTAACCTGAAACTGTTCTTAACCTGAGGTACCACTTTAGCTAATGGGGCCTGCCGCTGTGCCGCCACACAATTTCTGTTCTCATCCTGAAGCAAAGTTCTTAACCCAAGGTACTATTTCTGAGTTAGCGGAGTCTGTAACCTGAAGCGTCTGTAACGCGAGGTACCACTGTATTTCCTCACACCAAAGCAAAATGGTAGCATGGCTAGCTTCAAAATGGCCGAAATATGTGTGTTGGGCAACAGTCTCACATGATGAAAGGTTCCTCTTCCACATAGAAAAAAGGAACATTGGGATCTGCCTTATCTGTCTACTTAGTATTGCCTACATTGACTGGCAGCGCACTCTCGGGTTGCCGAGAGGGAAGATGGAGCAAGCTTGTTTTCTCTTGCTCCAGAGGTTAGGGCCTAAACCAATGGCTTCAACTTACAAGGAAGAAGATTCTGACTAAACATCAGGAAGAACTTTCTAACAGTAAGAGCTGTTCAACAGTGGAATGGACTCCCTCAGGAGGTGGTGGACTCTCCTTCCTTGGAGGTTTATAAGCAGAAGTTGGATGGTCATCTGTCCAGGATGCTTTAGTTGAGATTCCTACATTGCAGGGGTTGGACCAGAGCACCCTTGGGTTCTTTCCAGCTCTACAGTGCTATGATGTAGAGATGTAGAGAGCTGAATTTAAGACAGGGGTAAAAATCAGGAACACAGAAACCAAAACTGACAGTTTCACCCATCCATAGCTCTGGCGCACAAAGATGATCAAGGGGCTGAGGAGGAACTGCCCCTGCTGCCCCTTGCTTTGCCGAATGGTAGGGTCAACTCTGAACAACACCTCATCTTTGCCAGTAAATCACATTCACCCAGTGCTATACCAGCTGCACTGGTTCCCAGTGGAGTACAGGATCAGGTTTAAGGTGCTGGTTTTAACCTTTAAAGCCCTATATGGCCTAGGACCTACGGGACCGCCTCTCCTGGTATGTCCCACGGAGGACCTTACGGTCTTCAAAGAAAAACATCTTGGAGATCCTGGGCCACAGGGAGGTTAGGCTGGCCTCAACCAGAGCCAGGGCTTATTTGGCTGTGGCTCCAATCTAGTGGAACGTTCTGTCACAAGAGACTAGGGCCCTGCGGGACTTGACATCTTTCTGCAGCGCCTACAAGACAGAGCTGTTCCACCAGGCCTTTGGCCAAGACACAGACTGACCCCCTCCTTTGGTAATCCTCACAGAACTCTAGCCCAATGGTTGCCATGAATTTGATTTGAACTGATTTTATAATGGATTGATTGTAGAATGCTGTATTATTTTACTGTTGTTAGCTGCTCTGAGCCCGGCTTCGGCTGGGGAGGGCGGGATATAAATAAAATTTTATTATTTTTTATTATTAAAGCAATGCCAGAGTTAGACTGCAAGTCATGTCGTTGCATGGTTGGCTGTAGATTGCGTCAGATCAGGAGGCCTGCAGATGTCACTGCTGAGCTGTTATCTGATGCAAGTGCCTAGCTTTGGACATCAGTTTTGCTGCAGCTTCTCCGTGTGTGGTGCTCAAGCAGATTGTGAATTGGCGCACATCAGATCAGCACTGCTGAGCATCTGCTGAAGTCCAATTCCCAGTAGTGGATCCTCTTGGAAACCCCCTGGCCCTGTACCTTGTGATAGGAATTTTATGGTCTTAGATCTATGGTAATGTTCATAAGTGTACCAACCAAGCACATACATAGATCAGCACAGGAAGGCCAAGCTGGAACCATTTTGATTCCTAAACTGACCAAACGTTTTCTCTGCAAGGTCAAAGTGGGAAACCTCCCCATTGTCTCTTTCCTCACAAATCGTTTCTTAAGGACACATTTAAGATATGAATAGGGTGTGAGCCTGTGACCTGGCCCAGGAACTAAGTATTTATCACTACAATAGAATGGCCAGGCTCCCCAGGCAATCCAATCAAGTAACCTGCCAGACAGGAGATAAACAACAACAGGAGAAAAACAATATTCAAATTTCTGTTTTAGACTGCCTTTTCTGTGATGTAAGTGTGATGTATCTGAGGGGTGGTCTTAGGTTACACCCCTTCTGTGATGTATGTATGATCTTTCTGGGGGTGGTCTTGATCTACAGGGTGGCAATTTCAAAAGTCTTTATAAGGCCTTGCATGCCATTTTTCTGGGTCCCTCCTCTCTCCTGCGGGTGAGGGGAGCACCCTGTTGCAACAGATCAATAAAGATCAAGCTTACTAGCTGCTTTGCTTCTCAATATTCTCTGGTTGGCCTCTGTTATTCTCTCCTACCAATAGGGAACCTATGTAAGGACTCTATATGGGCTCTTGGATACACAATAAGGGAAAAGGGCAATTTTTGTTTACAACAACCTCACCTCCTCTCACCCAAGCAAGTGAGCAATAATTCGACCAAGAAGAAAGAATAGCAGCCCCTACTTGCCTTGCCTTCTCCAGCTGGCCAGCAGCGTGGGTTGGGCTCACCATTGTTACCGGAAAAATCCGAGGGCTCCCTTGGACAAAAAGTAAAGACACCAACCAGGATAACTTGGAGCAAAACAGCAGCCTGTAGGCTTGGCCTTTATTGAACTGTTGCAACAGGGTGTTCCCCTCACTTGCAAGAGAGAGGAAAGACCCAGAAAAATAGTGTGCAAGGTCTTATAAAAACTTTTTGAAATTTCCCTCCTCTAGGTCAAGCCCACCCCCAGAAACATCATGCATACATTACAGAAAGGAGGGGTTGAGGGAGGAGTTGGTGGTAACCTGAGTGTCTTGTCACCTGGCTGGTTCCTCCTTTCCCCCCTCCCCATGAGTCACTTCCAGGAGACAAAGGGGAGTTTGCAGTTTCCTGCCCCCAGAGGGAAGATCTGATCATTGTCCTTTGTTCCAGTCCATGCTGAATCCACTCCCATATGCAAGTTCTTTGTGATCTTGATTGTCTTCTGTCTGGGATCATCAGGGTTGGCATAGCAACTGGGCAGGGCTCCTGTGGATGTGCTGAGACGGTGAAGGGATTATGGCTGACCAGGACCAAGCCACCCCCCTTTGATAGTTCTTGTCATATGGAGTAAAATAAAATGGAACAGTGCAAATCCGATGTATGGTTGATTTTCTATGAATTTATAACAGAAATGTGGCGTATGTAGTGTGTGTGTGTGTGTGTGTGTGTGTGAAGTTTGTACAAACAGAATGATTGGGGTGGGGGTGGGGGTCCTACTACACCATCTCACTGCAAGGCTTTTGGCCAGGACCAAGAAGAGCCCCAATGTAAGGTAATTAATAAATTTTGGGAAATGATATACAACGAATTGAAGAAAATGTCCCATTTAACATTTGTTTAAAAAACCTGAAGCATTTTTATTAGGGATTGTAGGGAAAGATCTGCCAAAAAAGCTGAAAAACATCTTCATGTATGCGACAATGGCCGCGAGAGTTTTAATAGCACAAGGATGGAAGACTGAAGAAACCCCAACTAAAGAATCATGGCAAGAAAAATTGATGGACTATGCAGAACTGGCAAAACTGACATACAAGCTACCGGACAAGGATAACTGTGACTTTAAAGATGAATGGGAACCCTTTACAAAGTATTTGAAGACACAGGAAAGTGAACTGGACTCCTTGGCTGGTTTTGAATAAACATCCACAAACTTTTTATTGATAATAATCAGCTAAATAGTTTGAGGATCTATACAACTGTGTAACATGCAGAAAACAGCATTTTTAGAGAAATCAAAGACTGGAACTGAGGGAAGTCGGGGGGTGGGGTGGGTGGGTTCTGTGGGGGGAGGGAGGAAAAATGGGGGGGAATAAGGATGATATATTTCTGGGATATATGTTTTGTTTTAATTTTGAACAAAAATTTTTGGTTTTTTTTTAAAAAGAAGAGGAGCCCTACTGGATCAAGCCAGAACCCCATCTAGCCCAACTTCCTGTTCTCACAGTGGCCAACCAGAACCCGAGAACAACAGGGCATCTCGCCCCATTGGTGGCTCCTGCCAGCCCACCATTGTTTTAAATATTTGTGACTGTCAGCGCTGCCCGAGGTCCCAGCTCACAGAAGACCAACGCTGCTTCGTTCTTTAGTATAAAAGTCTTTATTGAAGTTCAGTTTCACTTCCACACGCGCAGCGTGCAACGCTACGTCTCTAACCTTAGACCGCCGAAGCTCCGTCTGAATCTCCTCCCCCCTGACACCAGTTTAAGACTCTAGCCTTACTCCACCTCTTCCTCTGTTCCTTCCTCCTCTGGGTCCGCCTGCTCGTCGGGGTCTCACCCTTCCTAGACTCTTCTGACGCTGAGTCCCCTGACTCTTCCCCCTCCCTCCTTCGGGCTTTAGGACCTGGCTCCCAATCTGGGTTTTCTGCTGTCCCGCGCTCCTGCACATTTGAACTTGGCGCGCGCGCGCAGCCTCCCACTTTCCTTCTGACCGTTACACTTGTGTCACTGCTCCCTCCTTCGGGGAGGCTAGCTGGACCTGACCTCCCCTCCGTTTCCCCACTTTCCGATGGGGGCGTGGTCAGCCCTGACTCATCTTCTCTCCCCGCTGGAGGAGAGGCTGGTCCTGACTCATGTGACTCTTCCCCCCCACTGCGCTCTGGTGGGGGAGCTGGTCCTGATCCCCCGCTGCTGCCTTGGGAGTCCCCGCTGGCCCCTTGCTTCTGGTGCGTCCCCCCTGGGACCCCCCTTGCCCTTACCATAGGCGCCCCCTTCTGGGAATCTTCTGATTCGCTGGAGAAGCTCATGGAATCTCTCGGGTCACTGTCATACTCCCCTACGCTCCCCTCGGATTCCTCTCCTTCGCTCTCTATTTGCTCTCTCCCCTGTGCTTCTGCTCCTGAGCCTCTGACATCCATCCCCCCCTCGAAGCCCCCCCTTCCCCCCTCCCCCTCTTCGGGTGTGGGTTTCGGGTGCTCCCGTGCTGTGGGTGTGAGTGCGGGATGCCGTTCTCTCCTCCTGGTGTGCAACCGTCCAGCGGGATCAGGCCCACCCGCAATGGGCTCGTCGATGTCGATTTCCTCTGCTTCCATTTCTCTGCTGTCGTGCTCAAATCCAGGATCCTCCCCCAACACGTCCATGTCCTCCCCTCCTCCTGGACCCTTGGGTGAGGCTGTGTGTAGGGGCCCCCTCAGCAGTTCCCTGCTCCACCCCACCTCTGGTTGAGTGTCCCACCAATAGGAGCGGTCTGTGACAAACCCCGAGAGTGACCCCTCCGGGGAGCTTGTTTCTGGCGTCGGCTCCTCTGCTGATGAGAAACCCTGGAACGTGCTGGCTGACAGTGTGGGTGTGAGAAGCCAGTCGTCAAAATACTCCGCCGGCATGGGCCTGTGTGGGAAGATCGAATGGAACTCGTCTTTGAGGTAATGCTCCTCCACGGTATAGCACGGTACCCACTCGTTGGCGCTGGCCGGGGTACCTTCCCTGGCGAGGAGATATTCAACTCCCTCTTCCCCCCATCTCGAGTCCAAAATCTCCGTGACCTCGTTGAGTGGCGTCGCCCTCTGTGATCCCTCCCCTGTTGGCGATTTGCTACGTGGGGCTGGTGTGTCCCCCGGCGCCTGAAACCTGTGAGGTGCCTTGTAGGGTGTGAGCACTGACCTATGAAAGACTGGGTGCATTCTGGAACCCTCCGGGAGTGTCAACCGGAAGGCCACTGGATTGATTTGTGCCGCGACCTGATAAGGTCCCAGCTGCTTGTGCCCGAGCTTCTTCTTAGCTAACGTTCTGGCCGGCACTGCCTGGGCTGCTAACCAGACCCAGTCCCCCACCTGGATGTCTTCCCCGACCCTCCTGTGCCTGTCTGCCTGCATCTTGTAGGCGTGTTTCGCGAGTTCCAAGTGCCTTCGGAGTTGCTCGTGGACCTCCTGTAACTCTGCTGCTAAGTGCTCTGCCCCCCGTGGCTCCCCCTCCCCCTTGGTCTCTAACCCCGGGAAGGTTCTGGGATGCCGCCCATTGTTGGCGAAGAACGGTGTCACCCCTGTAGACCCGTGCTTCGTGTTGTTGTAGGCAAACTCGGCCAGCGGTAGGTAGTCCACCCAGGTCGAGGGCTGTTGATTAGCGTAGCATCGCAGGTACTGCTGCATGATGGCGTTGACTCTCTCCGCTTGTCCGTTGCTCTGCGGGTGTCGTGCCGACGCTAAGGTGATCTTGACGTTCAGGATGCCCAGCAGCTTCTGCCAGAAGCTCGAGATGAATTGGCGGCCCCGGTCGGACAGGATGGACCGCGGCAAGCCGTGAGCTTTGAACACGTGGTCTATGAACAGCTTGGCGGTCTGTTCCGCTGTGGCCACCTTCGCGCACGGAATGAAGTGCGCCATCTTGGTGAACAGGTCTACGACCACGAGTACCGCTGTTTTGCCTCGCGAGCTGGGCAGATCTGTAACAAAGTCCAGGGCCACTTTCTCCCACGGTTCCAGCGGCGTCTGCAGCGGTTCCAGCAGACCCGCCGGCTTCCTGTGTACTGGTTTGGCCCTTTGGCAGGTGTCACACCTGGAAACGTAATCCGCGACTTCTCCCCTCACCTTGGGCCACCAAAAGTCCCTGGTGACTAATTCCGCCGTCTTGTCCTTGCCGAAGTGCCCAGCGCTGGGCGCGTCGTGTAGCTGCTGCAGGACTTTCGCGCGGAGGTCGTCTCCCGGTACGTAGAGAGCCCCTTTGCGGAGGAGTAGTCCGTCGCGTATCTGGAACTCGTCGTCCTTCGCTGTGCCGTTTCGCACCTCCTCCATCTTGGATTGTGCAAACGAATCCGCCTGCAGCGCGCGACGCACTGCGTCCAGGTCCACGGCGGCTGAAGCGCACGCCCACGCTTTTGGTGCGAAAATGTGTTTGGCCGCTGCCGGTGCCGCTTCCTCGAGATACTGCGGCTTCCTGGATAGCGCATCCGCCATGACGTTGTTGTCTCCCGGGATGTATTCTATCCGGAAATCGAAATCCGCAAAGAACTCCGCCCAGCGGATGTGTCTCTGGTTCAGGAACCTCGCCGTGCGCCAGTACTCCAGGTTCTTATGGTCCGTGCGGACCTGCACTGTGTGCCTGGCTCTGACAAGGAAGTGCCGCCACGCCTTGAAGGCTGCATGAATGGCCAGCAACTCCCTGTCCCAGATGGTGTAGTTCTGCTCCGACTTGCTGAGCTTCCTGGAGTAGAATGCGCACGGTCTCCAGTCCCCTTGCGGATCTTGCTGCAACAGGACCGCCCCCACCGCTCTGTCCGAGGCGTCCGTTTCAACCCTTATTGGTTTGCTGGGGTTTACGTGTAGCAGCTGTTCTTCGGACGCGAAGAGACGCTTGAGCCTCCGAAAGGACTGCTCCGCCTGGTCCGTCCAGGTGAACTTCTTCTTCTTGGAGCTGAGGGTGTCCGTGATGGCCGCCGTCTCCTTCGCGAACCCCTTGATGAACTTGCGATAAAAGTTGGCGAAACCGACGAACTTCTGGACCTCCTTCCGATTGCGCGGGCTCTTCCAGTCCAACACCGAGCGGACCTTGGCGCTGTCCATGGCGAGTCCCTTGTCGGACAGCTTGTAGCCCAGGAAATCCACCTCCGTCATGTCGAACTGGCACTTCTCCAGCTTGGCGTAAAGTCTGTGCTCCCGTAGTCTCTGCAGGACCTCCTTGACGTCCTCCTCGTGAGTCTCCTGCGATTCCGAGAAGATCAGGATGTCATCTAAGAAGCAGACGCACTTCTTGTAGTGGAGTCCCGCTAACACGTGGTGCATGAAGGCTTGGAAACAATGGGAGCCATTTTGCAGACCAAACGGCATGACTCGGTATTCATAGGTGCCTAAAGGCGTAAACATGGCTGTCTTCCACTCATCGCCCTCCCGCATGCGTATAAGGTTGTACACCCCTCGTAGATCCAACTTGGTGAAGATCCGTCCCTTCCTCACCGTCGCGAGCAGGTCGTCAATCTTGGGCATGGGGAATGCCGTGGGCTTTGTCCTGGAATTGATGATCCGATAATCCACTATGAGCCTCCGTTCGGGCGTGTCCTTCTTCTTCACGAAAAACACGGGACTGCCCCCCACTGCTTTGGATTCCCGGATGAATCCCCGCTTCAAGTTGTGATCTATGAACTCCCTGAGTTCTTGCATTTCATCTTCAGACCTGGAATACAGTTTCCCAGTCGGCAGCGTCGCCCCCGGCAGGAGGTCAATCTTGCAGTCGTAGGGCCTGTGGGGAGGCAGCTTGTCCGCTTCCTTCTCGCAGAAGACCTCCAAAAAGGCCTTGTACTTGTTGGGTACCGCTTGTACCATGCCTAGGTGTAGCTGCGGTTCATCCCCTTGCCCCTCTTCTTCCTGGCAGGTTTGGACGCAGTGTTCTGCGCAGTAGGAAGAGCAGAAGGTCAATTGCCGCTGGTACCATGCTAATGCCGGGCTGTGCCTATCCAGCCAACTCATGCCCAACACTATGGGCGTGTCCGACAGGTGGGTGACGTTGAAGCTGATGACTTCGCGGTGGTTTCCAATTTGCATCACCAGAGGCTGTGTTTGCTGTACCACCTCTCCTCCCAGTATCTTCCTGCCATCTACCGTGACGACATTTAGGGGCATCGTGGCTGGCAGGAGTGCTATGCGATGCTGCTTGACGAAGTCCACTCCTACAAAGTCTGCATTGCTACCAGAGTCAATGGTAATAGGGACCTCCAGGGTGAGCCCATCGGGCAGCTGGAGCGATGCGGTGAGTTGCACCACTGGTTTGGGTGGGAGGGGGTCTGTGGGCTGCAAAATCTCTGGGGACTGCTTCACTGACTTGCCTGGTTGAGCCCCAGTGCTTCTGTTTCCAACCAGGCTCCTTCGTTTCCCTGCAGCTGTTCCCCTTGCTGAATTGCTCCTTTTACAGTTGCTGAGGCTGCAGTGTGCTTCTGGATCCTCTGGGGACACTCTTTGGCCATGTGCAGTGCACTGTCGCAGATGTAACACTTCCTGCTCCCTCTAGGAGCCTTCGCCTTGACTGCTCCTGGTGTTTGGGCTCTGCTTGCTGTCTGAGCCCTGGCACCACCTATCTCCATTGGCTCTTCTCCCCTCCCCAGCGGGGGTGTGGAGTGCGCGCGCTCTGTCTCTCTGGGTAGGAAGGGAGTTGTTCTGGCTGGTGTGTTTGCCCTACGTCCCTCCTCCCTGCTCCAAGGGTGGTCTTCTAGGCGCACTCCTATTGCGAGCGCTCTTTGGACTACTTCTGTAGTGCTTTTGGGTCTCTCTCCCCTTGCCAGCTCATCTTTCACGGCCCCATTCAGCCCCTCCCAGAACAGATCCCTGACGGCAGCGGAGTCCTTCTGCCAGCCCAGCACATTTACTAACGCAAAAAAGCGGGAGTGATATTGTCGCACCGTTGCTTTCCCTTGCCTCAGCCCATGCATTTCCCTTCTGGCCACATCCACATCTACCGTTGATTTAAAACAAGCGTCCATAGCTTCAATAAAAGCGCTTGAATCTTTGAGGGCGGGATCATTCTCACGCAATAAGGTCCGCAGCCACGATTTAGCTTCCCCATGCAGATGAGTTATTATGAATCCCACTTTCTCCTCCTCATCTCTAAAGTCTTTCCGAAGCAAATTGAGCGCGAAAACTATGTCTGCTCTGAAGTTAGGATACTGCTGCAGGTTCCCATCGAAGTGGGCTACTATGCTGCCCCCCCGTTTCCCGAGGCCAACTCCCTCCGGCTTGGCTCCTGGCAGCCCCTCCTTGTCCCAACGCTCCCACCTGGCTTGCAGATCCCGGTAGAGCGCTGCTGTTTCTTCTTCTCTTTTCTTTGATGCTGCTAATTCTGCGTAAAGCGTTGAGACTGCATCCTGCAGTTGTGCCACCTTCTCCTCTGTAGTCATCTTTGCCTATCTTCGTGAGCTTGCAAAACACCAAGTTTTGCCCCTCGCTGCGCCAACTCACGCTGCGAGGGTTGAATACTTTTTTGAGACGGAGCTTACTGTCAGCGCTGCCCGAGGTCCCAGCTCACAGAAGACCAACGCTGCTTCGTTCTTTAGTATAAAAGTCTTTATTGAAGTTCAGTTTCACTTCCACACGCGCAGCGTGCAACGCTACGTCTCTAACCTTAGACCGCCGAAGCTCCGTCTGAATCTCCTCCCCCCTGACACCAGTTTAAGACTCTAGCCTTACTCCACCTCTTCCTCTGTTCCTTCCTCCTCTGGGTCCGCCTGCTCGTCGGGGTCTCACCCTTCCTAGACTCTTCTGACGCTGAGTCTCCTGACTCTTCCCCCTCCCTCCTTCGGGCTTTAGGACCTGGCTCCCAATCTGGGTTTTCTGCTGTCCCGCGCTCCTGCACATTTGAACTTGGCGCGCGCGCGCAGCCTCCCACTTTCCTTCTGACCGTTACACTTGTGTCACTGCTCCCTCCTTCGGGGAGGCTAGCTGGACCTGACCTCCCCTCCGTTTCCCCACTTTCCGATGGGGGCGTGGTCAGCCCTGACTCATCTTCTCTCCCCGCTGGAGGAGAGGCTGGTCCTGACTCATGTGACTCTTCCCCCCCACTGCGCTCTGGTGGGGGAGCTGGTCCTGATCCCCCGCTGCTGCCTTGGGAGTCCCCGCTGGCCCCTTGCTTCTGGTGCGTCCCCCCTGGGACCCCCCTTGCCCTTACCATAGGCGCCCCCTTCTGGGAATCTTCTGATTCGCTGGAGAAGCTCATGGAATCTCTCGGGTCACTGTCATACTCCCCTACGCTCCCCTCGGATTCCTCTCCTTCGCTCTCTATTTGCTCTCTCCCCTGTGCTTCTGCTCCTGAGCCTCTGACAGTGACATTATTTGATTTTTATCTTACGCTTTTAATGGGAATTTTATTATACGATTTTCTAGCTTACACTCACTGTGTATTTAGAAAGAACAATGTGGGAGGGTTAATGATGACGCCGACAATGTACACTTGAACACGTTTTGCCAAAAAAAGGTTTATTTACGCACACACAACCAGTTAAGAAAATGCAAAATAAAAATGTCATACCACAGTCACAGCAAGTTAGAACCTGAGAACTTTTACGTTTCGAACTACATAAAGCTTTTTCATGTTGACGTGCTCATTGAGCTGCCAGAAATTCTTGCGCCAAATATTGCTACTGGCTAGAAGGAATACTCTTTCCCCCTCCCATTTCATACTTTTGAGTATTACAAAAATAGAATTTATTATATTGACATCATAAAATTTATAAACCACTTGTTCATAAAAAACACCCCAACCTTCAGAGGTTTTACTAACACTTTAGCTGCTTTGGAAGCACCACTAAAAATGGAGGGGGGGTATAGTAGCCTAAGAAGTTGAGGATCAGACTAACATCCCTCCACCCTTATAATCTATTCACAAGGACACAAAAAACAAAACCTTTTCACAGTGCAAGGAAAACCCAAAGGGAGTGTTAAAACATTTTCGTCACCGTATTTTTTGAATACTGACTGCACTCATTTAGAAACCAAGCAGAAACGAAAAAGGAAAAGCAACAACAACAGCATCCTCATGTCTGTGCAAGAGTGGTCTCCTCAATGTGAGAATTCTGGAAGTTTCAGTTAAAGATATATATATCTATACGCCAACACGTTTCAAAGGCATCTTTTGATTTTTTTTTCCCAAAAAAGAATTCACAATGACACAGTCATTACTATCATCTAAATGTAGATTTGCCTAAATGCAAACAAACAAAAATATCAGTGCTCAATGTCAATCTCAAGAACAGCAGGGAGCTGAAAAGGAACAGGAAGAGCTAATATTGAGTAAATTAAGGGTAGCTATTTTGAGTCAGAGACAGTTCACAAAAAGAGTGACCAATTTCTTTCAATAGTCACGTGGTTACATGTAGGGTTGTCAGCTAATTAAGTAAATCCTGGCCAATTAATTAACCAAGTTAACTCCGAAATCTTATTCATGCCTACAGTGGTACCTCGGGTTAAGAACTTAATTCGTTCTGGAGGTCCCTTCTTAACCTGAAACTGTTCTTAACCTGAGGTACCACTTTAGCTAATGGGGCCTCCCGCTGCCGCCATGCCGCCAGCATGCAATTTATGTTCTCATCCTTAGGTAAAGTTCTTAACCTGAGGTACCACTTCCGGGTTAGCGGAGTCTGTAACCTGAAGTGTCTGTAACCCGAGGTACCACTGTATTTTTAAGGACGTCCCAGTGAATTAAAAGTGCCTTGCTCCAAACTAAGTGTGCAGAGGAGCGAGCGCAGCCTAAATGTCCAACCCCATAAGATTGCAATATCAGTTAACAGCCCTTACATGGTAAAAGCACATTACCCTGCCTTGGAATTGAGCTAGGAATTGAGAGTATTTGAAAGTTCAGTTGCCTGCAATTCTTATCAAATGGGAGTCCTTCCTTTCGTAAAACCTGCCTATCCGGTGATTTGACGATGGAAGAAATACCAGTGCAGATGGGATAAAGTGGCTGGACCCATAAGGCAGAAGTACCCGTAGCACAAGTAGCGTATCTGCATTGCAGATGGGTTGCTGGGGTTTCAATACACAGTCTAGCTTGGCACCTATTCATGACCCGTGGTAAATGGCATGCTGGGGCTGCACCGCTTACCTGGCTGCCCTCTGGCAGAGTTGGGCTACATATCGTGATGGAGAGGGGGAGTGGCAAGGTGTTGTAAGGTCAGTACAGTGCAAACCTGCCATTGAGCCAATTCAGTGCTCCCGCGGCCGCATTTGCAGAATGCTTACCTCCAGGACTTGGAAATAACTGATTTTCAACATCACGATAAATCACCAGCTAAACATTGTGATATATCGATATAGCACTCTGTCTGAAATAAGGCTGGAAGTATGTAGAGGTGAACAGTAGAGCTGGGCGATATCTGGTTTTCAACATCGCAGTATATCACCAGCTAAACATTGCGATATACCAATATATCACCATGTCTGAAATAAGGATTGAGGCCATTGGCTGGCTTCATGGTATTCCCCATACAGTGGTACCTCAGGTTAAGAACTTAATTCTTAACCTGAAACTGTTCTTAACTTGAGGTACCACTTTAGCTAATGAGGCCTCCCGCTGCCGCCGCACCGCCGGAGCACGATTTCTGTTCTCATCCTGAAGCAAAGTTCTTAAACTGAGGTACTATTTTTGGGTTAGCGGAGTCTGTAACCTGAAGCGTCTGTAACCTGAAGCGTCTGTAACCCGAGGTACCACTGTATCATGATTTCTGCATAGCGCGTACACACGCACACACACAATTTGCAATATATTGCCAGGTCAAAAATTATGAAACTGATATCACGATATGGACTTCAAACTGATTTGGGATGATATACCGATCGATATATCACCCAGCCCAACTGACCTCACTCCTCCCCTTTGCTACTGCTCAGAATACGTTTCTCCCCATCCCACAATAACTTTGGAACTGAAGGCTTTGTCATATGGGACACTGGACCATCTTATTAAAAAAATAGTTGTGTTCTATCACAAGTATGGGTGCACAGGTCCAAGTTTAAATTTGTTCAGGTGCAGAGGTGGCCTCAGTGAAAGGGAAGGAAGAGTCCCATCTTTCCTGCGTTGCTTCCATGTAGGTCCTAATTGGCCACTGGCCCTGGCTGCAGTTGATGAGATTCCAGCTACATGGCAGAGTAACATAGCTAGCACATCTAACAGCCCCAGGTTTCTCTCTTCCAGTGGCTTAGTTGCTATTGGGCCAGAGATGAATCCTTGGAGAGCTTAGTCAAAGTACCTTTGCCAACACAATGGCTTTTGAATGAAGAGACCATATGGGCAGCAAGTCAGGAAGACGTTGATTTCAGCAGTAACCTTCGAAAGGGTTGTGGAAACAAGATTTTCAGGCGGCATGCTTCTCGTCCGAAAAAGAACTCTGCATCGCTCCAGAGCGCTAGTTTTTCCACAAAACGAAACGCAAGCCCCTCTTTTTTCAGAAAACACACAGGTCCAAGTTGTATTAAAAAGAGAGGGGGAAAGGAACATCAAATGTTCCTTCTTAACAAATGAAAGCATTGCATTTCCAATCCCAGGAACGAGAGGCAAGGCAGAGCTTGGCTGTTTCTTCCTCAAATGTCAGTACACAGGAGCATTGTTCAGCTGCTTGTGTGTAGGCCAAAGGGTGCCGCCCAAATTCTGCAATGGAGATCTGAGCGCAGAAGGCCTCTTCAAACCAAGCCGAGACAGGTGGAAACTCGCATCTGCACGCAGATTGTTTTAGATGCATCTTTGTTGGGGGTGTGGTTCATTCCTCTTGGGTGTCTATAGTTGTGTGCAACTACAGCTGAATTGGGAGCCATAAGATCACATGAAGCTGCGTTATAGTAACTCAGAGCAATGGTCCATCTTGCTTTGCATGGCCTACACAGTAGCTCTGGTTTCAGCCTGGGAGTGTTCCCATGCTATGGGAGGCATTGGGCAAAGGCTCTCTACTCAACTATTCTCTGAAGAAATGAAACAAAAATAGTGCAGTTTCATCTCTACCTGCGAAGCTACCAACACTGGCATAGTCAATGTTGCATTAAAGCTTTTTTCTTTTTTTAACATTTTAAAAGAATTGCTGGAAAACTTAATACATCAGTGCCCAGTCAACCAACAATGTGACTGTACCCTGTACAGCACCCCTAGATAAGACCCGTCAAGGCCAGAATACAAAAATAAGGGGTTGGGAGTTGCAGAACTCTTTGGTTCAGCTGAACACGGTTTAACCAAGAGCCTGGCTACAACAAATGCACCAAAATATAATTTAAAAAAATTAAATAAACCCTCTCAATCAACTTTTTTCAGCAGCACAAGAATATAACCACAGAGTGCTTTGTACAAAGCAAAGTAAAAACAACAAAACAAAACTATCAAACCTCGCCTGATTGCCCCTCCATCACTAATTCTAAAATTGCCGTGGCATTGTTTAAATTCCAGCATATACTAGTGCATTGAAAAGGAAGATTACTTTCCCGCAAAAGTCATGTAAAATCTAATTATCCTGTTGAGAGAAACCATTGCCTGTCTACCGGAGCAACAACTTGATCTGATCGCTATTCAGAGCTTTAAATAATGGCATCAAAATTGCCCCCAAAATTGCTAAGGAACTCTTCGTCTTGGGTGCTGTATGGAAAGTACTGGTTATTGGATAAATTCATGGGATTCTGCACGGCAAGGTTGCTGGGCTGTCTTGATTCATTGAGGCTATCCAGGTAAGCGAAGGGCATCGTCTCAAAGGCGCTGGAGATGGTACTGGAAGATGAGCTATCTGAAACTGCTACTGACATGCCAGGATGGTGGACTTGCCGCCTCCTGTGATCACTCGGATTCAAAACCTGGGTGAAGGATGCCTTCTCCAGCATTACGCTTGAGCACCGGGCGTCATCCATCTCCATGCCGTTGCCATTGGGCGTTGCAACATTTACAGGGTGAAGAGGCTGGTTGCCGGAAGCGCTGGAGACACTCAACATGTCTTGCTGATACATGGATGATGCTGATGACGTTTGGCCATTCGTGGCTCCAAAGAAGGCTCTGTAGAGGCTCCCATCCTTTTCGTTGGCCCAGTGCAGGCTGCCATCCTGTCCCAGCGATGGAGAACCGCCATTCTGCGTGCCGGTGTGCTGCGCTTCTCCTGAAAAGTTGCCTTGCTGCAGGAAAGAGCTGAGAGATGAACCGGAGGAACGCCAGCATGGCAGAGGAGCTCCGTCCTGCTTAACGGGCCCTGCCATCTGCAGAGATGGGTCAGCGCATCCATTGGAACTGTGGTTGCTCATCGGAGGGGAATAATAGGACTGCATTGGAAAGGTCTGCGCAGGTGTTCTCTGCGGAGGGAGGAGGACATCCCCTGGAGAGTGATACATATTCAGTTCTGTGAGAAAGAATCAACACAGGTGAAATGGTGCAAGTCATGTATAACCATAGATAATAGTAGTAGTAGTAGTAGTAGTAGTAGTAATAATAATAATAATAATAATAATAATATAATATAATAATAATAATAATAATAATAATAATAATAATAATAATTTTTATTTATACACTGCCTTCACTGGCCAGAGCTGGGCTCAAGGCGGCTAACACCAGTAAAATTACAGTAAAAACATAATAGGGGAAAAAACCAATTTAAAATACAGGTTAAAATGCAATTTAAAATGCAGCCTCATTTTATAAGTAGCCCATAAGGGGAGGAAAACAAAAGGGTCAGACTGAGTCCAAACCAAAGGCCAGGCGGAACAGCTCTGCCTTGCAGGCCCTGAAGAAAGATGTCAAGTCCCGCAGGGCACTAGTCTCTTGTGACAGAGCGTTCCACCAAGTCGGGGCCAGTACTGAAAAGGCCCCGGCCCTAGTTGAGACCAATCTAATCACTTTGCGACCTGGGACCTCCAAAATGTTGTCATCTGTGGACCTTAAGGTCCTCCATGGGGCATACTAGGAGAGGCAGCAATTCTTGAATTCGATAGTGTTTGTTGGCATGTGGAATGGACTTCCACTCCTCAACTCAACTTCTCTTTCCTCTCCTCGCCCACCTGCAGCGTCCTGTGAACCCCCAGTCCTTTGCTCAGAAGAGCCGGTGCCCCCTTAGGCATGTCAGTTCATAAACATCTTGGTTTGTCCCATTATTCCAATGATGCTCCCAGGATTCCCCTGAACTCAGCTGCGGAACTTAATCCATAATGGAATCTCAATGCATTCTTGCTGCCTGCCTCAAGATGATGTCATTGCCATAGCTGTCAACTTACAGATTTGAAAATAAGGGATCGGCAGCCAAAATAAGGGATTTTCCAAGCACAGGTATGTTCAACTTCTGAGCCCCTCCAAGCCAAAGGCAGAAAGCCCAGCCAGCAGCCAAACGAAGCCTCAAGCGGTGGTTCCCGCAGCGCAGCAACCCGGCAAAGGGGATGCAGCAAGGAAAACCACCGTCACCTCTCCGCTGGGAAGCGCTGAGCAAAGGCGAGTCCCCAGGCAACGCGGCCGATTTGATCGGCACAAGGCATGCAAGCTCCACCCCCCAGTCGTTCTTAGACTCCTTACTGGGTGAACAACGCAGCCAAGCAACACAGTTGGAGCCTCCCTCCTCCCTGGCTGGCAGGGAGGGAGGGAGAGGAGCTGCTTCCTTTGAAACCCGGGAAATTTAAGGGACATCATCAATAAGGGACAGCAGCGGGACACAGTGCTGGGATAAGGGACTTTCCCGCCAAATAAGGGATGGTTGACAGCTATGGTCACTGCCCATATATGGGAAGAGAAGGGGTGAGATGAATGCTGTTCCGTACCTCCTCACTGCGAGAGGCATAGTGTGGCAGATGCCCTCATTGCGATCTACTATATCCTCAGACAATGTTCATGGTCATGGTAGAGATTATGTTGTGAGCCACCCTGAGATCTACGGTTGAAGGGCGGCATGCAAATTTAGCAAACAAATTAAATAAATAAAAACAGATATGGGAAGGAAGAGAGACAAAGGAAAAAAATGCGGTAAGCAGAACCAACCTTTCTTAATTATCTTTGCCTCACCAGCAGTATTCTGGAACACAGAAGGTTTAGGCCTCTCGTATGGACCTGCCAGGGGGAAAAGGTGGTTAGGCTGTGCATTTTCTTCTAAAAAATAATAATCGTATATCAGCCCTCTTAGGTGGTGAGTGCTGCCAAAAGCAGATTCAAGGTGGAAGACAGTGAAGAAGGGGGTCTTGAGGGCAAAATGAAACTTCATCAGAGGCCCTTCTCTGTGTGCCTCATACTGAGGGAGTTATGGAGGCTGGCTGCACAATAACAGGCCTTTTCGGAGGTGGGTCCTTATTTGTGGAATGATCTCCCCGAGGAAGCACACCTGGCAGCACCTGCGTCCGTTTTTAGGCACCAGGCCAAGGTATTCTATTTACCCAGGCCTTTGGTAATTAAGTTAGGCTCCATTGTGGTGCTAATCTTTTGGCAGAGTTGGGGGTCGACCTAATCCATCCATTGTGTTTTGGACAATCATTTTAGGAACTCTCCACTGAACATTCTTGGTTAAAATAAAGTATAAGCCAAACATGTATCTGTTTGTATTTCATTTCGTTAAGTCGTTTTGAGACTTTTCTTCTGCAGAAAGCAAGTAGCAAAAGTAAATTAATAATAATAATAATAATAATAATAATAATAATAATAATAATAATAATAATAGTTGATGACTGGGATCATCAGGGACATTTGAAAAAACCTTCAGGTGCTGCCCCAGTGGAGTCTGGCACCTTTCTGCATCTCCCTACAAAAGTGAGTGGATGGCATTTATTCGTCTGCAGGAAAAATACGACATAACACCTAGAGGCACTTGTTTGTGCTGAAGGCAAAACCTGACCCCCTTTGCCCGTGGTATTGTCTGTGTAACCTGACTCTCACTGGTAGGGACCCTAATGGGTGGGGGGGTAGGATGCAATGCCACAGAGGCATTTAGAGTGCACAGGGCCCCCCTCCCAACACAGCCCATCCATCAAAATGATAAGCATATTGTGATGGAAGCCTAAAAAAACATTTTGGCTGTTATTGCAGTCAAATTAGACTATGGGGTGTGGCACTCATTTCCGGTTTCAGGCCGAGGAGGCCAGCGTTTGTCCACAGACCATTTTCCGGGTCATGTGGCCAGCAGGACTAAACTGCTTCTGGTGCAACGGGACACCGTGACGGAAACCAGAGCACATGGAAACGTTGTTTACCTTCCTGCCACAGTGGTACCTATTTATCTACCTGCACTGGTGTGCTTTCAAACTACTAGGTTGGCAGGAGCTGGGACAGAGCAACGGGAGCTCACCCCATTCCAGGATTTGAACTGCCAACCTTCTGATCGGCAAGCCCAAGAGGTTCCGTGGTTTAGACCACAGCGCCACCCACATCCCTGGGGGGTGGGGGGGAGTATCCTTACCACAGTCTTGCATTAGCTTCTGCAAAGCAATTGGTGATCTCTGTTTTTTTGCCTTATGACCGTAAGGATCTAAAAGTGGAGGAGAAAATGGGATTGCAGTTAGCGATGCTTCCAGAGGAAGAGAGGCCCAGTTTTGAGTTCTGTTCAAATTTTCAGTGGAATATCGGAAATTGTCATATATGGGAGAATTGGGCTATTTGGTCTTGCAGGCCATTAACTTGACCTAGGCATATTTCTTTCCCATCATTTGCTGCTTGACCCCCCGCCCTATATATAAGCTGGAGATGTCAGGGATTGAACCTGGGACCTTCTGCATGCCAAGCAAGTGTTCTACCACTCCTTCCTATTTACACTTAAATAGGGAGGGCAGGGGTCAGAACATTCCTGCAAGACTAAATACAAGACTCTGTTCCGAAAGGACTTTCATGTGTTGAGTTTTAAAGGTTGTGGCTCCTCCTCCTCTTCCTTTGAGAGAGTAACTTTTTATTAGGGCAGAAGAGGAAGCTGCCCAGCATTAAAAGTTAAGCAGTCTTTGACTTCAGTCTTAAAATATCTCACTGGCGGCAGCAATGCTGTAGTGGAAACGGAAGAGGAAGTGGTTCTGAAAATAGGTTCTTGTAAGCTCAGTGACCAATCTGGTTCCTGTGCAATTTCTTCCGAGATTTGATTCAGCAGCACTAGCAAATGTGTTATCCAATGTGTGCGAGATGAGTCCTCTTCAGACTTACACATTTAACACTGTCTAAGTACATGAAGGTCAGGTGAGGACATACAAAATGGCTTGCTACTTCCACTACCCCATCAACCTTCTCGTCGTTCTATAACTCATGGAGGGTGACTGAATCGGAGAGTTTTGGGGCCCTGCATGTCTTAAAATTCTGGAAAATTAGTGTTGTGAAACATGCTGATACAATCGTGAATACAGAAGGCTCCTTGGCCAGTTGCCCCCCGTGAAGGATAGGATGGTGAGAATGATGACATGGGGAGCATAACTTGCCTCCCATCATGTATTTCATTAACACAGAGCTTTCCAAACTGAGTGATGTGAAATGTTAGTGTGTCGGCTGCAGTGTGTCAGTGTGTCGTGCGAACGCTCCTCAAGCGACTGGAAAGGGGTTTGTTTAACCTCTGGCTTGCTAGTAAAACTGAATTACTGTGCCACGAAATGATTCATGTCTAAAAAGTGTGTTCACCAGCATGAAAAGTTTGGAAAGCTCTGCTATTAACCCCAAGGGGGCTTGCTTCCTCCAGTACCTTTCTCCTCCGGCAGGTATCTGAAGTCCATGGGGTCGCTGACCTCTTGATCCGAAGGCCTGCGCAACTGCATCTTCACAGTCACGGGCTCGGCGATGTCTTTGTAAAAGGGAGGTGTCCTAAAGACAATGGCCACTTGCCGATGCACGTCGGCTTGTGAGAAAATCCCCTTGGCTTCCCATTCGTTCATGACGAATCGGACCTCGATGTCATCTGGTTGCCAGAAAAACAACAAAGCGTTGGAGTTAGCGCAACAATTTGAAGAAGAGGAAGAGAGTCAAGCACTTCTTAGCATTGCCGCCCAAGTTCTGCTTTCTGCTCTTGCCGTTTATCTTACGGCAACCCTATGAGGTTAACTTAGGTCACGCAAAATTGGCTTTGCTCGAGGCTGTCCAGCGAACTCTGTGATGGAGCAGGGACCTGCCATGCCTAAACCAAAACTCAATTCGTGGCATCACACTATTATCAGTTTTGAATGATTAGGTAAGCAAAGGAGAGTAGCCTTTTGCAGGCTCAGGTCAGAAGGTCCATTAAGCTCAGCATCCTTCTTCACACAGTGGCCAACCAGATGCCTCTAGGATGTCAACCACAAGGCAGGAGGCAATGGCCCTTGTATCCGGGGTACTGCCTATCAAGGTTCCACTTAGCCATCAACTTGTGGCCACCAGGCAATGGCTTTTCCCACCTGCCTTGCCCCACCTTCCAGCCCTAGAAGCCTTTCCCAGGCCATGACTCTGAAGAAGAAGAGAAGATTTTGGATTTGATATCCTGCTTTATCACTACCCGAAGGAGTCTCAAAGTGGCTAACATTCTCCTTTCCCTTCCTCCCCCACAACAAACACTCTGTGAGGTGAGTGGGGCTGAGAGACTTCAAAGAAGTGTGACTGGCCCAAGGTCACCCAGCAGCTGCATGTGGAGGAGCGGAGACGCGAACCCGGTTCCCCAGATTACGAGTCCACCGCTCTTAACCACTACACCACACTGGCTCTCTGAGAACAGCAGACGCAGCTGGGAAGAGAGAAGAGGAGTTCAGGGATATTTTAAAAAAATGATTTTATAGGTTGTGTGTCCTTGTTTCTCACTTTGATCCTTTTACATGGTTTTGTTTGTTTTCTGGTATTTTACGCATTGTGCTGTGCCATTATTTTTTATTGATTATACAGTGGATGCTCGGGTTGCGAACGTGATCCGTGCGGGATGCATGTTTGCAACCTGCAGTGTTCGCAACCCGCAGCGGCGCGTCTGCACATGCGCGGGTTGCGATTTAGCGCTCCTGCACATGCGCGACCGCCGAAACCCAGAAGTAACCCATTGCAGTACTTCTGGGTTTTGGCAGTCCGTAACCTGAAAAAACGCAACCTGAAGCGTCTGTAACCTGAGGTATGACTGTAGTTTAGTAATTCTTTATTGTAACTGATAAGTGTAAGCTGCTTAATTATTATTTGCTGATATTTAATTTTACCGATTACTATTATATTCTAACGGATCGCCGAATATTGCTTTATTTGATATAAGTTGTTTATTTTAAAGTTATTGTGACTTATCTATACTGGATCAGATTGCTATTATGTGTGTGGCCTTTGTTGTCTATTTTGTTGTTTCTTCAGCTTGTCCATCGCCTTCTGCATAGCAATATAGAAAGGCAGTATACTAATTAAAAGTGAAATGAAATCATGGCCAACAGATGTTGATTAGACCTCCCCTCCATGAATTGGTCTATACCTCTTTGAAAGGCATCTAAGACGGCAGCCAACCAGCAAATTTAATAAATTAATGATGCAGTGTGTGTGGAAAAAGGCATTCTTTTGCCAGCCCTGAATCACCTGCTGCCCCTGTACGCCGAACCCTAACACTGCTATTGCTGATCTGTAAAGGGAAGTTGTCATGTTAGAAGCTGCCCTGAAGATCAGGTGATTCCAAGCAAGAAAACAACTCCAGCTCTTGCCAAATTTCTTCTGCTTCTGAGCCTCCAGAAGAGGCTCTCAGGTCAGATGCTGATCAGGAGATCACACTGAGGTTGTCCAACAACCTTTTCCAGTGGTTTGCCTGTTGTTTCATGCCTGACTCTGGATCCTAGCTCCAGAAGACCCAATTTACGGACCATAAGACTCTTGCACATTTCCCTTTCTCTGCAGACACAGGAGGAAGTCTGGAGGAAGCCAGTTACCTTTCTGAACTTTGTCGCACAGTAGGAAGATTTCGTCCCCTCCTTTCACACTTCCGCAATTTTTGTTCACACGACAGATTCTCAGTTCTGCTGAATTGGGAGCCCCTAAGCAGAAAAAAGGAAACAATGATTAGAGGAGAGAAGGAGAGTCGGTGAGGATGTTTACGGTAACTCGCGCTTAAAAATAGAGGGGTGGAAAAGGAAGCTCTGCAGGCAAGCGTGTTGTTCGGTAATCAACTATCTGCCACAAGACTCTGCCGTAGTACTGTGCTGAAATACAGTTGGGAGGAAAAACTTAAGACTCCTCTGGAGTAATAGAGCTCCAGGGCAGTTTGCAAACAAACCAAGTGCATATTCACCAAATGTCCCTCTTAGCCATGTAAAGTCACAGGTCACTTCCAGATCACCTGTTTATTGAGCATCCAACCCGATTTGCTTGAACAATATTTGTGCCGAGGTTACACAACATTTGCTATTTATGGAGCACTCTTTCTGACTGATATGTAGGGAAGTTAGATGATGTTATGTGAAGCAATTGTCATCCCATACTTTTCAGTGTGTTTTCCTATCTTCCTTGCTGCAAAAAGTTTATTATTATTATTATATTTTTTATTATTATTGTAATTATTGTTCTTGTTGTTGTTGTTGTTGTTGTTGTTGTTGTTGTTGTTATTATTATATTTTAGTGTTCTGTTGGAAGCCGCCCAGAGTGGCTGGGGAAACCCAGCCAGATGGGCGGGGTAGAAATAATAAATTATTATTATTATTATTATTATTATTATTATTATTATTATTATTACTACTACTACTACTACTACTACTAGTTTGTTGCACAAATGTGCCAAACTCACTTTAATTGCATAACATGACTGCAAGTATGGAGCTGAATCCCACCCTCAAAATCAAAGACATCTTGGCAGCAAATTCCAAGAAAATATGGATAGAAACCAACTGCTTCAATAAGGCGTGCACTTTTTGTGTTAATCCTATGGATGGCAACCATGACACCTACCTTGTGGGTTGACCAGCTACTCTGGGTCCACCTACTGCGAACTGCTCAGTCATCTGCCCCACCCATTCTGCTGGACAGCTGCCATCACTGACTAAGCCACCACTCAGCTTAACAGCCTGCAGTTCCTAACTCTACATATTTGTAACCAGGAAGAAGCCCCAGTGAGCTAACATGGCCCTGCAGATGTTTCCTCAGAAGCATCTTAAAGGTCAAGTGACACATGCATGGACATCTAAAGGGTAGAAATTTCAGACCTAAATTAGATATTCTAAAGAAGACAAAAGAAGAATGAAACACAATGACAGATCCTGCTCCAGACTCACTGGAATATCTAATTTTCTATTACTAGACAACTGCCACTCAAATAATGCTGATGAATGCACTTAATAAATACTGTATTATGTTCTATTTATAGATTTCATCTCATGCAATCTCTTTGCTTTCTTCTTTAGTCAACACCTGATTCTTAATAGTTATAATATTAAGATGTCTCAGAAATGTTTATTACTGGTTTTTGTATTCCATAGATTCAAGAGTGTACAGTCGTACCTTGGTTGACAAACGCCTTGCCAGTTGAACGCTTTGGCTCCTGAACGCTGTAATCCCAGAAATGAGCATTCCGGTTTGCGAAACTGAACATCCGTGGAGGCTTCCGCAGAACCTGAACATCTGTCGCAGCTTCCGCGGCTTCCAATTGGCTGCAGGAGCTTCCGGCAGCCAATCGGAAGCCGCACCTTGGTTCTGAACTTTTTGGAAGTCAAATGGACTTCCAGGACAGATTCCGTTTGACTTCCGAGGTACGACTGTATAAATGTTCTACACTGTTAAGACTGTGATAATGTTAAAATTGAATAAAAAGTATAGTATAGTGTGTGTGTGTGTGTAAAATGATAGATGATCTCCAATCCACTCGTAGCAGAAAGGTCTATTGCCAAACATTGAAGAAGAAGAGTTTGGATTTGATGTGAATGACATCCTTGGGAAGAAGAAGAAGAAGAAGAAGAAGAAGAAGAAGAAGAAGAAGAAGAGGAGGAGGAGTTTGGATTTGATATCCCGCTTTATCACTATCCGAAGGAGTCTTGTGATTTCATCCTCAGATACTGAGGGAGAAGAGGGTATCTTCACACTCTTTCAATCTATCAAAATGGCACTGACAACATTAGAACACGTCGTTTGTCAGAACTGGCTATATCAACCTATTCAGCTGAAATTTACCTAGTACTTCCTGTCACTAGTCTATTGTTTGAACATGTCTTGGTCACGTATAAGCGTATTCCATTTTTAACCAAGATCTGCAAATATTGATTTTTGTCTGGTACGTGACACATTAAGCAAATGTGGTAGTATCCCTGGACTGGTTGAAAGAAAAAAGGCAGACAGGTAGAGACTGGCCAAAAACATGCTCAGGTTGGTGAGAGTGGGCCTCATTCACCCTAATGCACCAGCCCCCTCCTGGTTGTGTTCCTTCATTTTCAACCTCCCTCTCCATTGGGGCTGTGCTGGATAATTACAGGATATTGTGGTAAGCGGGCTTCTGGAGGAGATGGGGAATGAGGAAATGGTTGAATGTGTGACCCAATCATGAGAGATGTTGAGCAATGTACGTGTGGATCAGTCCTAACCCGGAGAGAATGGCTTGGGCCAAGGGGTCATCAGTGTTACGATATAGTTCCATTCCACCTTAAAAGGGTACAGGCATGATTGTTGTGTTTCACACGCCTGTTTACTTCCAGCACAGTCTGCTGGGAACTTCCGTTTGTATATAGCTTTTGTGTTACTGATGTTTTGCTGGAGACGAAGGGAAGCAGACATGTTTTCCTCTGTTCCTGAACTATGCTGAATAAAATGCTGTACATTATGCTTACACAATTCTCTGCCTGCCTCTTCTGCTGTGAGAAGATTTATACAATCTGCTGACAGAGTGTGCGCGGGTCTCTAAACGTATCTGAGGCTCGTGTCGCTGATAGATGCTGTTTCCAAGGGAGACCCAGCTGGGGGCCTGCCTGATGCCTCCGTCTCCCCGGCAGTATCCCAACAATCAGGCAGGGAGCCCAGCAGCAAAAAGAGAGACAGAGAGATGAGTCGCAATCTGATTCGCAGGTACTTACGGTTGTCATAAATCGGGTTGGAGATGACAGGGGCAAGGGGTAGTGTGCAGTTGCCGTGTTCGTCAGGGAGGAAAGCTTGGAAGCAGAGCCTCACCACGTTGAGGTTGTACTCTTCAATGGCCATCAGCTCCTCTTCAGATACTGTGGAAACAAAGGCAGTCCAGAAGTGAGGACAGGGCTGTAGGACAATTGCATCACAGCGGCACCTGCTGAGGTCCAGGGGTCTGGGTGAGCTGGCTCATCCTGTTTCACATCGCAGTCCATACATTCTAGCCTATCATCTGCAGATCTTAATTCTAATAAGTTCACATCACCTATTTTCACGTCGATTTTACAGTCCTCTATGCAAGGCTGCATTTAACTTATATGCAGAATTCATCATGCAAAAGGCTGGGCTAGATGATCCCAGGCTGGAATCAAGATAGTCTGTGAGCACCTAGAAAGGAATGCTGTGATCACCAATAGTCAGCATGGATTTCTGAAAAATAAATCATGTCAGACTAACCTGATCTCATTTTTTGACAGAATTACAACCCTGGTAGATGAAGGGAATGCAGTGGATGTAGCCTACCTTGATTTCAGCAAGGCATTTGACAAGGTGCCCCATGATATTCTTGTAAAGAAGCTGGTAAAATGTGGTCTTGACTATGCTACCACTCAGTGGATTTGTAACTGGCTGACTGACCGAACCCAAAGGGTGCTCATCAATGGTTCCTCTTCATCCTGGAGAAGAGTGACTAGTGGGGTGCCACAGGGTTCTGTCTTGGGCCCGGTCTTATTCAACATCTTTATCAACGACTTGGATGATGGACTCAAGGGCATCCTGATCAAATCTGCAGATGACACCAAACTGGGAGGGGTGGCTAACACCCCAGAGGACAGGATCACACTTCAAAACGACCTTGACAGATTAGAGAACTGGGCCAAAACAAACAAGATGAATTTTAACAGGGAGAAATGTAAAGTATTGCACTTGGGCAAAAAAAATGAGAGGCACAAATACAAGATGGGTGACACCTGGCTTGAGAGCACTACATGTGAAAAGGATCTAGGAGTCTTGGTTGACCACAAACTTGACATGAGCCAACAGTGTGACGCGGCAGCTAAAAAAGCCAATGCAATTCTGGGCTGCATCAATAGGAGTATAGCATCTAGATCAAGGGAAGTAATAGTGCCACTGTATTCTGCTCTGGTCAGACCTCACCTGGAGTACTGTGTTCAGTTCTGGGCACCACAGTTCAAGAAGGACACTGACAAACTGGAACGTGTCCAGAGGAGGGCAACCAAAATGGTCAAAGGCCTGGAAACGATGCCTTATGAGGAACGGCTAAGGGAGCTGGGCATGTTTAGCCTGGAGAAGAGGAGGTTAAGGGGTGATATGATAGCCATGTTCAAATATATAAAAGGATGTCACATAGAGGAGGGAGAAAGGTTGTTTTCTGCTGCTCCAGAGAAGCGGACACGGAGCAATGGAGCCAAACTACAAGAAAGAAGATTCCACCTAAACATTAGGAAGAACTTCCTGACAGTAAGAGCTGTTTGACAGTGGAATTTGCTGCCAAGGAGTGTGGTGGAGTCTCCTTCTTTGGAGGTCTTTAAGCAGAGGCTTGACAACCATATGTCAGGAGTGCTCTGATGGTGTTTCCTGCTTGGCAGGGGGTTGGACTCGATGGCCCTTGTGGTCTCTTCCAACTCTATGATTCTATGAATCTATGATTCTAAGATTGCCGGAAGAAATATCAACAACCTCAGATATGCAGATGACACAACCTTGGTGGCAGAAAGTGAGGAGGAATTAAAGAACCTTTTAATGAGGGTGAAAGAGAGCGCAAAATATGAAGCTCAGCATCAAAAAAACTAAGACTATGGCCACTGGGCCCATCACCTCCTGGCAAATAGAAGGATAAGAAATGGAGGCAGTGAGAGATTTTACTTTTTTGGGCTCCATGATCACTGCAGATGGTGACAGCAGTCACGAAATTAAAAGACGCCTGCTTCTTGGGAGAAAAGCAATGACAAACCTAGACAGCATCTTAAAAAGCAGAGACATCACCTTGCCGACAAAGGTCTGTATAGTTAAAGCTATGGTTTTCCCAGCAGTAATGTATGGAAGTGAGAGCTGGACCATAAAGAAGGCTGACCGTCGAAGAATTGATGCTTGTGAATTATGGTGCTGGAGGAGACTCTTGAGAGTCCCATGGACTGCAAGAAGATCAAACCCATCCATTCTGAAGGAAATCAGCCCTGAGTGCTCACTGGAAGGACAGATCGTGAAGCTGAGGCTCCAATACTTTGGCCACCTCATGAGAAGAGAAGACTCCCTGGAAAAGACCCTGATGTTGGGAAAGATGGAGGGCAGAAGGAGAAGAGGACGACAGAGGACGAGATGGTTGGACAGTGTTCTCGAAGCTACTAACATGAGTTTGACCAAACTGCGGGAGGCAGTGGAAGACAGGAGTGCCTGGTGTGCTCTGGTCCATGGGGTCATGAAGAGTCGGACATGACTAAACGACTAAACAACAACAACAACACCATAAATCTATGATTGCTACTCATCACATCCTCATGATTATTACTTTTTCTTTTGCCTTTCTCTAATTTGCAGCTGAGAAAAAGAGGAAGAAGGTTTCTCTTGGGCTATTTTTAAATTCTACTTCCTACTGCAAGAATGAAAGAGAGCATGGTAAACACTCGTGTGTCCCACACACACCCCTTAAAGGTACTATGATAACAATACCTAGTGTTCATGCAGAACTTTTGCTGAAGCACTATATGTGCATGATCTCAGTAATCTGTACAAGAACCAGTAACATAGGCCAGTCTTATCACTGCCATGGTGCAAACAGGGATATCTGTGTGCGTGGACAAGGCGTGTGGCTGGTTTAAGGCCCCCTCAGTGAGCTGTGAAGTAAAGAGGAACGGAAGCCTGTCCCAAACCGCCCAATGTGTTTCCACACAATGTCTTCCTCAGGGGTGATAGTTGCACTTTCACCTGCCTTTAAAAGGTGCTTCCTCCAAAGGTGAGACTTGAAGCAGGTGTTTCCGGAGCCTCAGCTCACACTTCTTAACCACTAAACTGCAACATCATCTTTTTCAACACTACAGCAGTTCCTGTACTGCCACCTCCACCAGAAAATTCTACCCTGGAACAAGAAAGGGCCAGCCCAACCTATGGGCAAGTGAAGCAGTTGGCCATCAGCAGAAAGTAGCAGAGGACCAGATTCTGAGCATGTGGGCACTGCAAGGAATCGCCATGGATGTGCAGGCGAAGCATGCTCTCAGAGAATGACCAATGACCTTCACAAACCAGTCTTACTGTTATGAATTAACCTTCGACAACAACAACCTCTCCGTTTCCAGCAACTATCACTCAGTGAATATTTTGTGGAATTTGCTGGTTGCCAGCATTAACAGTAGGGCTGACCATAGGGAGGTGACGTTTGAACAGCAAATTGTCTGGCCCAGAGTCACAGCCACTATGCTACACTGGGTTCTCAGGAGGGACAGGGTCATCTCATCTGTCAAGAGATACTCTGCAGGAGAGAAGTATTTACATCGCCTACTGCTCACAGACATGGGTGGCGCTGTGGGTTAAACCACAGAGCCTAGGACTTGCTGATCAGAAGCCTGGCAGTTCGAATCCCTGCGACGGGGTGAGCTCCCGTTGCTCGGTCCCTGCTCCTGCCCACCTAGCAGTTCAAAAGCACGTCAAAGTGCAAGTAGATAAATAGGTACCGCTCCGGCGGGAAGGTAAACGACGTTTCCGTGCGCCGCTCTGGTTCACCAGAAGCAGCTTTGTCATGCTGGCCACATGACCCGGAAGCTGTACGCCGGCTCCCTCGGCCAATAAAGCAAGATGAGCGCCGCAACTCCAGAGTCGGTCACGACTGGACCTAATGGTCAGGGGTCCCCTTTACCCTTTACCTAATGCACATAGTCATAGTCAAAGGGACCCAAGTTACTCAATGAATCAGTATGACACGATATATATATATATATATATATATATATATATATATATATGGTGGCGTTTAGCACAGGCACCCTAGCAAAACGTCATCAACCACAAATCTGAACAGAAGTGCCTTGAAAGCAATAGTCCTCTATTGTACATTTCAACCACTCCCATATATAAATGGTACTTGGTGGCAGCCAGCAACCTAAACTGCACGTCTAGTGTTACCGTGTGAAATTTCTAAATGGTGCAGTGAAGAAAATAACAGTGGAATGAGGATCTCCTTCCCGCCCCCAAAACGTGTGCAGCATGTGATATTCATTTGCATGCGGTATATCTGATGTGCAAAGAACTTTGCATATTTACAACAACTCTCACAAGATATGAGGCAACGTGTCTCTCTGAGCAATTCCACACCTCCTACCCAGAGGTTAGGGCGATTTAAAAGTACTCCCACCACAACTAACAACCTGGCCCTAGCAGTTCAAAAGCATGTCAAAGTGCAAGTAGATAAATAGGTACCACTCCAGCGGGAAGGTAAACGGCGTTTCCGTGTGCTGCTCTGGTTTGCCTGAAGTGGCTTAGGCATGCTGGCCACATGACCCGGAAGCTGTACGCCGGCTCCCTCAGCCAATAAAGCGAGATGAGCGCCGCAACCCCAGAGTCTTCCGCGACTGGACCTAATGGTTAGGGGTCCCTTTACCTTACCGCTCACAGAAGAGGGCAAGCTTCTGTTTGTTGGCTGTACATACTCTGTGTTTGTCAATGGCCCAACCACTCCTGCGTCTAAGGAGGTCAACGAGATGCAACACAAGGTCACTCTCATTACTCTAGTAAAAACTTCTGTCTGCTGTGGCCAAGGCGCTCTCTCTCTCTCTCTCTCTCTCTCTCTCTCTCTCTCTCTCACACACACACACACACACACACACACACATTATTAGTCTTTTTCTGAAAACATCCTGGCAACAGGTGGAAGGGAAAATTGTAAAATTCAGGCATACAAGAGATCTGAGAGAATGTTTTATTATTTGTTACGTCGTTTCCCCCTATAAAAATTGCATTTTGGCCCTGGGGCTGCTAATATTCTCCCTAGCTCCAGTGTGCTTTTCAAAGCAGCCTTGAGAGGAGGAAATCTGCAGCTGCTGTTTGTGCTGATTGTGCACGGTGAACGACTTCTTCCCTAGCTGATTTCAACAGATGATATAGCTGTTAAAGGTACAGGAGTGAGCAGACCAGGTTACACAATGAAGCAAGGCATAGAGGCAAACAAGTGTGAACTTTTTTTTTTATATACATTGAGATCATGTGCTTTGACAGAGAATGACTCCAGGGCTTGATTACAAAGAAGAGAAGAAGAGTTTGGATTTGATATCCCGCTTTATCACTACCTGAAGGAGTCTCAAAGCGGCTCACAATCTCCTTTCCCTTCCTCCCCCACAACAAACACTCTGTGAGGTGAGTGGGGCTGAGAGACTTCAGAGAAGTGTGACTAACCCAAGGTTACCCAGCAGCTGCATGTGGAGGAGCGGGGAATCGAACCCAGTTCACCAGATTACAAGTCCACCGCTCTTAACCACTACACCACACTGGCTCAAACACACACCTATTTGAAAATGCAAAGGCCATTTAGAACTTCACGGTGAGTTTTGTGATTTTTCGGAAAAGGGGAGCTGGCAAAAATAAACTGGCACTAAAAATAAAAGGCCAGAGATGCTAAAAATAAAGGAAACGAGAAGCTAACCATGAAATAAGAAAGATGTGGCAAGGACCATTGGCATCTGCGGCGGGGGTCAGAAAATGACTAGGCACTGAGTCCTATGACAGCTGGCAGGTCGAGATCCTACTCATAGCTAAGTCTCATGACCCTGTGAACACTCTCATCCCCCATAGCCCTAGGCACTAGCCCCAAACCATTCAATGCACACATTTCCAGCACCACCTACACCCACTCAAGCCCCCTCCCCAAACACCAGACACCTTCACCTACTAGTACATTATGGTCACAAAATACCAGCTTTTGCCCACTCAACCCACAAGTCCATGACTCACTCACCCACCCACCCACAGGCAAACTCCCCCTTGCGTGTTTGGGCCCAGACTGCCACACCTCCCCCCCCCATCCACCCACATTTATTTGTGGGCATTGCAGACATTGATAGCTGCCAGGCTGCATAAAGAGTTCTAAGAAACACGCTCCTTATTTACTGTCCTGTATTAAGCACGCCCCGTCTGACTGCTCCTTCCCCACAGCCTCTCTGGCTGCAGCAGAGTCCTCACTGCTTCCTCTAATGCAGAGGTTCCCTGAAGGAGCATCTCCACCCCATCATTCTGCCTGGACACAGGTCCAGCGCCGAGGCCCTACGAGAAGGGAGCCAGGCAGAGGGCCTTCTCGGTAGTAGCACCCACCCTGTGGAACACCCTCCCACCAGATGTCAAAGAGAAAAACAACTACCAGACTTTTAGAAGGAGTGCTCTGATGGTGTTTCCTGCTTGGCAGGGGGTTGGACTCGATGGCCCTTGTGGTCTCTTCCAACTCTATGATTCTATGATTCTAAGACATCTGAAGGCAGCCCTGTTTAGGGAAGCTTTTAATATTTAATAGGTTATTGCATTTTAATATTTTGTTGGAAGCCCCCCAGAGTGGCTGGGGAAACCCAACCAGATGGGCGGGGTATAAATATTATTATTATTATTATTATTATTATTATTATTATTATTATTATTATATCGCCCACTTTGGGAAACACTGTTCTAATGAAATTATATCACTCCCCATATATGTACACACTGCATTGGAAGAACATTTCCCCACATCCCACCAGGACCCTGGGAACTCATCCAACACAGAGCTACAATTCCCAGCACCCTTAATGAACTACAGTTCCCAGGATTCTTGTTGGGGGGAGCTTTAAATGTATAGTATGTATACAGGGAGAGTGATTGCTTCTCTGTCTTCCAGTGAGATGTTTCCAGCCCACAACCAAAGCATGAAAGCAGGTAGCCCTAATCTGTTATTCAATTTCCACCCTCAGCCACAAGTGCCATTCAAAGTGGAATCGGACCGGGAGACTCCTTCCAATATCTCTGCTGACAGCTGTCCTCCTTACACCCACCGGCTTAATCTCTGTTTCTACCGGCATCCCACTGAAAGCTTGTGCTTTGCTAGCGAGCTCATTAACCACGGCCAATCCCACAGAGAGAGGTGCTTCCTCATGAGCGCAGCCTCCCCGTGACGTGTCAGTTTCGGTGGAACGATTGCAGTGAACTGTAGGAGGGCCGGAGAGTGTGATAGATAGGGGAGCTTTCGCGGAGAGCTGGCGCAGGCCTGCGTGACGCCCTGATGTGAGTTGCGCAAAGCAAAGCGAAACCCACAACTCCTCCCTCCTCTGCCGAACTTCAAGCAATCCCACCTGTTCGGCGAACGCTTTGCTCAGGCCTTGCTGCGTTTCAAAGCTGCAACTCTGTACAGTGGTACCTCGGGTTAAGAACTTAATTCGTTCCGGAGGTCCGTTCTTAACCTGAAACTGTTCTTAACCTGAAGCACCACTTTAGCTAATGGGGCCTCCCGCTGCCGCCCGGCCGCCAGAGCACGATTTCTGTTCTCATCCTGAAGCAAAGTTCTTAACCCGAGGTACTATTTCTGGGTTAGCGGAGTCTGTAACCTGAAGCGTCTGTAACCTGAGGTACCACTGTATGTAGTTTACAAAAACTCATTAACAACAATGCACAGTCAAACTTCGCTCGTCGAACGTAATCCGTTCTGGAAGGCTGTTCATCTTCCAAAACGTTCGACAACTGAAAACGGAAAGCAAAAGCCTCAATACAATAGGGAAACTCAAAACAGAAGCCGCGTAGCACGTTCGGCTTCCGGAAATTGTCCCAAAACCGGAGCAGGTTTACTTCCAGGTTTTCGTCGTTCAGGAGCCGAAATGTTCCAAAACGGAGGGGTTCAGGAACCGAGGTTTGACTGTACAGCATTTCAACTATTTGTAATACATGAAACATTAAATAATATATACAGTGCCAAAATAATAATGACATGCGCAGCTCAATAGCTCAGAGCCAAGCAGTCAACATATTCCTTAAATACGTCCCTGAGAGCAACTCTCTATATTGTGTACTTGTTCTGGTGCGATCCCAACGGAACTCCGACAATGGCATTGAATATATTAATTAAGATTTTGTATACTGGAAGTTGTTGAAATGCCATACATTATTGTTAATGAATTTTTGTAAACTACATACTCAACCGTAGGAAAAGTAAAATCTGAAATGTAACAAAAATTGAGACAGAAACTCCTTAAAATCCCAATGTGTTCTGAGTCTGAGTAGGCGGGTTATGTCACATTTAAGGGAAACTATGGACTTCCTTCAGCATTCTCAAAAAAAGAAAGAAAGAAAGAAACCATTTACTCATCTATTTATTGCAACTAACTAACCAGATTTTGGTTTGGGTTTTTTTAAAAACCAAAAACAAAAACACAGATTGCTAAATGAACCTCAACGTTTCATTGATTTATAAGATTTCTTAAATTTTTAAATGCAAAGGGAGTCAACGACGTGTACAAGATAATGAAATACACACTTTTGTATCCCCACAGCAAATGGATGGAATCAGCGGCTCAACTGAGACAGCAGGCTAAACCATGGATTGCCCCAAACACAATTTTGATCCAAACCATGACTTGGTTCAGTCATAAGGTAAGGAAAAGGAGGGCTGCGCCACCAATCGGGGGGGAAAGAATGTTGAAAACCACGCATGCGCAGAAATTATATTTTAATGATCTCTGGCATAGATAGTGCAAGAAAATACAGAATGAGGTGTAGTCTAAATTGCCGAACAATATGTAATCATCCCAATGTCAAGTGTTAGGCCAGGCTTCTTCAACCTCAGCCCTCCAGATGTTTTTGGCCTACAACTCCCATGATCCCTAGCTAGCAGGACCAGTGGTCAGGGATGATGGGAATTGTAGTCTCAAAACATCTGGAGGGCCGAGGTTAGGAAGCCTGCGTTAGGCACTTAAACAACCAACCAAACAGCTAGCCTTGAACCACCTTGCTGAAAAATAGGTAAGTCTCCCACAATTGTATATTTTGCTCCCTCCTCCTCAGCGCCCCCCAATATTCTCCTCCTCCACTCACACACTGTTCAAGGGACACTGGTGGTCCTGCAGATGGGAGCATGGAGGGGGAGAATTATGCTCAGCACTACAAAAAACAAACAAACCAAAACAGTCCAGTAAGTACCGTATTTTTCGCCCTATAGGACGCACTTTTTCCCCTCCAAAAATGAAGGGGAAATGTGTGTGCGTCCTATGGGGAGAATGCAGGCTTTTGCTGAAGCCTGGAGAGCGAGAGGGGTCGGTGCGCACCGACCCCTCTCGCTCTCCAGGCTTCAGGAGAGCCCCACCGCCAGCCCCGCAAGCTTGGGGGACAGCGGGGAGGCGCAGCGCGCCATCCCGCTGTCTCCCAACGTGGTTTCAAGGCTGGCCGTCGCCATCCCTGCAAGCTCGGGGGACAGCGGGGAGGCACAGCGCGCCTTCCCGCTGTCCCCCGACATTGTTTCAAGGCCCCGCATGCTCCCAGAGCGGGCTTCGCGCAGCTCTCCGCAAGCTGTGGGAGCCCGGCGTGACTTCGCGCTGGGCTCCCACGGCTTGCGGAGAGCTGCCTGTTCTGGGGGCTGGGGTCGGGGGAAGCTCGGGCTTGCCCCAGCCCCGCGCCTGGGGGGGAAAATAAATTTTTCCCCTTTATTCCCCCCCCCAAATCTAGGTGCGTCCTATGGGCCGGTGCGTCCTATAGGGCGAAAAATACGGTATGTTCATTGGTCACAGGGTGTAGGATATAGGGGAATGGGGAACTGGTGAGGGAGAAGTGAAGGAATGGAGTGGCTTTGAAGAGGGAGTGGCTGGATGGCAGCCTGGAGCACTGAACTGAAGTTCTCCTCCTTATTGCAATATTAATAATACTGACCTATCTAAAGTGAATTGGGACGCAGGTGGCACTGTGGGTTTAACCACAGAGCCTAGGACTTGCCGATCAGAAGGTCGGCGGTTCGAATCCCCGTGACGGGGTGAGCTCCCGTTTCTCGGTCCCTGCTCCTGCCAACCTAGCAGTTCGAAAGCACATCAAAGTGCAAGTAGATAAATAGGTAAACAGTGGGAAGGTAAACAGTGTTTCCATGTGCTGCTCTGGTTCACCATAAGCGGCTTAGTCATGTTGGCCACATGACCCGGAAGCTGTACGCCGGCTCCCTCAGCCAGTAAAGCGAGATGAGCGCCGCAACCCCAGAGCCGGCCACGACTGGACCTAATGGTCACGGGTCCCTTGACCTTATCTAAAGTGAATACTGGAAGGCACGACTAGGGAACCTTTTCAGCCCAGTGGACCAGATATTTGACCTCCAAGACCCCAGCAGGTGAACTTAGACAGGTGGGCAGCCCGATAAGCAGGTGATCGTCAATGATTTGGAAAGGGCCGCAGAAGGCGCTTTGAAGGCACTGGTGATTGGTGGTGCCTTCAAAGCCCCTTTTAGCCAAGCCTCACCTTTCCCCGGCCAGCGCTGGATGTTAGGAACATAAAAAGACAAAGCCTGCAAAGCACTTGAACGCTTAAAAGCACCATCCAAATCCAAAGGAATAACAACACATTGGGAATAAAGGAGAATTTGCACAGCCCACTTTACAGAGCCTCTGGTTTTCCTTTTCGACCTCTTTCCTTTTTCCTTCCCCACCCACACCAGATAAGAGACTGGACATTGCCAAAAGGAAACATATCTCTGCAAGTATGAGTCAATGGCAGAGGGCTGGTGGCATGACTAAAGCCTTGGCAACTCGACACACGGCAAGTGGGTGGGAAGTTGTCCCACCAGCCTCTCTGCCTTGTGGGTGGCAAAGTGGCCGTCGTATGATGAGTTCAGCCTTTCAGTTCAGCATCATGTGGTAAGAGAAGCAATTCTGTGATGTACTTCATGATCCCCTTTAGGTAACGACTGTGTCTGAGGACCTACTTAGTGTGCAGAAGGTCCGAGGCTCAATTGCCAGCATCTCCTGCTAAAAAGGCTCAGGTAGCAGGTGATGATACAGGTCTCTGTCTGAGAGCCACTGCTACTCAGAGTAAGGTAAAAAATGGGGAAAGGACCCCTGGACAGTTAAGTCCAGTCAAAGGCGAGTATGGGGTTGCAGCGCTCATCTCGCTTTCAGGCCGAGGGAGCCAGCGTTTGTCCACAAACAGTTTTCCGGGTCATGTGGCCAGCATGACTAAACTGCTACTGGTGCACGGAGGACCATGACAAGTGCCAAAGCACATCGAAGAGCCGTTTACCTCCCCGCCACAGTGGTACCTATTTATCTACTTGCACTGGCGTGCTTTCGAACTGCTAGGTTGGCAGGAGCAGGGACTGAGCAACAGGAGCTCACCCTGTTGCGGGGATTCGAACCGCTGACCTTCTGATTGGCTACCCCCAGAGGTTCAGTGGTTTAGACCACAGTGCCACCCGCATCCCTTCAGAGTAAGAAGATACTGAACTAGATGGACACATAGTTTGACCTGGTACAAGGCAACTTCCTATGCTTCACTGTGCCTCGCTGCAACCATCTATTTTCTTCAATGGCATGTTGTACAATTCACAATTAGGCAATAGTGTGTCACACAAGCGAGACAGAACCCTGTCACTCCAAGTTCTTTGACTTCAATTTGCCTGTTCAGAGCTCTCTTTTTCTGATTGTGCTTGTGTAACCCAGGGGTCCCCAATCTTTCTCAGCCCAGGGACACTTTTAGAAAATGGAGAGAGTGTTGTGGGAAGCACAAAATGCCCGTTTCACAGCAAGGAAAACTAATGATGTTCAGAAAAGAACTCCCTAAAAAAGGGGGGGGGAATTCCAGGTACACAGTAAAGATTACATTTTTAGATGTTCCCTTAAAATAACTTCAGAGAATGCCTATACTATGAAGTGTTGGAGTAACCCTGGCTCTGACCTCCAATTTCAGGTTGTCCTCCCTAATACTTCATTCCCATGAGACCAGGGGTACGGAGTGTTTTCCAGCATGAGGACCTGGTTTCCTTCTGGGCAACTTTCTGAGGTTCGCACGCCCATGGTGGGTGGGGCCAGAGGCAAAGGTGGGAGGAGCAATTAATGCAAATGTTACCTTTGTAAAGCAGGCTAGTTTCGACACACTCAAACACCCTTCCCTAGCCTTCATCGAGCTACTGGTCAAAGCTCATTCAGATGACAGGGGTGGCTGGTGCCTGTTGGGTCTGGGAAGGTGGAAGGGCTGGGAGGGCAACAGAAGGTGGAGCCAGAGCGAATTACAGGTGGAGTCCACTATTTATAGTTTTGTCCCCCATCCTCCTCCCTGCCAAGCTCTGTGAAGGCGAAACTGTGCCCCGTTCACCCTGTTGGGAATAGCCTCCGCTGGCAAACAAGATGCATTCTATCAGAGCCAAGGACAAATTCCAGCTTGGCAAAAACCACTAAACAAGGGTGTGAAGAAGAAGAGTTTGGATTTGATATCCTGCTTTATCCCCCACAACAAACACTCTGTGAGGTAAATGAGGCTGAGAGACTTCATAGAAGTGTGACTGGCCCAAGGTCACCCAGCAGCTGCATGTGGAGGAGCGGAGACTCGAACCCGGTTCACCAGATTACGAGTCTATCGCTCTTAACCACTACACCAAGCTGGCTCTCCGCTGAAGCAAGGCCAGTGGACGATATGGACTCAGGAAAGAGGGTGTGGCTGCGGGGTGTGTGTGTGTCCAAAACAGGCCTGATATTCCCTAGCCCTGGCATACTATTTGTTGCATTATTTCAAGCAACATCTTCAGCAGCAAATGCATGAATTACTTGAGCTAAGCATCTCATGGGATGGGAGTTCCACAGACACATAGCTACTCCAGCCTGCCCCTTGACATGGCTTGGCACATTCTGAGAAAACAAGCATCCCATGAATGAATCCATTGAATAAAATGTTGGCAAAGTAAATTGCCACGGTTACTTACCACTGAAGGGGTTGATTTGCTTTGTGATCCGGGAAACGATAGATTCCTTGAGCTCTCTCTTCTTCACGCACTGTATGCCCAAATTCTGAAAACTGGAACACGCACAGTCAACAATTAGAAGATTTTAAAAAAAAAAACGAAGAAGCAACAGCAACACAATATTGGCTTGAAATGACTTATTGTGGAAATTCTGATTCTGACAAATTCCACTGCAACTCAATGAAGAGAACAAAAAGGAACATAGACTTTGGCAAAAACCAAAAAAGGGGGGAAAGCAACCTGTAAGGTATGCTAAAAGAGAATCTGAGGAGTGCGTTGCTAAAAACAAGTTCCTTAAGGACATTTGTAGCAGGAGACCTTCTAAGACAAGGGCTGGCAACCTAAGGCCCATGGGCCACAAGCGGCCCATGGGGGTCATTTAACTGGCCCATGAACCCCCACTGCCCACTCAGGGACCCCTGCCACCTGCTCAGTTGTTTCCTGTGCGCCGCGCTAAACCAGTGCAGAGCAGAGCGGGAACCGCCTTCAGCTATGCTGGCCGGATTCCCATTGGTTGCAGGAAGCTCCTGCAGCCAATGGGAAGCTGCGCATTCCTCCTCCGCGTTGGAAGAAGAAGAAGAGTTTGGATTTGATATCCCGCTTTATCACTACCCGAAGGAGTCACAAAGCGGCTAACAATCTCCTTTCCCTTCCTCCCCCACAACAAACACTCGGGGAGGTGAGTGAGGCTGAGAGACTTCAGAGAAGTGTGACTAACCCAAGGTCACCCAGCAGCTGCATGTGGAGGAGCGGAGACGTGAACCCGGTTCACCAGATTACGAGTCCATTGCTCTTAGCGCCAGAAATAGTATTTGCGCATGCTGTCAGGATCTCCGCTCGGCCAAGCTGATAAAACTCGTTTTCCTCCGGCCGAGCCTTCAGTATCACCTCTGACAACAATTAATGACCTGAGCCTCTGATAAGGCCTCAGGCACATTCCCATCCAGCAGAGTTTCCAGCACAGGGAAGTGATGAGATTTATGGCTACATGGCTAAAGAGTTTTATTTCTCGCTACGCAGACAGCAAAGAAAAATACATCCTCTTCTCTATGAAAGCAGAGAGCAACTGAAACAAAGGAACAGGAAACCAGTAACGTCACATCCGTCTCTCGTCTCCCGTGAGACTTCCAACAGTATGCAATGTGTCTGGAATGTAAACAGAGTCCTGTGACTCTAAGCAGCTGCTCAGTGACAAACAGAAACTAACACATGCATCCATGCACACACACATACTCCGGCCCACCGCGGCGTCTGCAGAACCATGAACCGGCCCAAGCTACAAAAACTTTGCCAACCCTTGTTCTAAGGAGGCAACTGGGCCCTTAGATGGCAAGGGAGTCAAAGATTTGATAAAGAAGGATAAGAAGACTATAAAGAAGCTAAATGAATTTTTTACATCTGTCTTCACAACAGAAGACAAATCCCAGTGAATGAACTAAGTTTTTCAGGAAGGGAGCCTGAGATATAATAATAATAATAATAATAATAATAATAATAATAAAATTTTTATTTATACGCCGCCCTCCCCAGCCAAGACCGGGCTCAGGGTGGCTAACACCAGATATAAAACAATTGATTAAAATACAACTTAAAAAACAAGATTAAAATACAACATTAAAATGCAGCCTCATTTCAGGAGAAACTAAAAAAAAAAAAATCGGGGATGAAAACGTCAAGTCTTCACCAAGGCTAACTATCCAGACTGGTCCTACGTGGGTCAGAAAAAAGCCAGGGAAGTCCCCAAGTAGAAGTTCCATCACAGAAGGAAAAAGGGAAAAAGAAAGAGGGGAGGGGATTAAGAAACTGAGACAGATAGTGGTAGCAAGGGATGAAGTTCTAGGCCTAACAGACAAAATTAAAACTGGCAAATTGGCGAGTGCAAATTACACCCACCTGAGAGTTCTTAAAGAACTCAAATGTGAAATTACCAAACTGGCAACAAAAATCTGTAGCTTGTCCCTCATTTCAGCCTCCATACTTGAGGACTGGAAAACAGCCGAGGCAATGCCAATTTTTTATTTATTTTTTAAAAAAGGATTCAGGGATATCCTGGAAATTACAGGCTGGTTAGTTTAACTTCTGTCCCAGGAAAACTGGTGGAAAGATAAAGATAAAGATAAAGATAAAAGATAAAATAGCCAAGCACCTAGAAGAACAAGCCCTACTGAAGGAGAATCAGCATGGCTTCTGCAAGGATAAGTCCTGCCTTTTAAAGAGTTCTTTGAGAGTGTCAACAAGCTTATAGCTAGAGATGATGCAGTTGACAAAGTGTACTTGGACCTCCAAAAAACTTTCCAAAAGGTACTTCACCAAAAGCTCCTGAATAAGCTTAGCAGTCATGGAACAAGAGGAGAGGTCCTCTTGCGGATCTGAAATTGGTTAAGTATCAGGAAGCGGAGAGTGGGAATAAATGGACTGCTCATTGAATGGAAATGTTGAAAGTCCCCCAAAGATCGATATTGAAACCTGTGCCTTTTAATTTGTTCATGAACAAACTAGAGCTAGGTGTGAGCAGCGAGGTGGCCAAGTTTGCTGATGGCATTGAATAGTTCAAGATTGTTAAAACACAAAAGGATTGCGAAGAGCTCCAAAAGGACCTCTCCAAACTGAGTGAATGGGCAGTAAAATGGCAAATGTGACCCAATGATTTTATGCTGGGGCAAACAATTTTAAGGTCCGTATAGTTAAAGCTATGGTTTTCCCAGCAGTGATGTATGGAAGTGAGAGCTGGACCATAAAGAAGTCTGATCGCCGAAGAATTGATGCTTTTGAATTATGGTGTTGGAGGAGACTCTTGAGAGTTCCACGGACTGCAAGAAGATCAAACCTCTCCTTTCTGAAGGAAATCAGCCCTGAGTGCTCGCTGGAAGGACAGATCCTGAAGCTGAGACTCCAATACTTTGGCCACCTCATGAGAAGAGAAGATTCCCTGGAAAATACCCTGATGTTGGGAAAGATGGAGGGCACAAGGAGAAGGGGACAACAGAGGACGAAATGGTTGGACAGTGTTCTCGAAGCTACCAGCATGAGTCTGACCAAACTGCGGGAGGCAGTGGAAAACAGGAGTGCCTGGCACGCTCTGGTCCATGGGGTCATGAAGAGTCGGACACGACTAAACAACAACAAACAATTTTTAATTTCACATATATTCCCATGGGGTCTGAGCTTGATCAGGAACAAGACATTGAGCTCATTGAGCTATCGCTTGTCCCTTGCCCAGAAACCATGGGTCTGATTAGGTTTTCTGCTCATCTTGTGTTTTCTAGGCACGATCCCTAGTGGTTTTCTGTGTGTGCCACTTCTTCCCCCAGGAAAACCTGCTCTTTACTGCTGAACTGGAGCAAACGTCAAGCCACGGAAAACCCGATCAGCATTTGCTCCGATTCAGGGGTAAATAGCGGGTTTCCCCAGGGAGAAGTTGTGAGTCAAGGAGATGTGTGGAGGAGCACTCAGTGTGCGGCAGCTGTGAGAAAGACAAATTCCATGGATCATTAGGAAAGGAATTGAAATCGAAACTGTTGATATCGTAAAGTCGCTATGCAAATCGACAGTGGAATACTGTGTCACCTCCAAAGGAAACTGTAGAGTTAGAAAAAGGAAAGCAACACGATGAAGGGGGTGGAGCAACACTTGGGACTTTTCAGTTTTGGAGGAAAGGTGAATAAGAGATGTCACAATAGAAGTTTATAGAATTGTGTGAGGCATAGAGAAAGTGGGGAGAGATAAGCTGTTTCTCCCTCTCTCACAACACTAATAATAATAATCATCATCATCATAATCATAATAATAATAAATTTATTATTTATACCCCGCCCATCTGGCTGGGTTTTCCCAGCCACTCTGAGTGGCTTCCAACAGAATATTTAAATACTATAGTCTACAAAGCTCCCCCCCCCCCAAGAATCCTGGGACCTGTAGTTCATTAAGAGTGCGGGGAGTTGTAGCTCTGTGTTAGATGAATCACAATTCCCAGGGTCTTGGTGGGATGCGGGGAAATGTGCTTCCAATGCAATGTGTACATATATGGGGAGTGATATAATTTCATTAGAACAGTGTTTCCCAAAGTGGGTGATTACCGTATTTTTCGCCCCATAGGATGCACCGCCCTATAGGACGCACCTAGGTTTTTTTTTTGGGGGGGGAATAAAGAAAAAAAATTATTTCCCCCCCAGGCACGGGGCTGGCGCGGGGGAAGCCCGAGCTTCCCCCGACCCCAGCCCCCAGAACAGTCTGCTATCCGCAAGCCTAGGGAGCTGCGCCAGTCTCCCCAGGCTTGCGGACAGCTGTGCGAAGCCCGGGAGCGCTCTTCAGCGCGCCCGAGGCTTCGGAATGCAGAGATGTGCAGACCCTGGGAGGGCAGGCAGCTCTGCGCGACCTTCTGGAGGCCGGCGTGGCTTCGCACCGGGCTCCGGAGGGTTGCGCAGAGCTTCTTGAAGCCTGGAGAACGAGAGCCTCTCGCTCTCCAGGCTTCAGCAAAAGCCTGTATTCGCCCCATAGGACGCACCCACATTTCCCCTTCATTTTTGGAGGGGGAAAAGTGTGTCCTATAGGGTGAAAAATATGGTAATAATAATAATAATTTATTTATACCCCGCCCATCTGGCTGGGTTTCCCAGCCACTCTGGGCGGCTTCCAACAAAATATTAAAATGCAGTAACCTATTAAACATTAAAAGCTTCCCTAAACAGGGCTGCCTTCAGATGTCTTCTAAAAGTCTGGTAGTTGTTGTTCTCTTTGACATCTGGTGGGAGGGTGTTCCACAGGGCGGGCGCCACTACCGAGAAGGCCCTCTGCCTGGTTCCCTGTAGCTGTGCTTCTCGCAGCGGGGGAACCGCCAGTAATTATTACAGCTTCAGTTGGATTAGAGGGCAAATCCAAGGGGGCGAGAGAGTTTAGAGCCTATAATTTCTTGGGCTGTTTTTCTGCATTAGTGTGTTATCATAGCAAATGATGAAATACTGAAGAAGAATGACTTCTTTTAAGAAGGACTACTTTACTTTGTTGACTAAACTCTAAGATTCCTTTGATTTGTCAAATAGGCACTGAGCTTTGTGTGAACTAGGCTTTGTTTATCTTGCTTTCAGTTCTGTATTTTGTTACACACACACACACATATACACACACACACACTGTGATTTTATGGTGTGAACCACCCTGAGTTTACAGATGTAGGGCGGTACAAAAATTAATAATAATAATAATAATAATCAGTGTTACTCCAAATTAACTGATAAGCCACTTCGAAAATTTTGAGAAGTGCAAATTTCAAAGGATAGCTGTGCTTTGGTTAGTGTCTTGCCTCGGAAAGCCTTTTAATGCAAACTGAAACCAGTTCCTCCCACCATCCCTACAATGAGGTTTGACCTGATACGGAAGAGTTAGGCACAGCCCCCAGCCATTCAGACAACCCTGCGGTGACTGTGCCTCAATCAGCATACGGATTTCTTACAAAATGGCAGGCCTAGGTGGACTGGGTTGAACATCTGATCAGCCTTTTTTCTTTTTATGGCAAACATCAGTGAGTCCATACCAGTATTTACCAAGCCAGCTGTTTTTCGACTACAGTTCCCATAATCCCTGACACTGGTCCTGCTAGCTAGGGATTATGGGACTTGTAGTCCAAAAACAGACAGAGACCCAAGTTTTGGAAACACTGGTATAGACCATGGGTAGGCAAACTAAGGCCCGGGGGCCGAATCCGGCCCAATCACCTTCTAAATCTGGCCTGTGGACGGGCTGGGAATCAGCATGCTTTTACATGAGTAGAATGTGTCCTTTTATTTAAAATGCATCTCTGGGTTATTTGTGGGGCATAGGAATTCATTTATTTCCCCCTCCCCAAAAAATATGGTTCAGCCCCCTGCTGAAAAAGTTTGCTGACCCCTGGTATAGACAAACAACATGACAGTATAAGACAATACAGTTTAACCCTCACAATTCCCAGCACCCTTAACAAACTACAATTCCCAGCACCCTTAACAAACTACAGTTCCCAGCATTCTTGTGGGGAAGGAGCCAGGGTGATTTAAATGTACGATGTAGGTGTGATCCTTCACCATAAAAAAACCCCCTGAATATGCATTCTTGATATGGTGGCACACAGGAATTTGGAGCAAGGAACTGGCAGTGTTAAACACTTCCCACAGACTTTTAGAAGACATCCTGTTTAGGGAAGCTTTTAATGTTTAATAGACTATTGTATTTTAATATTCTGTTGAAAGCCGCCCAGAGTGGCTGGGGAAACCCAGCCAGATGCGCGGAGTATAAATATATTATTATTATTATTATTATTATTATTATTATTATTATTACCCAGGCCAAGAAAATCCTGCTGCCACTGGCAAATCCAGGTGTGATCTAAGACAATGGGAGTCCCTGCACCTACCAGATATCAGGGTAGAGTGTAGAATTGGGGCAGGTGTCCTTTCTTGGGACAAGGGTAACTGTACTCCACATCTGGAGACAGGACCGGCCTGCCCATGAGACAGACTGAAGCAGATACCTCAGGCGGCGGAATCCCGTGGGACGGTGGTGTCCCATGTGGATCATGCAGCTGCTTCCAGCGAGAGCTCGTAGAATTCTCATGAGATCTCGCCAGAAGCCGATGTAGCTATAACCTCAGGCACACAACCCCAGAAATCAAAGCTTCGGCAGGGACGACACCTTCCCGTTTCACCTCAGGTGGTAAAACGGGCCGGGATGCCCCCTGTGTGGAGAGACCTCCTGGGTCTACCCTCCCAGCACAATCATTTGTGGGTCTGCCATTCCCTCAGCTGCCAAACCAATGCCCCCTGTGTGGAGAGACCTCCTGGGTCTACCCTCCCAGCACAATCATTTGTGGGTCTGCCATTCCCTCAGCTGCCAAACCAATGCCCCCTGTGTGGAGAGACCTCCTGGGTCTACCCTCCCGGCACAATCATTTGTGGGTCTGCCATTCCCTCAGCTGCCAAACCAATGCCCCCTGTGTGGAGAGACCTCCTGGGTCTACCCTCCCAGCACAATCATTTGTGGGTCTGCCATTCCCTCAGCTGCCAAACCAATGCCCCCTGTGTGGAGAGACCTCCTGGGTCTACCCTCCCGGCACAATCATTTGTGGGTCTGCCATTCCCTCAGCTGCCAAACCAATGGCCCAACGGCTACGGCTGCGTCGATGACTAGGATGTTTTGTCAACATCCAGGTGCTTTGCAAGACCCAGCGGTGTGCACCCATCTCCTTCGTGAGTCACAGGAAGGACGGTGACTTCCTTTCAGAACTGGATGTTCTGCTCTGATATGAAGCGCTGCAGTTCAAAAGCAAAACCGCTGTCGCTCTGTTTTTGCCTCTTTCACAGGGAGATGAAAGCGTGTGTTTCTCTTCCACTACCTCTTTGGCCCAGTAGTGATGTATGGAAGTGAGAGCTGGACCATAAAGAAGGCTGATCGCCAAAGAATTGATGCTTTTGAATTATGGTGCTGGAGGAGACTCTTGAGAGTCCCATGGACTGCAAGAAGATCAAACCTCTCCATTCTGAAGGAAATCAGCCCTGAGTGCTCACTGGAAGGACAGATCGTGAAGCTGAGGCTCCAGTACTTTGGCTACCTCATGAGAAGAGAAGACTCCCTGGAAAAGACCCTGATGTTGGGAAAGATGGAGGGCACAAGGAGAGGGGGACGACAGAGAACGAGATGGTTGGACAGTGTTCTCGAAGCTACCAGCATGAGTCTGACCAAACTGCGGGAGGCAGTGGAAGACAGAAATGCCTGGCGTGCTCTGGTCCATGGGGTCGCGAAGAGTCGGACACGACTAAACAACTAAACAACAACTCTTTGGCAGAAAGTCCAAGTGGCAGGGATCTGTGGTGTAGTAGAGGAGATGCACAAGGTCCAGAGCGGGAACAATGATACGACCTGCCAGAATGCCCAGGGTCTCCTCAGCTCTGGCTAGTGAATGCAGTGATAATGAGGCTTTCAAGTTCATTTGAGACAGATTGGCATAGAGCAGGCATCGGCAATTTTGGCCCTCCAGATGTTTTGGGACTACAGTTCCCATCATCCCTGACCATTTGTCCTGTTAGCTAGGGATGATAGGAGTTGTAGTCCCAAAACATCTGGAGGGCCGAGTTTGCCTATGTCTGGCCTAGAGGTAGTGTGGCTATTTTTAAATACAGCTTTATCCAGGAAATCTATGCCATAACCAGGACCTTCAAAATAGCCCATTCCCTTGAAATGTACCAATGTGTACATTTACGGTACAAGTCATCTAACTCAGAAGTAATTGAGTTCAGGGGTGCTGCTCTCAAGGAAGCAGGTATAGGATTGTAGCCTTACAGTACAAATTTGGAATCCTAGAACTGTAGAGTTGGAAGGACTACAATTCCCATCATCACTAGCTAACAGGACCAGTGGTCAGCGGTGGTGGGAATTGTAGTCCCAAACATCTGGAGGGCCAGAGTTTGCCTATGCCTGACCTAGTCCAACCCCCTGAGAAGTAATGTCTACTGAGAAGTAAGTCCTATTGAATTCAGTGGAAAGCAGGTTTGGATTACTGCAGTCATAATCCCGCTTACCTGGGAGTAAGCTCCACTGAGGTCAGAAGGACTTGTTTGCAAGTAGACATGATTGGGATCACACTGTGAGGCTCGAATTCTAAGCCTACTTACACGGGAGTAAATCCCATTTAATTCAGTGGGATAGTAGATTACGGCTTGCGCCGTAAATGCACATTGAATGGAAATTACTCTGAAGTTTACTCGATGCCTTCAGACTTCTCTTTTATGAACGTGAGCAGGTTAAATGGAATAGCTCTGAAAGGGGGCCTACACTCCCACGCAGAGAAAGATCCCCCCCTTTAAACTGTCAGCAGAGGACGTGAGCGTCCATTTAGCAGTAGGTATTGTGGTTTTGTGTTTAAAAAGCATTCACACGGGAAATAGTGCAAATTGGTCAGGTTGGCATTAGTGTTTCCACAAAAAACAGGGTAATGTCAAACCATGTGATCAAGGAAAAAATGGTAATATATTGCCTATACACAGATAGATGGCAAATAAATAGATACGCAGAGAGAGAGAGACAGAGAGAAAGAGAGCCAGTTTTCTGATCTCATTTGAATAGGTGCTAATGCAGCTTCCTAATTTGCATGTGATGGTATCAGGTCACAGGACAGCATTAAGGGACTCTCCCCACCTACATCCAGAAACCTGATTCTTTCCCACATGGAAAACCCATGACATCACCCCACCCCTGGGAGGATGCAAAATAGGAAGTTGAAAGCCAGATAATACTGTGCAATATCAGAAATCAGAGCAAATTGCAAAAGAGGCATCTCATGCTAACCAGCCAGTATCTCCCTATCCCTGGGTCTTCCTGACCCCATTATATGCCTGGTGAGATGAACACTAAACAAAAACTTGAATGTAGCGTGGCTTATGCTTTTTGGAATGACTGCTCTAGCAGGAGAATGAAAACAACAGAGGGGCTTTTGTAGCACTTTAAATCCTAACTGATATGCAGAATGAGCCTATGCCTGTTTACTTGCAATGCTGTGCTCAATGGGGATTTCTCTTTAGTAAGTGTGTTTATCATTTGCTGCCTTATCGAGGCACAAGGGACACGGGTGGCACTGTGGTCTAAATCACAGAGCCTCTTGGGCTTGCCGATCAGAAGGTCGGCGGTTCGAATCCCCATGACGGGGTGAGCTCCTGTTGCTCTGTCCCAGCTCCTGCCAACCTAGCAGTTTGAAAGCATGCCAGTGCAAGTAGATAAATAGGTACCGCTGTGGCGGGAAGGTCAACGGCATTTCTGTGTGCTCTGGCTTCCTTCACGGTGTCCCGTTGCACCAGAAGCAGTTTAGTTATGCTGGCCACATGATCTGGAAAGCTGTCTGCAGACAAATGCCGGCTCCCTCAGCCTGAAAGCGAGATGAGCGCCACAACCCCATAGTCACCTTTGACTGGACTTATCCGTCCAGGGGTCCTTTACCTACCTAGATTTATCTAGCTTTAAAGAGCAGGTCTATATTTTTTTGGGGGGGGATGAATGAATTCCTATACCCCAATTACCCAGAGATGCATTTCAAATAAAAGGACACATTCTACTCATGTAAAAACACCAGGCAGGCCCCACAAATAACCCAGAGATGCATTTTAAATAAAAGGGCACATTCTACTCATGTAAAAACACGCTGATTCCCGGACTGTCCGCGGGCCAGATTTAGAAGGCAATTGGGCCGGATCCGTCCCCCGGGACTTAGTTTGCCTACCCAGGCCCTAAAGGTATCAAATCAAAGATGCTGGTAAGTTTTAGGTTGGGAATGTTGCACTGGAATCTCCCTTTGAAGTGTGTGTGTGTGTGAACTTTTAGGGAAGCAGCACACTGATGGGAGCTGTCTCCCGTTCACAAGAGCTTATTCTGCAACAAGCCTGTTAATCTTTAAACTTCAAAGGTCACTCACTTTCCTACCTGGAGATACCGGGGTTTGAACCGGGGACCTTCCTGCTTGCAAGGCAAACACTCTACCACTGAGCTATGGCTCTGGATAGGACTATAAGGTTGGAGCCAGCCTTTATCTTGCTGCCATGTTCTTCTGAATGTTCAAGTTGAGAAGGAGCTCTTGAAGCATGTCTGGAGAGCTCACCCCCTTTCTATATTAACCATCCTGTCTGGTTATCCTCTCTAAGAGGAGGATGTTGGACCCGATGGGTCTCTGATCCAGCAAGGATCTTCATACATTAGTCCTGTCTTTGGCCACACATAACAACAGCTGCTACTTACATCAGAACTCTGCGCTCCGGGCCAAATTCAGCTTCATAGAAACCATTTTCGCAGTCTTTTCCAACCAGCCGATGGGGGTGAGGTCTGTATGGCTCATTCTTGGTCACCAGCGTTATTCTGATTTTTATTTTCCCGAAGTAGTTGAACACCTGCAAAGGTGGAGAGGAATTGTCACGTTCAAGGCGTAACCAGCTGCCCTGATTAAAAGAACCGCCTCCAGGTTCTATTTCAATATGCTGGTTTTAACCTTTAAAGTCCTTCACGACCTCAGGCAGCAAGGAAACGCTGACTCAGCAACAAGGAAATGCTGGAAGCAGGGCCTTCGCAACTGTGGCCCCTGAAATCTTTTGTTCCCAAGGAACTATAATAGAACCATAAAATTGCAGAATTGGAAGGAATCCTGAGAATCATCTAGTCCAACCCCCTTGAATGCACGAATATGCAGCTGCCCCATACAGGGATCGAACCTGCAGCCTTGGTGTTATCATCACCACACTCTTATGGGATTCAAAAGGGATTGTCAAACCTGGTAGCTAGTCTTCTTGCTATGACTTTTTTTAAAAAAATAATCTAATTAGTCATTTGTCTTTATTGTTTCATCTGGTTTTCACCATTAAAGCCCCATGTGGCCTAGGACCCACGTGCCTATGGGACCGCCTCTCCTGGTCTGCCCCATGGAGGACAACATTTTGGAGGTCCCAGAATGCAAGGTGGTTAGATTGGTCTCAACCAGGGCCAAGGCCTTTTCAGTGCTGGCCCCGACTTGGTGGAACGCTCTGTCACAAGAGACTAAGGCCCTGCGGGACTTGACATCTTTCCGCAGGGCCTGCAAGACAGAGCTGTTCAGCCTGGCCTTTGGTTTGGACTCAGTCTGACCCTTATGTTTCCCTCCCCTTATGGTTTGGATCTATGGGCTACTTTTAAAATGAGGCTGCATTTTAAATTGGATTTTAACCTGTATTTTAAATTGGGGTTTTTTCGCTATTATGTTTTTACTGTAATTTTACTGGTGTTAGCCGCCCTGAGGCCGGCTCTGGGTGGGGTATAAATAAAATTTATTATTATTATTATTATTATTATTATTATTATTATTAATTATTATTATTATTATTATTATTATTATCATCACTGCTTAGGGCAAGCATCTTATAAACAGCTAAAACATATGAACAAATAAACAGCAGTACACAAGCAACTGAAGAGGCCAAACTACAGGTGCCACTGAATATGTGGTTAAATATCACGTGTATTTTCTTCCAACAAACAGGAGAGCTGCCATTTCTGCTGGGTCCGCTTTTATGCTCTCACTTTCCTGCCTGTTGCAGTCCTGCAGTTTGGCCATCTTAAATGCAGGACAAATAGAAGCAGAGCCGGAAGGGACCCCAAGGGTCATCTAGTCCAACCCCCCCCCCCTGGGCTCGAACCACCAGCCTTCTGGCTAACAGCCAGAGGCGACAGTGAGTGGAGAAATGAATGTGAATTTTGAATGTTCCACAAACATCTACAGTACAGACTCTTTTCGAGCTTCTATCCAGGCAAGCAAGACCCATGACGAGAGTTCAAGGACACATTCCAGCCAGGCAAAAACACTAATGGAGCATGAAGGATGTGGCCTGGGAAGAGAGCATGTGTCCAGGGAGGAGGAATGGCCAAATTAGAGTCCTGGGGTCCAGATGGAGCAGCATGGAGGGCTGTCTTCGGCCCCCTGACTGAGCTTGCCCACCTGTGTCCTAGAGATCAACTTGGGGCACTTCCAATCACATACCGGTGACTTTAGAGTGTCCGAGTATAGTTGATTAGGAGGCGCTGTGTCAAGAAGCCCGCTTCCCCCCTAAAGATCAGAGTTCTTAAGATAACGAAAGTGACAGGAAAATGCACTGGGAAGTTGAGATAGCACTTGCTTTGAGACAGCATCATCTAACCTTCCCATAAACAAATCAGAATGAAGGTTCAATAAGCAGGTGGTCTGGAAGGGCCCTTCTCCTGCAGTGCTATACCTAACAGCTGTTTGACAGTGGAGCAGACTTCCTCAGGAGGCTGTGGACTCCCCTGGAGGTTTTTTAAGCAGAGGTTGGATGGTCACCTGTCGTGTATGATCTAGTTAAGATTCCTGCATTGTAGGGTGTTGGACCCTCGGAGTTCCATCCAACTCAATAATTCCATGATTCTATTATTCTACTTCAGGCACAGGCACACTCAGCCCTGTTTTGGGACTACAACTCCCATCAACCCTAGCTATCAGGACCAGTAGTCAGGGATGATGGGTAGTCCCAAAATATCTGGAGGGCCAAGTTTGCCTATGCCTGTTCTATTTACTTACTGAATTCAATGGCCCTTACTTCCAAGTAGACATGCATATAATTTGGCTGTTTGTGGCCTTTAGAGCCTGTGGGATTGCCTTACTCCCACGTGCCCACTCAACCACTTTGATTGGCAGAACTGGCAGGTGCCACATAATATCTGTTCTGCATTTGTAAGCATTCGATCACATAGTGTGGCATCACCGATTCCTACACTTTGGGACCTTCGTCTGTTGATATCAGGCAAGTCCCTTCATTGCAATATTTTCAGCGCCTGCTAAAATATTCTTGTTTAGACAAGCCTACTCAGATGCTTAGGAAGTTGAGGTAATTTTAATCTGTTTTACTATTTTAGCTTTTTTATGTTTTAAAGTGTTGTTGCACACCCCTTGATTTTATTGCGTTATCTATTTTGTAAAACAATTTGAGGGTTGTTTCTTTCTTTCTTTGTTTTACAATCAAGCGAAATATGAAATAAGTAAGTAAGTAAGTAAGTACTGTATTTTTCACGCTAAAGGACGCACTTTCCCCCCTCCAAAAATGAAGGGGAAATGTGTGTGCGTCCTATGGGGCGAATGCAGGCTTTCGCTGAAGCCTGGAGAGCAAGAGGGGTAGGTGCGCACCGACCCCTCTCGCTCTCCAGGCTTCAGGAAGCTACCCGCAAGCCTTGGGAGCCTGCGGGAGTTCCCGCCGGGCTCCCACAGCTTGCGGAGAGCTGCCTGCAGCCCGAAGCCTGGGGAGCGCAGTGGAGCGCACCCCGGGCTTCAGGCAGCTCTCCACAAGCCGTAGGAGCCCGGCGCGACTTCCCCAGGCTTTGGGCAGCTCTCCACAAGCCGTGGGAACCCGGCACGACTTCCCTGGGCTTTGGGCAGCTCTCCGCAAGCCGTAGGAGCCCGGCGCGACTTCCCTGGGTTTTGGGCAGCTCTCCGCAAGCCGTGGGAGCCCGGCGCGACTTCCCCGGGCTTTGGGCAGCTCTCCACAAGCCGTGGGAACCCGGCACGACTTCCCTGGGCTTTGGGCAGCTCTCCGCAAGCCGTAGGAGCCCGGCGCGACTTCCCTGGGTTTTGGGCAGCTCTCCGCAAGCCGTGGGAGCCCAGCGCGACTTCCCCGGGCTTTGGGCAGCTCTCCACAAGCCGTGGGAACCCGGCACGACTTCCCTGGGCTTTAGGCAGCTCTCCGCAAGCCATAGGAGCCCGGCGCGACTTCCCTGGGCTTTGGGCAGCTCTCCGCAAGCCGTGGGAGCCCGGCGCGACTTCCCTGGGCTTTGGGCAGCTCTCCGCAAGCCGTGGGAGCCCGGCGCGACTTCCCCGGGCTTTGGGCAGCTCTCCGCAAGCCATAGGAGCCCGGCGCGACTTTCTGCTGGGCTCCCTAGGCTTGCGGATAGCAACCTGTTCTGGGGGCTGGGGTCAGGGGAAGCTCGGGCTTCCCCCGCCCCAGCCCCGCACCTGGGGGGGAAATAATTTTTTTTTCTTTATTCCCCCCCAAAAAAAAACTAGGTGCGCCCTATGGGGCGAAAAATACGGTAAGTAAGTAAGTAAGTAAATGAAACAATAAGCATTTGCCTCTTGGGCAAAACAACTCTGGTTCCTTTTTAAAATAAGAGAAAGACAAAAACACAATAACGAAGAGGAATACCTGTAGAGCCGGGAAAGTCCGATTCATATCGCTGCTGTGTTCTCCCGGAATGCTGCCTGCTGATCTCCCCTCACATTTGTACCGGAAGCGCATCCCTCTCTGTCTAGGCTGCTCACATATTTCAATGTATGGTTCATGACCATCTTTGGAAAGAAAGAAAACAGTGCAACATGTTATTTTTTTTAAAAAAGGTAAAGTATTCCCTTACAGCAGGCAGAAAAGTCTAAAAACAGGGGATGTAGGAATCAGGTTTCTCTCCCGATGCAAATTCTGCAATACGCATTTTCATACACCTATTTATACCTGTAGAGCAGTGTTTCTCAAACTTGGGTCCTCAGACTACAATTCCCATCATCCCTGGCCATTGGTCCCACTAGCTAGGGATGATGGGAGTTGTAGTCTAACAATAGCCCAATACAGAGAAAAACGTATCCTTTTGCTTTATACTGGGTAAAGCTACTGGTCCCTATAGCTCAGTGTTGTTCACATTGACTTGCAGAAGCACCCCAGGGCTTCAGGAAGGGGTCCTCTCACAGTCCTACTTGGAGATGCCAAGGGGTTGAACCTGGAAACGTCAGTACTCTGCCACAGTTATCACAGCCCTTCGCTTAGTTGCGGATAAGCCACAAAACTCCTCTGGTCTTAGAAATTGGGACTGATAGGATTAATTAAGACTGTCTGAACAGGTGCTTCTCTCAACTTTGGAACTATGGTTTAAATAAGGATGATTTGGGAGCATGTGATAAATACCGTATTTTTCGCTCTATAAGATGCACCAGACCAGAAGACGCACCTAGTTTTTGGAGGAGGAAAACAAGAAAAAATATATTCTGAATCTCAGAAGCCAGAACAGCAAGAGGAATCGCTGCACAGCGATCCCTCTTACCGTTCTGGCTTCTGGGATAGCTGCGCAGCCTGCATTCGCTCCATAAGACGCACACACATTTCCCCTTACTTTTTAGGAGGGAAAAAGTGAGTCTTATAGAGCAAAAAATACGGTATTTCTCTGTGTTGTTGTTTTTGCTAAGGGCAGCTATGCTAGCTAAGAGTATCTGCGAGTCACTGTTCTCCGAACGGATTGCTGTTTCCAGCAGCCTCACGTGTCATATTGATGTGTAGCCTGAAAGTGGATTTGTGAAGCAAAGTACAAGCGCATGTCAGAAATATTTACGGGAAAGTGTGCCTTGTCTCTTCTGAACCAGAAGCGATGGGAAACACTGCCTGTCCATTGTCCCTACTGAGAAACCAGCTCCTTCTCTTTCTGAACTGTTTCTTGCGCTAGCTATTCTATATCAGAGCAGCTACGCAAAATTAACAATCGGTAGCTAAGTTTGCTTGTTTTCCTCTTCTCTCCTCATCCCTTTATCATTTTATGCTGTGTCTTTTAAATTGTAAATTTGAGGACAGGGATTGTCTTGTTTTTACTGATCTTATGTAAGCCACTGGAAGCCTTTTCATCTAAATAGTGGTGTGTGTTGTTGTTGTTCTTTTAAATGCTTTAAACCACAGCGAGTCACACACATATTTCTGCTCATCTTTTGAATATGCAACTTTATTTGTTAGATTATTATTATTATCATGTGCGTTTATCATATCATGGATTAATTTTATGTTGTTCTGCTTGAGGGAAAACCAGTCTTCTTTAAAAAAAATATGTTAAAACCAAAAGCCAGTTGTCTCATTAGGAAGGAATGGCTTGATTGAGGCTAGCTGGATTAATGAAATTCAAAAATCAGCTTTTATTATACAGCCACAGACCTGATACAAGCAAATCAAAATCGTTAATAAAATTGTCTCAACCAGCTGCTGCATTGCTGCTTAAAAATTCTGTCTTTTTGGCCTAAAATCAAGAGGCAGAGAGAGAGAGAGAGAGAGAGAGAGAGAGAGAGAGAGAGAAAGTTATTTGGTTTCTTATCCTGATGATGACATCACCTGCACTTCACTAAGTCAAGAACCAGCTTCTTTCCAACCACTTGATCTGTGGTTGGAAATTAATATCACCAACAGTGTGTATTATGTGGAAAAGCAGAACTCAGTGTTCAAAGACACAGTCCAAAGGAATAGCTCAGTTGGTAGAGATTGAGACTCTTAATTTCAGGGTTGTGGGTTTGAGTCTCACGTTGGGCAAAAGGTTCCTGCATCGCAAGGGTTTGACCCCTTCCAACTCTATAATTCTATGTTCAAATTCATATTTACTTTGAAAAAAGAAATCTGTGCTTTCCCCATGTTCTTCAGGACACGGTCACCAACAGAGCAACTAGCAGAGCCCCATGCATGCAGCCTGTTAAGGCCAAATTTATACATTTCAGCAGAATCCAGTGATAAGGTACTGTACTACACCACTTAGGCTGCAGATCTAGGAAAGCAAGCCATCAGGGAGGGGCAGAAGTTTTAAGGGCTGGGGTAGCTTCTGTTCGAATAGGCAAATCTATCTAATTCACATTTTCTGAAACAGTAATGGACCCCTGACCATTAGGTCCAGTCATGGCCGACTCTGGGGTTGTGGCGCTCATCTTGCTTTACAGGCTGAGGGAGCCGGCGTTTGTCCGCAGACAGTTTTTCTGGGTCATGTGGCCAGCATGACTAAGCCACTTCTGGCAAAACCAGAGCAGTGCACGGAAACGCCGTTTACCTTCCCGCTGGAGCGGTACCTATTTATCTACTTGCACTTTGATGTGCTTTCGAACTGCTATGCAAAATGAACAACATCTGCATTTTTTCGTGTTTTGCAGTGCAGTCCCCCAACCAAGTAAGGTGTACACAAAATGCACCATGGTAGGGCAAGGAGACCATCAATCGACAGGCATATATTGGTGAAAATAACATACAGAAACACATTCTATCTGGGGAAGTTGATTTGCAGAAACGTGAAAATCAGACGAAACCTCACACATACTGTATATGTAAATTGGGAGAACTTCCCACCAAATTTCAGAGGAAAAAGAAAATCACAAACTAATGTGGAGATGAGGAATTTAATACTGGATCAATGAAAAATGGAGAAGCTTTTTAACGTGGCTTTTTTCTATTGCACAACCCTAGTGCTGAACGCTTGGAATTCACATGTCTGAAGCAAAGAGAGCTTTACTTCAGAGTATTTTGGAAACTTCCCCTTCTTTATCAATGTAACCATTACAAAGGGGCAATTAGCTAGAAACATATGGCTTTACTAGGAAGTTAGAAACTTCCCTTGTTATTTGAAAGGAGGGGGGACACCCTCCCATAACAGGCCGCTAACCAGCTTAAAATATATTGTCTGCAGTTGGAGATACACATCTTAATAGCGCCCATTCATTTGTCACTCTTCCAAAAATCCTGAAATCTGGTAGCTCTTTACTTGAATAAGCAGATTATACATGCACCCGGAACAAGTTCAATACAGGTTTGGTTACATTTTTGGAGTTCCTTTGTAACTGACTGCTAATTAGTGCCAGGAATACTGAAATGAACCTTTATGCAATCAACCTTTATGCAAGTCCTCTGAGGCACAGATTCTCAACCAAAGTTGCTTGAAGATACAAATTTTGATGCTAAAGTTTCTACATGCAAAAATCAACCTTTGAATAAATAAATGTGACATTTTCCCCAAAATGTGTTCATTAGCATTTTTTGTTTTTTAGAGGTTTTATTGTAAGGTGCTTAAACTGAGATACTTATTTAATGTGTGGATATTTGTGAACTATGCTGGTCTATGACCGTAATAAAGATTTGGATTGGATTGGATATTTGGGAAGAGGTTTAAGGGGGGCGGGGAATTAGTATCCACCCTATATAAATACGTCAATCTTCCTAAAATAAAAATGTCCTAAGGCACTGAATTGTACCTCCAACTGTTACTGGCTTTCCAGACCATGATGAGGAAATGGAAAAACAAGGTCAAAGCAACAGCTCAAAGTACCAAAACATCAGCAGAAACAATGAACGGCTTCAGGCAAACAAATTTGTACGGCAAAGGCTGTAGCTCAGCGGCAGAGCTCATGTACCTGTACTCAGAAGGCCACAGGTTTGATCCCTGGCGTTTCCAGCTCAAAGGACCAGGCGCAAAGGTGATGGGAAAGGTGATGCCTGAGATCCTGGAGAGATGCTGAGTAGACAATACTGAGCTAGAAAGACAACAGTCTAAACATTTAAGGCAGCCTCCCATGGTATCTAGTCAACTGAATTGCTCAGTATTGTCTACACTGACTGGCAGCAGTTCTCCAGGATGTCTGATGGTGGGCTTCTCCCAGTCCTACCTGGAGATGCTGGGGATTGAACCTGAGACCTTCTGTATGCAAAGCAGATGTTCTACCACTCAGCTATGGAGCATAGCTGTCAACTTACAGATTTGAAAATAAGGGACCAACAGCCTCGAAAATAAGGGACCAGCAGCCTCGAAAATAAGGGATCAGCAGCCAAAATAAGGGATTTTTCAGCCACAGGTATGTTCAGCTTCTGAGCCCCTCCGAGTCAAAGGCAGAAAGCCCAGCCAGCAGCCAAATGAAGCCTCAAGCGGTGGTTCCCACAGAGCAGCAACATGGCAAAGGGGATGCAGCAAGGGAAACCACCGTCACCTCTCCGCTGGGAAGCGCTGAGCAAAGGCGAGTCCCCAGGCAACGCGGCCGATTTGATCGGCACAAGGCATGCAAGCTCCACCCCCCCAGTCATTCTTAGACTCCTTATTGGGTGAGCAATACAGCCAAGCAACACAGTTGGAGCCTCCCTGGCTGGCAGGGAGGGAGGGAGGGAGAGGAGCTGATTCCTTTGAAACCTGGAAATTTAAGGGACATCATCAATAAGGGACAGCAGCGGGACACAGCGCTGGCATAAGGGACTTTCCCGCCAAATAAGGGACGGTTGACAGCTATGCTATGGAGAGAGTGGTGGTGCTCAGAACAATGAAGAGATGCAAAAAGGGACAGCAGTGCCCCTGATGCAGCAATGTTTACACTTGAGTGGAGTCATTTACAATCTATCCTGTAATGCAGCAAGGGGTTTAACGGTGTGGTGGCGACGACAAAGCTTCTGGCTGTGATTGGCTAAACCAACCTTCTGTCGAGGAAGCTGGGGGCTGGACATGCTAGGCTGAACTGATTTGGTTCTTAAGATCTAGCTCTGCTTTTTGACCTCTGTCTGCCACTGGGCTGCCTCCTGGAGTTCCTCTATTCCTAGCTAGCAGGATGGTGGAAGCTGTAGTCCAAAAACAGCTGAAGACCCAGGTTTGGGAAACCCTGCTCTAGGTTGAACAGAGAGTGGCAGGTGTAAAATGGGGAGTGTTGCAAGCTAGCCTTGCTGTCAATGTATCTCCACACTTAGGTCCTACAGGATTGTTGGAAGGCAGTAGGCCTCAAAATACCAGCTGTGGGGAGATCAGTGTTGCACTCAGGCTTCTTGTGCATGTCTGGTTGCCTACCATAAGAACAAGGTCTTTGGCCTGATCCCTTCTTACCTTCTTAGGAGGCAGGACAGGCAAGAAGGGAGAACTTCCGAAAAGAGAAGGAAGAGGCCAATGGCCAACCCCCCCCCCCAATTTTACAGTATCTTATTTAATGGAGTCACCACCCTTTTGCCTCCTAGGAAGGACATGATGGCAAAACATGATGGAGTCCAGGCTGGTTCCATTTTTTGGCCACAGCAGGAGCAACTGCAGGGAGCTTGAGTCCCTTATTCCCTGCCATGAAGGACCCTCTGCTCCAGCTGCTAGTTGCTCTGGAGATTGTCTGCAGAGATTATGGGAAGCATACTCAGGCCTCCACCTCTGGCCAGGAGACCAAGGGCTGCTGAGAGGCTGCACCCTCCAGCTCCTAGGAAGACCATCATGCCAAAGGGGAGACCAGCCTGGCAACACCTGCTGAGCAGAGATGGTGCAACTGCTCTAAGGCTTGCTTTGCTCTTCTCTTCCCATTCCTCCTTTCGTATTGCATCTGTTGGTGAGCACAGCGCCACCTGCGTCCCCCCATGTAGCAGAGCGTAGTTGAAATGTGGTTTATTCTCTAGTAGTCACATCTACATATCAGTCCTGGAGTCTCTGGGGAAACTGTTGTACATAGGAATCCCCGGAACTGAGTGATGATAACTAGGTTCCAAAGAACCAGGTGGAGGTATCAAAAGAAACTCATAAGAAGCTCAGAGAGATCAGTGATCCTTCTAGGCCAATATTGTCTACACTGGCTAGAAGCAGCTCTCCAGGGGCCCAGTCTCTCCCAGCTGGAGGCTGAGATTTTGTATTGCTGGCAGAGAAGAAGAATAGACATAATTGGGGGCAAATATTGCACATAGTAAGGGACGCGGGTGGCGCTGTGGGTTAAACCACAGAGCCTAGGACTTGTCGATCAGAAGGTCGGTGGTTCGAATCCCCACGACGAGGTGAGCTCCCGTTGCTCGGTCCCTGCTCCTGCCCACCTAGCAGTTCAAAAGCACGTCAAAGTGCAAGTAGATAAATAGGTACCGCTCTGGCGGGAAGGTAAACGGCGTTTCCGTGCGCCGCTCTGGTTCACCAGAAGCAGCTTAGTCATGCTGGCCACATGACCCGGAAGCTGTACGCCGGCTCCCTTGGCCAATAAAGCAAGATGAGCGCCGCAACTCCAGAGTCGGTCACGACTGGACCTAATGGTCAGGGGTCCCCTTTACCCTTTACCTAATGCACATAGTCATAGTCAAAGGGACCCAAGTTACTCAATGAATCAGTATGACACGATATATATATATATATATATATATATATATATATATATATATATATGGTGGCGTTTAGCACAGGCACCCTAGCAAAACGTCATCAACCACAAATCTGAACAGAAGTGCCTTGAAAGCAATAGTCCTCTATTGTACATTTCAACCACTCCCATATATAAATGGTACTTGGTGGCAGCCAGCAACCTAAACTGCACGTCTAGTGTTACCGTGTGAAATTTCTAAATGGTGCAGTGAAGAAAATAACAGTGGAATGAGGATCTCCTTCCCGCCCCCAAAACGTGTGCAGCATGTGATATTCATTTGCATGCGGTATATCTGATGTGCAAAGAACTTTGCATGCTTACAACAACTCTCACAAGATATGAGGCAACGTGTCTCTCTGAGCAATTCCACACCTCCTACCCAGAGGTTAGGGCGATTTAAAAGTACTCCCACCACAACTAACAACCTGGCCCTGTCATAATTTGAGGCGTTTTGCTCATCGGAGTGATGGCGATGATGCACAGCAGGCTTGAGTTCTAACCCCCACCCACAACATGTGAGGAAGTTAGCATTGTAGTTTGTGACAAGGGTTAGGCTGAAAGGCTAGATATTTTTTAATGCCAAGAGGTAAAAGCAGTGCATCTCTGTTTCAGAAAACTGTCCTTGTTTTTCCTAGCAAACTTTAGAAAGAGGGGTGGATACAAGCCTGGTGAATATGGAGTGTCGTTTTTTTCCAGAAGCTGGGGACAACCCTTTAGAAACAGAACAAAACACAGTTATGAAGTGCAGTAACCTTATTCCTGTTTGAAAGAAGGAAGCAGTGCTATTAATACACTCATTCAAACACTAATTCTCAGAGCAAACAGCTGACATGCTGCTAACGAAGGCTGTGGATATAAGACTGCATGGCCCTTTGGTGTTGCAATTTGCACGATGCGTTTAATGCGCTTTGCTCATTGTGAGCCTGTGTGCGATAACCTGCTGCATCTTACGGATAGAAGAGGCAAGACAAAAGCACTTTTTAATAGTTTTCATCATCGAAAAATGAGAGGCGCCATGGCTCAGGTAGGGTGCCCAGGTCTCAGGTGTTAGACCATATGTTAACCTTGCAGGCTCCTTTAAAGGATGGAGCAAAATCTCAGGATGAGGGGCTAAGACTGAGGATTGGCTTAAAAGCATAAGAGCATAAGAAGCACCCTGCTGGATTGAACCAAAGGCCCACCTAGTCCATCACAGCTCAGTTGGTCACAGAGCTGTTAGCGCCAAGGTTGCAGGTTCGATCCCTGTATGGGACAGCCACATATTCCTGCATTGCGGGGGGTTGGACTAGATGATCCTCAGGGTCCCTTCCATTAATTCTATTATTTTCTTCCCCAACCAGATGGGAACACCCACAAACAGGACATAAAGCGCAGCAACACCCTTCTGTTTATCATCCCCAGGAACTGGAATTCGGAGGCATATTGATGCTAATACTGTGGGTAAGATATTGGCTTCATAAGTGCAGCAACAATGGATTGACTTATGCTAAACTCCCTGACCCGCCAGTTGCCATCTTATGCCTCTACAACTAGGTTTCATCCTTATGAATATAGCTAAATATATTTCTGGAACTTATGTTTTTACCTGTGTGTTGTTGCTTTGTTTTGTTTTTTGCTTGTTTTAAACACCGTATTACTTGACTGATAAATTGTTTTGTTGATTGTTTTGTAAACTGCTTTGTGACCATCTATGGTGAAAAGCAGTCTATAAATACTGGAAAGAAATAACAGATAATAATAATATTAAAAAAAACAACCCACCCTTCACTAAGCTCCTTTCCTAATTTGCTGGGCATCACCCATCATCTCCCAAACTCCTTCCCCTTAGATTCTCAAGGTCTGAAGCTCCAGGAAACCTGGACAGGGCTTAAAACTACTTGGAAGTAATTCACTCTGACGCCTAAATGCTAAACTTTTCTTATATTCCCAGAAGTGGAAGAGACGGCTGGGATTGCTCAACGGCGGGGGCCAAGCCCTCTGCTCACATCTACCAAGGGCTGAGCCTCAGATTTTTTTGGGGGGGGGAACGGGACACAAAAAACCAAAAGCCTTGCTTCAAGCTAAATCCTGAAGTCACTTTTTACCTCAGTCATTCCGGAGGGCTTGACAGTACAGCCACACCCTTCCTGTAAGGCGGGGGGAATAATACACTGATGCATAACCAAAACAAAACCATAAAGTTAAAGCAGCCGTCCTCCACCGCTCTGAGATTCAGCTACTTCCTTCTTGAGGCTCAGTTACTTCCTCCAAGGTGTTTCGCCTCTTCCTCTGTGACACTGGTTCCCTCACCTTTTTTTGGTTCAGAGCTGTTGCATCAAGCGGCAGGCAGGGTGAGGCTGGCGGGGACGACACCCTCTCCTAATCCTCTCCTGCATTAAACCACTGCCTTCCTTATTTCTCTCACAGCAGGCAAGTGGACTGGCAGGAGGCAAATCTCCCACATAAGGCAACTGGACTGGACAGCGTTAGCAGAGAAAGGACACTCTGTTATCTTCTGACTTGGTTTTCATGAATTGGTGACAGTCATCAAGTTGTTTTGCTTCTATCCAAGCTGGAAGCCCATCCACGGGGTTTATTTATTTACTAAATTTGTATACCGCCCTGCAGTTCACAACACAAAACTACAATAATAAAAAAAATTAAATACATAATAAAAACAAAAACAAGGAAAACCCAATAATCTCCTGTCCCCAACACATTTAAAATGGCATCAGATGCCACTCAGCCAAAGAGGAACGCTTTCACCTGGTGCCTAAAGGTATATAATAAAGATGTATAATTTAAAAACCGGAGGAAGGGAGAGACAGCGTTTATCTCCTGCACTCCAGAGCATCAGATGTGCACAAATTTCTTGCAAAATTAAATTAAAAATTATGGGGTTTTTCCCCCTCTTGATCATTATCACCTAGCATTTGCCACAAGACATCTGGTCTGTGTGATGAATACCAAGTCAAATGAGTGAATCCTACCCAGACAGAGTCTGGTGACGTGAACTGTGATGCCTCATAACTTCATGAATTTCTCTAAAAGTCAGAAAGCATATTTTCCCAAAGGTTCATAAGCAGGCTGTTTGTATCCTCATTCCCAAAGACTTGAGATGAGTTGTTGTTGTTGTTGTTGTTGTTGTGCCAGTTACAGAGAAGGGAAGCCCTCCCAGCTCATCAATTGTTGGCTTATTGATACTTTTCATTTGGTGTCCTTACAATGTAGTATAAGACATTTAAAGTCCACAACTTTCCCAAATGGCTCCTGGGAACTGCAGATTGGTTTCTAGGAAATGTATGTCCTCAATCTTGAGAATGGTATTTAGGCAGAAGGTCAAGAGGAGAGCTTTACTTGGAATGCAGATGAGGAAGTATTAAGGTTTCAGTGCTGATTGATCTGTTGTTGGCTTGACAATTACTGCCTTATCCTGCTATGAACCTGAGATTGCATAGCCAATTATGGCTTTATATTTTCTAATGTCGCTCTCTTCATATTTTCTCTTTTGCATTCAAAATAATAAAAATTAGTAATGAAAACATTACGTGGGTAAAGTTGCGGCTTGGATTGAATTATTTCAAACTGTGTTGTTGGTTTTTTTAAATCAACCACACGGACACGTAAAGGCTGCCTTTCCAAGTATGTATATACGGAAGTAAATTCCCTTGAAGTTAGTGGCAATTCAATGTAAGTAAATGTGCCTCTCCACACACCACAGTGAGGGGAAATCCTAGTTGATCCCTTTTCTCTCTGTGGTATGTAAATATATGTCATTAAGTAAAAGCCAAGTGATGGGAAGAAGAGATTTAGCACAGCAATAGCTGAAGTCAGGCAGTAACCACAGAATGCCAGCACTGCCTGGGGAGACTATCTCAACATAGGAGGGAGAAAATATATTTTAAAGTGGGTGGGATACAACATGCTCCAAAGGCTTGCTGTTGCACATGGACAAGGTTCTAAAGAACATTTGTTGTACGAATTGACAAGCAGCAAAAGCAACAGCAACAAAACTACCAGCAAAGCATCTCTCACGGGGCTTATCAGCGTCCATCTCTTTTAAAATAATTTATGCCCCATTAATTCATTGTTAGGGACGCGGGTGGCGCTGTGGGTTAAACCACAGAGCCTAGGACTTGCCGATCAGAAGGTCGGCAGCTCGAATCCCCGCAACGGGGTGAGCTCCCGTTGCTCGGTCCCTGCTCCTGCCAACCTAGCAGTTCGAAAGCACGTCAAAGTGCAAGTAGATAAATAGGTACCGCTCCGGCGGGAAGGTAAACGGCGTTTCTGTGCGCTGCTCTGGTTCGCCAGAAGCGGCTTAGTCCTGCTGGCCACATGACCCGGAAACTGTACGCCGGCTCCCTCGGCCAGTAAAGCGAGATGAACGCCGCAACCCCAGAGTCGGTCACGACTGGACCTAATGGTCAGGGGTCCCTTTACCTTTTCATTGTTATAGTTTTTCATTGTTATAGTTGTCATTCAGTGGGGGTTGGACTTGAGGGAGCTGGTGGCCACACACGTCTCAGAGCTGGTTGTTACAGCACAGCGGCAAAAAGAGCTTATTCTACACTTAAAATCCCTGCTTCAGTTCAGGAGGTGGCCTGTCCGCACAAACCCCTTAACTGCAATGAGGCTGTGATGTGCTGAGTCTGACCCGCCTTACAGGTAAGGATTACGGAGATAATGCATGCAAACCACTTCCAGGTATCTAAAGCATTGCCTAAATGCTGCAACAGCAAGGAGCCTGGAGGGCTGGAGTTGACACATCCCTGCCTTAAGGAAAACCTTCACAACAGCCTCCTGGATCAGGCCACTGGTCCATTCAGCATCCTGTTCTTCTCACAGTTGCCAGTCAGATGCCTGTGGAAAGCCTGAAAGAATACTCTAGGGGCCGACAGCACTTGCAGTTCTCAGCTACTGGTATTCAGAGACATACTGTCTTGACTTTTGAGGTAGAGCCCAGCCGCCACAGCAAACAGCCACAACAGACGGTGGCACCATTTTTAAGGCTGTGACAAGAGGCCACAAGCCAAATTTCATCTCCAACCACTTCATCTCCAGAACTTGAGAAGCTACAGGTGCTTAACGCTATGAACCACCCTGAAATCTACAGGTGAATTATTATTATTATTATCAGCCCCCTGCTTTGCCTCTGGCTCTTGTGTTCTTCCACAGAGCAAGCCAAACACCTCAGCCAGTAGAGTAGGAGACTCCTAACCTCAGGGTCCTGGGTTCGAGTTCCACCCTTGGGCCAAAGATACCTGCATGGCAGGAGCTTGGACTAGGTGAGCCTTGCGGTCCCTTCCAGCTGTGCAGTTCTGTGATGTGGCAACATGAACCGCTGCATCTCACAGACTGCTTATCGCCCTCCAAAGAGCTTTGCTTCTTTCTCTGTCTCAGACTGAGGTGGGGAAAGTGTGTTTGCGCGTATGTCTGCTAACATGCCAAAAAAAAAAAAAAAGGTCTGAGTCATACCACCTTCTTAGAATTTATTTTCATTATTACTCCAGCTCAGGTCTCTGGCAGAGAGAGAGAGAGAAAGAGAGAAAGAGAGAAAGAGAGAGGTCTTTCCCAGCCGGGACATTCTGCGCGCAAAATTTGGGCTCCTGCCCCGCGGAGATGCGCCAAAAAGATCACTTCCAGTGAGCACTCAGGGTTGATTTCCTTCAGATCACTTACCAGCCATGGCGCTGCTCCCTCCCGCTGGCGTTCTCTGCCCGACCGGGGATTGCTTTTTGCAAAGCTGTCCGTCTCGCAGGCTGCAGCTTGTGCCTCCCGATCTTTCTGTTTCTGGTCTGGGCTGCTCTCGCCGGACTCCAGCTGCTACTACTATCCCTCCACCCCCCTACCCACCCCGCGCAGGGCTGGGAATTTCCCCCGAGTGATGACGAGCATTTTGGGAGGCTGGCCCCGAGGTGACGTACTTGCCCGCCTCCTTCTCCAAAAAGCGCTTTAGACAGCCCAGAAACCTCAACACCTCCTTGCTGTCTTCTCACTTTGCGGGCCGGTGAGGTCAGAGCCCCACAGCCCAGCCCATAACCTTTCTTTTCTGAATGTCAAGTTAGGGGAGCCCCCCCTTTGTGATCCTCCCCCCCCATCAGCTTTTAAGCAAATATGCTAAAACTCTGGTGTCATCATGAATGCTTAAAATGAGAGCAAGCCTTTTTTTTCTTTTTCTTTTTAAATAATTTTTATTAAATTTTCCATTTTAACAATCCAATCAAATCACATTAAGTATTCCAAATTATACAAATACATATCATATACCGTATTTTTCGCTCTATAACACGCACTCGACCATAACACGCACGTAGTTTTTAGAGGAGGAAAATCCGTAGGCATGCCACCCGTAGGCATTCCCTCCATAACACGCACAGACATTTCCCCTTACTTTTTAGGAGGAAAAAAGTGAGTGTTATGGTGCAAAAAATACGGTAGTCCAAATATTCTGCCAAAAGCAACCCTTTTTTTTCACCTAGTGGGGACAGAAATCCATTTCTGCTTATGTGGGGGACAGTTGAGCCAGGAAAAAGGAAAGGGTGGCTATTTTATTTAATTGTGTTTTTATTCATTTATTGTTCACCAACTGTAAAGGAGATGAATTTATTTGACCCTATCTACATCAAGCTATATACTTATCACCAAACTCCGAATATAATTGTACATTGTATTAATTAACATTATTTTTTTAATATATTAGTGGCCATGTGATAATTTCAGCTTGTAAAATTTATTGTTTAATGTCTTAACTTGTATATTAAGGTACTTTTGTAGCTTTTATAAATGTTTTAAGTTTTTTGTATCCATCCAGTATATTTTCTTTTAATTGTTGAATGATTCTGTGTACATTGCAGCAGCCTTTTGCTATGTGCAATAAAACTGACTGAGGATTTATATTCATTTATCCCACCCTCCAGAATTTCTCCTCCCAGGGCAGTTCACATATTGCATTTGACACATTCAAATGATTAAAAATACAAATTAAAATAGTAGCACCAATAAAATGCAACAGCAGCAGGAGAGTACATTTTGCAGCTTGCATTGCATCCTTCAGCAGCTGGACGGCAGAGTTATTTTGGACGGCTGGGAGGTTACTGATTCCCAGTGTGGAGGGAGACATTTGGAGTGATCTTGCCTCCACACTTGTTGCAGCTCCAGTTGGAGGTAACCCAGCGTAGTTACCACGGTTGTTTGCGGGATACGTTTCATCCCATGCAATTAGAGGATGTGGACGAGGTGGCAATGCATCGCCCCCCGTCCCTCCCGGCTTATCAAATCTTGCAGACAGGGAGCCAACTGGTTGGTTCTGGACCCTTTAGAATGCAACAGCCAGTTGCCAATACCTCCATTTGGTGGGATGCAAGTGGTGCTGTTGTCTAAACCACTCAGCCTCTTGGGCTTGCCGATCAGAAGGTTGGCGGTTCGAATCCCTGGGACGGGGTGAGCTCCTGTTGCTCGGTCCCAGCTCCTGCCAACCTAGCAGTTCAAAAGCATGCCAGCTCGAGTAGATAAATAGGTACCACTGCAGCGGGAAGGTAAACAGCGTTTCCATGCACTCTGCTTTCTGTTGCGCCAGAAGCGGTTTAGTCATGCTGGCCACATGAGCCAGAAAGCTCTCTGTGGACAAACGGCAGCTCCCTCGGCCTGAAAGCAAGATGAGTGCCACAACCCCATAGTGACCTTTGAGTGGACTTAACCGTCCAGGGGTCCTTTACCTTTACCTTACCTTACCTTACCTCCATTTTAAAGGAAGGTGGTGGAAAGGACCATGGTGGGGCAGCTGCAGGCATTCTAGGAAGACACAGATTATTTACATTCATTCTGTTATAAGAATTTTAAGGTCATATATAATTTTTTTTTCATACCTGTATATATAAACCACATGTCTGAAACCCCACAGAACAAATTGACCTCCAATATTTCTCTGCAAGGTCAAAGTGGGAAACCTCCGCATTGTCTCTTTCCTCACAAATCCTGTCTTAAGGGCACATTCAAGATATGAACAGGGTGTGAGCCTGTGACCTGTGACCTAGATTCCGGAATTAAGTAGTTATAATAACAAAAGAGTGGTCAAAACCCAGATAATGCAATCGGGTAACTTGCCAGACAAGAGATAAGCAATGCACTCAGATTTCTGTTGTAGACTGCCTTTTCTGTGTTGTAGATATGATGAATCTGGGGTGATGGTCTTTGGCTACACCCCTTCTGTGATGTATGTATGATGTTTCTGGGGGTGGTCTTGGACTCTAGGACGGGCAATTTAAAATGTCTATATAAGGGCTTGCACGCATGACTTTGGGTCCACCTCGTCTCTCCTGAGTGTGAGGGGAGCACCCTGTTGCAACAGTTAATAAAAATCAGGCTTACTAGCTGCTTTGCTTCTCAATATTCTCTGGTTGGTCTCTGTTATTTTCTCCTACCGATAGAGAACCTAGAAAAGGACTCTATATGGGCTCTTGGGTACCCATATAGGGAAAAGGAGCAGTATTTTTCTTATAACAATTCCAATCTGGGTCCGAGCCTGGCTATGTAACTGAGTCACCCCAGTCGCCCTGGTGGATGACCTCTGCAGACATTGTGGGGAGTGGAAGCTTGCTCCTGGTTAATCCATGACTGAATTATTATTATCTTGAGACAGCTAGCAACTGGGGGGCGGGGAGAGAGAGAGACTGATCCTGGCAAGAAACTAATCCTGGCATCGTGCTTATATGCCTTTGAGAATTGCAACTTGATCTGCAGAAATCTGGAGGTGATGCAACATCGCCTGCTATTGTCTGAGGATCAAGATGCTGTTAAAAGGCCCAGGAGCAGGGAGCCAATGAAAGAGCTAGCAGCCTCTAGCTCTCACTTTGCCTCAAAACCCTCAGTTCTTTGAAGTGTGAAAGTGACCTTTTTTAAAAGAAGAAGAAGAAGAAGCTGTCAAAGGTGACTCAGTGAGATAATAGTTAGAAGATGGACATGCAAGTCCCTTCTTGGGATGACATTATCGCACACACACACCTTTTTTTTTTTTTTGCTTGTTTTAATCCAGCAAATAACAAGAAACCACAGCCTGTGGCTTTGCTCTTTAGAGATGTGCAGCTGAAATTTAAGAGTGAGAAAAGATTTGGCATTGCACAAGATGCATTGCCAAAGAAGCCCATGTCACAGTGGTCCTCTTGGCTTCCATCATGGGATTGATTATGTTCACACTGGTAGTTTTCGAAGGCACATCCGCACAACATTAGCCACAATTCATATGGTCTATGGTCTGTGTGTGTGGTTTGAGAGCTGCACGGTTAGGGAAAAAACAATGCGGTCGAGGGTTGTAAAGACTGCGGAGAGAATAATTGGGTGCCCTCTTCCCACCTTGGATCAAATCTATGCTTCCAGGTGCCATAAGAAAGCTGCAGAGATCGCGCAGGATAGTGCGCACCTTGGAAATGATCTCTTTCAGCTCCTGCCTTCTGGAAGAAGGTACAGTGTTATAAAGACTAGGACTAGCCGCCTGAGAAACAGTTTCTATCCAAATGCAATTTTGGTTTTAAACGCAGTGTAAGGTAGTCTCTATGGGAGTATATTGTATTTAATTATGGGGTATCAGAGTTTTTAGGGGGTTAACCAGGCTGGGACAGCTGGAATAGCAGGCCTGTTGGTTTTTGAATGTCTGATGTAGATTTTTTCAATTTCGTTGTTCTGTATGGGACAATGACAATAAAGATTATCGTATCGTATTGTCGTTTCTTGACAAATACTGCTCTTTGATATGTGTGTTTTTCTTCTCAAACAAGCTTCAATCCAAGTGGTACTGCGAACATGCCCCCTTGCAGCTGTCGCACATGTGCAGAACACAGCTTCATGGGGTTGGTGGGCGATTGCGTGGGTGGAGAAACAAGGAAGTTTATGTGCATTGGCTGGAGACATCCCTGCACCGTCTTGAAATGCAGCAGGGGGAAATAACCTCACATTTTAAGCTGCTATTGTCGTTGTTGTTGTTTAGTTGTTTAGTCGTGTCCAACTCTTCATCACCCCATGGACCAGAGCACGCCAGGCACTCCTGTCTTCCACTGCCTCCCGCAGTTCGGTCCCATGGACTGCAAGAAGATCAAACCCATCCATTCTGAAGGAAATCAGCCCTGAGTGCTCACTGGAAGGACAGATCCTGTAACTGAGACTCCAATACTTTGCCCACCTCATGAGAAGAGAAGACTCCCTGGAAAAGACCCTGATGTTGGGAAAGATTGAGGGCACAAGGAGAAGGTGACGACAGAGGACGAGATGGTTGGACAGTGTTCTCGAAGCTACAAACATGAGTTTGACCAAACTGTGGGAGGCAGTGGAAGACAGGAGTGCCTGGCGTGCTCTGGTCCAGGGGGTCACGAAGAGTCGGACACGACTAAACAACTAAACAACAACATAACATAACATAACATAACATAACATAACATAACATAAAACATAACATAACATAACATAACATAACATAACATAACATAACATAACAACAACATAACATAACAACATAAAACATAACAATGTAATATAATATAAATTAAATTACTGGGACTTTTGATGACTGGTTTTCAAATATGCTTTATAAACTTTATAAACAATGAGGACGAAGCTTTTAGAGATTTCAGAGCCTTGTCTTCATTTAATTCTTATAACAACCCTGCAAGTCAGATCAGTCTAATTGTCCTCATACCGTAAATCGAGAGCTGAAGCTAAGAGATAATTGTTTTCCAGAAACCACCTACAAATGCCAGATTCAGTCCGGGAATTCCACATTTATAGCTCTGCCTCTTATCAGCTACCATCACTTAGTGTTCCCAGTTTACAGATGAGGAACTGAAAAGGTAGAGGCTTGCCAAAATATACACAAGGCCAATTTAACTGCCGTAGCTTCTCTCAAAGGCTGTGCCCACAAGAAGGTGTTGAGTGTGTGTTCCTGTGTGCATGTTTGTGTTTCTTTGCCCACACATAAGCACTTAAAATTTTGTACCTCCCAAATCTGTCTTGATGTTTCCTGTCCACATTTGTGGGGAGATGATATGCAATGATTTTATGTGTTGTTGCTCCCTCCGATCAGTTTAGTACTTCTGGAAACTTGAGGTCTGTTGTGAACATGCAAACAGGCATTTGTTTGTATGCATTGCATGGAGAAAGTGGATGGAGAGAAGTTTTTTCCTCTCTCTCTCTCATAACACTAGAAGCAGAATGCTGCAAAATGCAGAACATAATATAATGGTGAGAACAGCATACAAAACACATTACATGGAGCGCTTTACAATACAGTGGTACCTTGGGTTACATACGCTTCAGGTTACATACGCTTCAGGTTACAGACTCCGCTAACCCAGAAATAGTACCTCAGGTTAAGAACTTTGCTTCAGGATGAGAACAGTTTCAGTTTAAGAATGGACCACCAGAACGAATTAAGTACTTAAACCAAGGTACCACTGTAATCCAAACAGGATGAAACCAAGGAGGCTGTGGCCAAATCAGACATTGTAAGAAATGGGCACCGCTGGTGTTAGGAGGCAAATGACCCCTCTTCCAATTACTAACCATCAATTCACTAGCACTACTCTTAGCATATTCTTAGTATTCCTCAGTACTGGAATGCAGGTGGCGCTGTGGGTTAAACCACAGAGCCTAGGACTTGCTGATCAGAAGGTCGGTGGTTTGAATCCCTGCGACGGGGTGAGCTCCCGTTGCTCGGTCCCTGCTCCTGCCAACCTAGCAGTTCGAAAGCATGTCAAAGTGCAAGTAGATAAATAGGTACGGCTCTGGCAGGAAGGTAAACGGTGTTTCCGGGCGCTGCTCTGGTTCGCCAGAAGCGCTTAGTCATGCTGGCCACATGACCCGGAAGCTGTACGCCGGCTCCCTTGGCCAACAAAGCGAGGTGAGCGCCGCAACCCCAGAGTCGCCCACGACTGGACCTAATGGTCAGGGGCCCCTTTACCTTTACTGCTGTTTGGCAGTATTGAGAATATTGGCAATAAGGAGGAGCTGCTTGATGAGGGGAGATAAGGCTGAGAGCATCTCATGTGCCTTATCCTCTCTGAGGTGAAAATGTAGCTGGTAATAATCCTGAAGTAAAATAAGAAGAAGGAAGGAAGGAAGGAAGGAAGGAAGGAAGGAAGGAAGGAAGGAAGGAAGTCTGATAGCTCCCAGTGATGCACAACTTCCAGCCTGGCTCCTGTTACCAATAGCATCATCCAATCTTCGTACAAAGTGTTTTGCGTATTTTCCAAAAAGGACGAAAGCAAGGCTGAACCTGGATCAGGAGGGATAATTTGCTGGTCAATAGAGGAAATTTCTTTGGTAATCTTGACCCAGAAGTCAGGCATAATCAGGCAGTGCCACCACAAGTGATAGATAGTACCCTTCCCATCCCTTGCAACCTTGGCACCACTGTTATACCGATGCCATTTGGCAAGGGTGTAATACTGCCTGTATATTAACTTCAAAGCTATTCCTCTGTTCCTAGAGGAAGCACTCCTGAGGGGAGACTTGGACCATATCAAATTCCACCCATCTTCTGCAATCATGTGACCAATAGCTTTCCCCCAGACTTGACTGATGCAGGCCAGTGCACTCCAAGATTCTGAGGCAAGTAACTTATATAAAAGCAGTATTATTGAAAAACATTGAAATCACTCAAGTGTGTGTGTGTGTCTGTGTGTTTGGTTTTAAGTCCTGGGAACAGTGTACCTGATTATTTTTCCTAAACATGTGCAGACTGGCCTTGAACAGAAGCTTGGCATGTCAATACATGTCCATGTCATATATGATACGATCTCTCATAAGGACACCCAACAGAAATGATGGGGAAACAACCCGTTATTAATGCACACGAAGCACAGGAAGTGATGAGCAGAGGGATATTTATAACAGCAAACAAGTTTGAGAAAATGGGAGAGTCCCAATCAGGTTCCTTGTTCCTCATAGCCCAAAAGCAGCAGAGCCTTGAACGAGATCAACCCGTGAGTTTATAGCTCAAAACATGGCTAAGTGTTACCTAGAAACAGAGAAAGCAGTCTTATAGCAGGCTATTTCGTCATCTGCCCTCTACTGCATGACAGTGACTCTCCAATGTCTTATGTACAGAGATCTTTCCCAGGCCAGCTTTGCTGCCTAAGAGCCTTTTAACTGGATAGGATAGGATGGATGGCGGCTAACAGATTGAGGTTGAATCCTGACAAGACAGAAGTACTGTTTTTGGGGGACAGGAGGCGGGCTGGTGTGGAGGACTCCCTGGTCCTAAATGGGGTATCTGTGCCCCTGAAGGACCAGGTGTGCAGCCTGGGAGTCATTTTGGACTCGCAGCTGTCCATGGAGGCACAGGTCAAATCTGTGTTCAGGGCAGCTGTTTATCAGCTCCACCTGGTACGCAGGCTGAGACCCTACCTGCCTGCAGACTGTCTCACCAGAGTGGTACATGCTCTGGTTATCTCCCGCTTGGACTACTGCAATGCGCTCTATATGGGGCTAGGTGACCCGGAAGCTACAACTAATCCAGAATGCGGCAGCTAAACTGGTGACTGGGAGCGGCTGCCGAGACCACATAACACCGGTCTTGAAAGACCTGCATTGGCTCCCAGTATGTTTCCGAGTACAATTAAAAGTGTTGGTGCTGACCTTTAAAGCCCAAACGGCCTTGGTCCTGTATACCTGAAGGAGCGTCTCCACCCCCATTCTTCTACCAGGACACTTAGGTCCAGTGCCGAGGGCCTTCTGGCAGTTCCCTCACTGTGAGAAGCCAAGTTACAGGGAACCGGGCAGAGGGCCTTCTCGGTAGTGGCGCCCTCCCTGTAGAACGCCCTCTTACCAGATGTCAAAGAGAACAACAACTACCAGACTTTTAGAAGACACCTGAAGGCAGACCTGTTTAGAGAAGTTTTTAATGTTTGATGTATTACGGTATTTTAATATTTTGTTGGAAGCCGCCCAGAGTGGCTGGGGAAGCCCAGCCAGATGGGCGGGGTATAAATAATAAATTATTATTATTATTATTATTATTATTATTATTATTATTAGAAGAAGAAGAAGAAGAAACATGTCCCCTTCATGGATCACTGCCTTGCCGTGGCAAAGGGGCTTGAATAACTCAGAGAAGCTATGAGCTATGCCGTGCAGGACCACCCAAGATGGACAGGTCATAGTGGAGAGTTTTGACCAAACGTGATCCACCTGGAGCAGGAACCGGCAAGCCACTCCAGTATCCTGCCAAGAAAACTCCATGGACAAAGACAACAGGCATATAAAAGTTATGATGCTGGAAGATGAGCCCCTCAGGTCGGAAGGCGAACATGTGTTCTCCCAGTAAGCTATGGGTTACCCCATTATAAGGGAAACCTTTTTGCAAATTCCCGGCTGTGCTTTAGCAGAAATGCTCAGAGTTCCAGGTTCTTCAGTGGAGTGCAGTATATTTATTGTGAGTTATATATATACAAATATATACAATAATCTCCAGGCTATAATACACGAGCAGTTCATACAGAGTACCTTGCTGCACCTTAAGGCAAATAGGAAGACCTTTCTATCACCTGCGCAGATATGGCACTTCAGGTTGCACTCTTTTCATGTTGTGACCGGGCCTCTGGAATGGATCCCGTTCACAACCAGAGGTACCACTGTACATTATTTACACAATGAGTCCCGTCTGATTGGCTGATTCTGCTTCCCTCCTGGAGCCTGATTGGTCTTTTCCTGCAGGCCAATCAGTTGTTGCATTCTACGATCCTACCTGTCTATTGTTCTAGGATCCAAGCTTAGTACATAACAGTTAAGAAAGTCGAGGTTACTGCAGAGAGTGGCATCCCCATATTGAATTCCCGTTTTTCCACTTCAGTTCATTTCTCCACGTTTCCACATCAGTTTGCGATAAATAAATAAAAATCCTCATGAAAATCCATCAGCTTTAGGGATGATACCTCCTGATATACACATTTTTGTATGTAATATTGTCTAATACAGTCGTACCTCCCTCTGGATACGTAAACTTCGGGATGCGAATGCAGCAAACCTGGAAGTATTTTTCCGGGTTTCGCCGAGCGCTCATGTGCAGAAGCGCTCTACGCACCGCACACATGTGCAGAAGCGGTCCTCCACTTGCAAATTCCCCTGGATGCGGCCGGACCTCCGGAACAGATCCTGTATACCACTGTATACCAATTCTTGTCAAGCAACTTCCCCCTCGTATATAATGCTTTTTTTTTTAAAGAATATTTATTAAATTTTCCAATTTTTTAAACAAACAAACAAAAACAGAACAAACAGAAACATTAAACAAAAGCATAAAATTCATAAACCATACTTTTAAATAACAAATTTCTCAGACCTCCTCATACTTCTCCTTCTTGTATCCCAATAAAGGTTATTTGTTCAGCAAATCCTTCATTTAAAGCATTACAGCTTGTAACATTAACTTATTTTTCAAACCCTTTCCCCCCCCATCTATGTTCTTATATATCATTACAGCTAGAAACCTCTCAATTTCAATCCAGCACCATCTAACTTTCTTAAATTTTACAATATTTCTGTAAATAGTCCTTGAATTTTTTCCAATCTTCTTCAGCCGACTCTTCTCCCTGGTCACGGATTCTGCTCGTCAATTCTGCCAGTCCCATACAGTCAATCAGTTTCATCTGCCATTCTTCCAGAGTGGGTAGATCTTGCGTCTTCCAATACTTTGCGATGAGTATTCTTGCTGCTGTTGTAGCATACATGAAAAAAGTTCTGTCCTTCTTTGGCACCACTTGGCCGACCATGCCCAAGAGAAAGGCCTCTGGTTTCTTCAAGAAGGTATATTTAAATACCTTTTTCAATTCATTATATATCATTTCCCAGAACGCCTTAATCGTGGGACACGTCCACCAATATAATGCATATTTTTCACTAGTATATGCATTTATACACATGCTTTACCCTAGTCAGGGCCGGCACACCCATGAGGTAAGGTGAGGGGACTGCCTCAGGTGTCAGGATCTACAGGAATGCACTGCTGCTGTTACTGCGGTAACAGTGATAGCTGAGGCATGCTACTTGGAGGCCGGAGCTGTCTCATCCTCAGCAGCCCCTCACTACATGCCGTCTCCACCGCAGTCTGTAATAATAATAATAATAATAATAATAATAATAATAATAATAATAATAATAATATATTATTTATACCCCGCCCATCTGGCTGAGTTTCCCCAGCCATTCTGGAGGGCTTCCAGTCGAGTGTTAAAAACAGTACAGCATTAAATATTAAAAACTTCCCTAAACAGGACTGCCTTCAGGTGTCTTTTAAAGATAAGATAGCTGCTTATTTCCTTCACATCTGAAGGGAGGGTGTTCCACAGGGCAGGTGCCACCACTGAGAAGGCCCTCTGCCTGTTTCCCTGTAATCTCACTTCTCGCAATGAGGGAACCGCCAGAAGGCCCTCGGCGCTGGACCTCAGTGTCCGAGCAGAATGACGGAGGTGGAGACATTCCTTCAGTTATACAAATAGGATAATTTGGCAAATAGGAGGTGATGCCTGTCTCCTCCTGCCCTTGTTGCTGTGTGTTGGACCGATGACACACACTTGCTGACTGGAGGAGCAGGCAGGCAACGACCAAGATGGTTACAAAGCCCTGTTTCTCTGTGGGTCCACTTTCACAAGGGGAAACGAGGCAGGGCCTGCTGTTTTTATTCCTGGAAGATACCCATTTTTTCCACTTTATAGTTGGTGTTTTATTGCATTTACCTTATCGTTGCTTGCTGCCTTGAGAGATGACAGCGCGCACACACACACACACATCTGATTGCGATGACAAAAATAAATAAAACAGCAGCTGTGAGAGAAATGTCCCTTCCCAGTCTGACTGGCGGGTGCCATCGGGACAGAAATCTTAACCGTGGCCATCCTTTGACATTTTCAGATTTCTGTCGATGACGTTTCATGTCATGTAGACTGTCCACCCCCACATTGCCAAAAGATCACTGTTGCTGTACTAGCTTTGATGTGGGCAGGTGGGTGGATGTGTTCAGCCTCACTTCAAGAGGCTTACATCGCAAGCAACCTCAAAAAGCAAAGAGGCAAGGGGCATGAAAGGGAGTCGGAAAGAGAGGCTCTGTGATGGCCGTGGTATTTCTGCCGTGAGGGACAACAAACACTAGCCCTAAACTTGACCTAGCACCTTCATCCCAGGGCAACTGACAGAGCCCCATTGACAGGGTGGGGCCCACCACCGGCACCAGCAGCATAGGTGGGTATCCATTATAATTTCCCACAATGCCCCTGGCATAGCATTGTGCTGGGGCATTGTGGGAAATTAAAATGGAGGATAAGGGGATTTTTACATAGCAAACATTCATAAAGCGGGTAAAAGGTAAAGGTAAAGGAACCCCTGACCATTAGGTCCAGTCGTGACCGACTCTGGGGTTGCGGTGCTCATCTCGCTTTATTGGCCAAGGGAGCCAGCGTACAGCTTCTGGGTCATGTGGCCAGCATGACTAAGCCGCTTCTGGCGAACCAGAGCAGCGCACGGAAATGCCGTTTACCTTCCCGCCAGAGCGGTACCTATTTATCTACTTGCACTTTGACGTGCTTTCGAACTGCTAGGTTGGCAGGAGCTGGGACCGAGCAATGGGAGCTCACCCTGTCGCAGGGATTCGAACCGCCGACCTTCTGATCAGCGAACCCTAGGCTCTGTGGTTTAGACCACAGTGCCACCTGCGTACTTAAAGACTAGCAAATATAGCACAAACTTTCATGGGCTCAAGTCCTCTTTGCCAGATGCAAGTGGCTGAGCATTCCTGGGTCGTTTACCTTCCTGCCGGAGCAGTACTTATATATCTACTTGCACTTTGACGTGCTTTCAAACTGCTGGGTTGGCAGGAGCAGGGACCGAGCAATGGGACCAAGCATAAAGTGGGACCTGCATGTAATACATAACAACAACAACAACAACAACAATTTATTATTTATACCCTGCCGATCTGGCTGGGTTTCCCCAGCCACTCTGGGCGGCTTCCAACAAAATATTAAAATACAATGGTCTGTCAAACATTAAAAGCTTCCCTACATTTCACCATAATGGGGAAGGCTGTAATCAGGAGCTAATCGCTGCCCAGGAGCTAATTGGCTACTTCAAGGTCTCATCTGCTCTGCTTTTCTGGAGTGAATCCAAACTTGGACCAGGCAGGCCTGTAAAGCAGGGCACATGGCCATCCTAGTTAATGAATACCTGAAATGGTTTTTTTAAAGGTTTGCAATTCTTTTCATAGCTTTTCACCAGTTTTGCTTTCCAAATGAGAGAGATAGGTTGCCAATCCACTTGAGGAAGACTCTTGCATGAGGAAGGGCTGGAGAAATGTTTTTAGTTACGAGCTGTGATTTGGGCAGGGGTGGCGGTGGGATGAGGATGGTGAAAGGAAACACCATAGATTTAAATACACACATGCTTGTTGTTGTTGTTGTTTAGTCATTTAGTCGTGTCCGACTCTTCATGACCCCATGGACCAGAGCACGCCAGGCACTCCTGTCTTCCACTGCCTCCCGCAGTTTGGTCAAACTCATGTTGGTAGCTTCCAGAACACTGTCCAACCATCTCGTCCTCTGTCGTCCCCTTCTCCTTGTGCCCTCCATCTTTCCCAACATCAGGGTCTTTTCCAGGGAGTCTTCTCTTCTCATGAGGTGGCCAAAGTATTGGAGCCTCAGCTTCAGGATCTGTCCTTCCAGTAAGCACTCAGGGCTGATTTCCTTAAGAATGGATGTGTTTGATCTTCTTGCAGTCCATGGGACTCTCAAGAGTCTCCTCCAGCACCATAATTCAAAAGCATCAATTCTTTGGCGATCAGCCTGCTTTATGGTCCAGCTCTCACTTCCTGTCATCACTACTGGGAAAACCATGCACCCAGCTTATTAAAGGTGCTGGGAATTGTAATGTTGGAAGGGGCAAATGCCTCTGAATTTGCTGAGAATCACAGGTGGAGACAGCTGCTTTTGCACTTACGTAGGCTGTGCTTCCAGGCTTCATATGGGTGGCCACTGGGAGAACAGAATGCAACTGCAAATTGATTCCCCGCCCTCTCCCCCACCAGTTTCTCTGCCTCTGCAGTAAAGCAATCCCATAATACTATCCTCAATACAAAAGGAGTGATTGATTTCCATGGAGCTGCAGGGTGAGTGGGTAAATAAACCAGCACATATTTCAAGCCCCACCTTGCTCTCAAACTGCAGCCACAAAGTTCAGTTTTTATTCTTCCAGCAATAAATCAGATTCAGTACACAACTACTGCTGGGAAAATGCGAGCCCTGTAGAGATAGGAGCTCCTCCTCTTTCTCCTCCTCCTCTTCTTCAGTAAAGTTTAAAATTATTATTTCATTTTATAAGGTATATAAAATACAGAGAACAATTCTAACAGCCGGCCAGAATTAAAAGATGGAAAACAAAATTATATAATAGGCCTATAGAATCGGTAGCTGTGCGTGAGTTAAAAATAACAAAGTTTGCTGTATATGTCGTAAAGGAATGCCAAAGCATATAAAAAGTGTTGGGCGCTTTCATTCTTCCCTGCTGAAAATGGCAGGATACAGATTAAACGAAAACCACAATTACAATTACAAGTGAAGGGTTATGCCCTTTCCTGCAAAGTGCTTTATTGCCACGCAGGTTGCTATGTAACTTGTGAGGAAATATGCAAGTTGGTATGCTTATTTGTACGTTTCCCGTCAAAACAAATCAACACAGAATCTTGGCTTCAGCACACTAGATGTGGAAATGCCCTACTCGTTCAATAGGATTAGCAGTATTATAATTACAGTTGTGGCACATGGTATGAAGAGTACTTAAAGCCACGCATGACACAACTTTCATTTTCCCCAGCCTACATTTCTTCTCATTTGGTTATCTCTTGAAGTTCTCAAGGCCATTGCTGGCAAGGAGAAATCAGTCTGGGCTTGATCCAAGCATTGCTTGTTGAAACCTATATTTGGGGCACTCACTTCCAATAATCCACCTCCTCTAATAAAACAATCCTATTGTATGAAAATATTATCCTGCTGTGAACGGCCTGCCCTGTGACCTGCGAGTACAGGGTGCTATAAAAAAATAAATTAATAACAATAATAATAATGGGGTAATTTCGTCTCTCATACCTTTCCATCTATTTTAGCAATGGGTCAGACTATTAGCTCAATATTGTCTACTACGGCATTTCAGGAAGGGAGTTCCTCAAAGTCTTATCTGGAGATTAGGGACTGAACCTGGAACCGTCTGAAGACAAAGCTACAGCCGTCCAGCTACCCATTTGTTCTTCCTCCATTCTTTAGATACACCACTTCCATGGTATCACAGTGATGCGCCTTTTATTGCATCATTAAGCCAGTGCCATGTAATGGGGAAGGATAAATTATATATTGTGCCAGTCTTCCAAAGCATGCACAGAAGAGGCAGAGAAACTATAAACTACGAACTGGGGAAAGCACTCCAGTTTAGAAGGGACGCGGGTGGCGCTGTGGGTTAAACCACAGAGCCTAGGACTTGCCGATCAGAAGGTCGGCGGTTCAAATCCCCGCAACGGGGTGAGCTCCCGTTGCTCGGTCCCTGCTCCTGCCAACCTAGCAGTTCGAAAGCACGTCAAAGTGCAAGTAGATAAATAGGTACTGCTCTTTTGGGAAGGTAAATGGTGTTTCCGTGCGCTGCTCTGGTTCGCCGGAACCATGCTGGCCACATGACCCGGAAGCTGTACGCCGGCTTCCTCGGCCAATAAAGCAAGATGAGCGCCGCAACCCCATAGTCAGTCACGACTGGACCTAATGGTCAGGGGTCCCTTTACCTTTACCTTTACTCCAGTTTAGCTCGCAGTGTTCATGGATTGAGGCTTCTGAAATGGCTGCCTCAGACAGACATACTGACAAAGGAGGCTGAAAGCCACCCTGACCTATTTAATCAAAAGCTGGTGGGACTGATGCCTCAAGGGCTTGATTTGTATATTTTCTCAGCATGAGATGAGTGTGGCATGAGAACTGCCAGGAAACCTTGGTAATGAACAACATGGACTCCAAACCATGCAGTGCTGTCTTCTCAACAACCACGGTAAAGGCTATAAAAACAGCTGATTGTGGCAAAGCAACTCACCCATGGGCCCTGCTGGAAATACACAAGTTAAACGTCCCTGGTGGTCACTTTCAGACAACCTGGTTATTGAGCAACCGTCCTGATTTGTTTGCGCAAAGCTTGTGAGATTACATGCTCATCCTGATTTGTCTGTGGGGAGGGTTGTACAATGGACCCTTATTTCCCCCCAACTGTTGTGTGACAGGTTTGACAGGGGGATGGGTCCACCTGTCAATCACTTGACGTTGCAAAGCCCAGTGTGGTGCATAGTGCTTTGAAACGCTGATGATCAGCTGACTGCTGGGGCTTCAAAATGCTGGCCAGAGCCCTCTACAACGACTCGCTGATTGTTTGCAATGTTTAGCTGATTGTCAGGCCTTGCAAAGAGCCATTCAGGGCACTACAGACAGCATGTGCAGGTTCAGCTGAACTGCAGTGCTTGCAAACCCTTTTGGCCCAGCTACATCTTGACCTGCCCCACACCTGACATCATATACCGTATTTTTTGCTCTATAAGACTCACTTTTTCCCTCCTAAAAAATAAGGGGAAATGTGTGTGTGTCTTATGGAGCGAATGCAGGCTGCGCAGCTATCCCAGAAGCCAGAACAGCAAGAGGGACCGCTGCTTTCACTGTGCAGCGATCCCTCTTGCTGTTCTGGCTTCTGAGATTCAGAATATTTATTTTCTTGTTTTCCTCCTCCAAAAACTAGGTGTGTCTTGTGGTTTGGTGCGTCTTATAGAGCAAAAAATACGGTATGTATGATAGTCCAGGCAGGTGGGTGTGGCCTGGCCTGACCAAAATGGCCTTGAGGGCCAAATGGGGAGATTCCCCACTGCTGCTATATGATGTCACATCAAGCAGTTGTTTGCCCCACACTTTCCAATCACTTTTCTTTTACTGGGGCACGGGGGAAACCTGATTTATTTTGGAAGTGAATTCCCTTGTGCAAGAACAGGAAATCCATTTCAGCTGGGCGACCTAAATTCGCCACTTGAATCCCATCTGCAAAATAGCTACGGTCTGGAAGTGTTGGAGCTCTTCTCTTTCCCCCATCCCAATATTGAGATAAGTAAAAGTAGGTAACCCCAATAATTGTTCCTGTGGCGTGACTACAAAAGTGAGCTGTAGCTTGCTGAAACACAGCCAATATTCAAAGCTTTCACTTTGAATACATTCAAATTCTGAGAAGAGCAATTAAGGGATTTCAGCTTTGGCCGAGCTTCTGTTTCCTCCTGATCCATATTAGCAAATAACCACCCCTCTTTTCTTTCAGGCATCTTTTGAAAACTATTTTGTTCACGCAGGCCCCTGCAATATGAATTTTCTCTTTTTCAAAGCCCAACTGGTATTTAATTATGTTTCTAATAGACACTTTTTTGCCGATTTTGTGACTGCATGCTGTATGCCGCTTTGATGTGTTAGTAGGAAAGTGCTGATGATAAATATGCAAATAAATAATAACCCCTTTGTCTCCTGCCGCTCCTAGCACAGGCTGTCATGTTTGTGCTCTGTGGATGGGTGCCAATGTTTAAGTTGGTTTCTCCTACTGCAGCCACCAAACCTCACTGCTGTTACTCAATTTCTCTTCCCAACACCTTAACTGGGGGCTTGTAATCTCCTTGTGGGTACATTCGCAAAGTCATCAGTCTTTGACCCAAAGAGAATACAGTGGTACCTCAGGTTAAGTACTTAATTCGTTCTGGAGGTCCTGAAACTGTTCTTAACCTGAAGCACCACTTTAGCTAATGGGGCCTCCTGCTGCTGCCGCTGCACGATTTCTGTTCTCATTCTGAAGCAAAGTTCTTAACCTGAGGTACTATTTCTGGGTTAGTGGAGTCTGTAACCTGAAGCGTATGTAACCTGAAGCGTATGTAACCCGAGGTAGTGGAACATATAGCTCAGTGGTAGAACACCTGGACTTGTATACAGAAGGTCCCAGGATCAATCGCTGGTGTCTCCAGTTAAGGCTGACTGGGTAAAAAGGTAAAAGGTAAAGGATCCACGGACGGTTAAGTCCAGTCAAAGATGACTGTGGGGTTGCGGCGCTCATCTTGCTTTCAGGCTGAGGGAGCCGGCGTTTGTCTACAGTTTTCTGGGACTAAACTGCTTCTAGTGCAACGGGACACCATGACGGAAGCCAGAGCACATGGAAACGCCGTTTACCTTCCCGCCGCAGTGGTACCTACTTATCTACTTGCACTGGCGTGCTTTCGAACTGCTAGGTTGGCAGGAGCTGGGTCAGAGCAACGGGAGCTCACCCCGTTGCGGGGATTCGAACCGCCGACCTTCCGATCATCAAGCGGCTCAGTGGCCTATCAATGTAGACAATACAAAAGCAGATGAACCATTGGTTTGACTCAGTATAAAGTACCGTAGTTTTCTGTGAGACACCTTTGCCAAGGCAATAACAGCAATGAGGAGCTTCCACATCGCTCTCCCTCCCCATGTCCCTCCAGCACATCCAATGGTTTCCTCCACCTCCACAGCCACTTTCAAGAACTGCTGTCGCCTGTCTGTCCGTCCGTCCCCCATTTTATGCTATATAAACTGCTGCGAGAACTTTCTTCTGTAACGCAATGGATGTAAGCGTTCTAAATGAGAAAAGCTGGTGTTGACAGAGGAGGAAACAACCTCATCAGCAAGTTTCTTCATAGCATCTGTTCCCTGGTTTTCATCAGCACTCTTGATGCCATAAAAAAGGGAGGAGTTTGTGTGACAACCTTGGGCAGGTGAGGTGAGCCTCACCTGTAAGCGTTGAAGGAAAGCATCTGGCCTGGCCGTCTTTTCCCAGGGCTAACATGGGAATCAAGGCAACCCCAAAAAGGATTTCTTTCCTACCTATTGAGCTTAGGGCTGTTAGGTTTTGTGTTTGTTCCCCAGCGCAAGAGGCTGCATTTTAAGAAACAGAAGGTCCCTATAGAAGTGGGTCTGATTATTTCTTGGTTGAGGTGAAAAAACAGTTGAACTTAGCAAACTTGGTACTGGATTGTGTAACTGTTGAAGTTCAAAGCCTTGTGATCTTACCACGCTGCAGGCTTGATAAGCAGCAGGTGCTTTGAAACAGGTTCAGAGGGCCCCCAAAGGTGGGTGTTGCTACTCCCCCCCCATTTTTACAGATATATTTTGCAACATCTGAAGGCAGCCCTGTTTAGGGAAGCTTTTAATGTTTAATAGATTGTTGGATTTTAATATTCTGTTGGAAGCTACCCAAAGTGGCTGGGGAAACCCAGCCAGATGGGCGGGGCATAAATTATTATTATTATTATTACATGTCATTGACACAATAATAGTGCAATAGTGGTGGATTCATACTGGACTGTCCACACATTATTCCACTTTGTTCATGGTTCTGTGATGCTCTAAAATAAAGCGTAACAAAAACAAAAAACCACAACATCTGTAGTATAAAAAAAAAGTTGCAGGATTTCAGCAGGATGTTATGGGACATGCATGGATTGGAAATGAAAACCAATTGCCTCACAGCTGTTTCCCTTCTCCTTGCTGATTAGCGGTAGCCCATTGATGATATTGTGAGAACATCTTATCCTTCCAGAGAAGGACTTTTGCAGGTGAACTCCATTGGAGAGAGAGTGGTCCTTTATGTGCTAAATAGATTAATTTTTCGCAAGCAAGAAATGGAGAAAAATGAATGCCCAATCCTCTGTCATGGTAGCCATGATTATGCGATGGATTGGAAATGAAGCAGTGTGCCCGCTCCAAAACTTTTGCTGGCACAAATAGTATTGGAAGTGGGATTGTGTTTAAGTGCTGTGATTTCTGCAAGCACGGCCAGTAATAAAGGATATGGGAGTTGCAGTCCACCAGCATTTAGAGGACCAAAAGGGAACCACTCCTCCATCAGAGTCTCCTGGTTATACATGAATGATTTCTTTGGGTCTATTTCTCTTTTCTCCCTGATGCTGTTGAGCTAGCCAGCAAATCTTTTCCAGCTTTACAATCTGGACCTTGGCTGTCGGGAGGAGAGGAACTCTCAAGTCACCTGCTGTGACCACTTAGTAATTTCATGCATGAAGGACTTTATGAGTATTTATTTAAGTTACGATTCCAATGGTACCAAGTAGTGTCCAGATCACCACCTCATTTAATTAACATGGATATTATCAGTTTATGCAACCTGAGGATGTTTATCAGATTCCTGCTGGAGGCCTATTAGCAGCGTGCTCAACTTATCCTTCCTGGCTTGCAAAATCTTTCCAGGTGGAACTAGCTGGTTGGGATTATGGAAATTGATAATGGGTGCCTGAACGAGGATGATAGACCAGCCACATTAAAATGGGACTACTGGAGGCTTGTATTGTTTATTTTCAAAGTTCTCATGAGATTCCCTCGGAGCTCAATAATTACTATTGAGTCGCAAATATTCCACACTTGGGCAAGTTGCTCAGGTGGAGTTTCAGTCCCAAAGCATCGTGCTCTGGTCACCTTGGTGAAGGGGGGTAGGGGACTTATGGTGGTCCTATCATCCCTGACAATTGGACATGCTCAGTAAAGTTGCTTTAGTATGGAACTTAGAAGGGGCATATGCGACCCTGTTAGGTTCTCCTAGACCAGGGGTCAGCAAACTTTTTCAGCAGGGGGCCGGTTCACTGTCCCTCAGAGCTTGTGGGGGGCCGGACTATATTTTGAAAAAATAATGAAATAATTTTCCTATGCCCCACAAATAACCCAGAGATGCATTTTAAATAAAAGGACACATTCTACTCATGTAAAAACACACAGATTCCTGGACCGTCCACAGGCCAGATTTAGAAGGCGATTGGGCCAGATCCAGCCCCCTACCCATGTCCTACCTAGACATTCAGCAGCTTTCAGCACCATTGCACATTGACAAATGGGCACACAATGCTGAAACACGTCAGGTTACTCCTGGTTGCAGAACGTGCTAGTAGGAGTCTGCTATGCCCAGCGCCCTATAAGGTACCACAGGCACTCCTGTTGTCTCCTGTGCCACTTTACGTGAAAGGAGTAAAAGATTTGGACCCAGATATGACTAGTACGACGAAAGAACCAAGTTAGTTTGCTTTCTTTTAAATTGGAGCCAAGGGAGGAGACCCCAAGATTGTTCATTCGTTCTTATCCAATCCACTTCGAAACTTAATCTAGGCAAGACACAGATAGTGTTGAATTGGTGATCCAAGAATAAGTGCATAGCCAGCTCATTTTGGGATGGGTTGCTCCCCTCTTCAAAAGCCAGGTTTGTCGTTTTGGGTGTTCTGTTGGGTCCAACATGCCCACTGCTACATCTGGACACCTAGATGCAACATCCTGGACACCAACAGTAACATCCGGCTTGGACTGCTTTCACATATCTAGGGTTAGTTTTGAAAGTTTTCGCTGTTACTTACTGGGGTATGCTGCAGAAACAACTCTATGCTGTAAACCAGTGATGGCTAAACTTGCCCCTCCAGCTGTTTTGGGACTACAACTCCCATCATCCCTAGCTAACAGGACCAGTGGTCAGGGATAATGGGAATTGTAGTCCCAAAACAGCTGGAGGGCCAAGTTTGGCCATCACTGCTGTAAACACATGGACTACCAAAATGTTAAACTTCCAAGTGTGCCATAGTCACCAACTAACACCACACTCCCAATTGCCCTACTTTCAAGAAGTCACGGGGCTGCATCCAGCTATGTCATACTCGTTGAAGATCCAATTAAAGTCTTGTCCACACACACCTGCTGAATGGGAGCAAATGTCAGCTGAGTTTTCTGTAGATTGGCGCTTGCTCCCATTCAATGGTAAAGAGCAGGTTCTCCCGGGGAAAGTGGTGGGGCAAACAGAAAACCGGTTGGATCCGTGCTTTCTAGGAATGAGACAAGCAAAAGTGTGCATGAGTCAATGCATTCAAGTTGGCCATACCCAATTAATTCAGTGGATCTACTCAACAGTGTGATTTAAGGGCCTTTTCAGTTGACCTAATCCTAACCCCCCCATTGCTTCTGTATCATCCTATCTGTGAAGATGGGCATTAGCCCCATAGCTGTCAACCATCCCTTATTTGGCGGGAAACTCCCTTATCCCAGTGCCATGTCCCTCTGCTGTCCCTTATTGATGATGTCCCTTAAATTTCCCGGGTTTCAAAGGAAGCAGCTCCTAACTGGGAAGGCTCCAACTGTGTTGCTTGGCTGTGTTGCTCACCCAATAAGGAGTCTAAGAACAACTAAGGGGTGGAGCTGGCATGCCTTGTGTCAATCAAATCAGCCGCGTTGCCTGGGGACTCGCCTTTGCTCAGCGCTTCCCAGCAGAGGTGACGGTGGTTTTCCTTGCTGCATCCCCTTTTCCGGGTTGCTGCGCTATGGGAACCACCATTTGAGGCTTCATTTGGCTGCTGGTTGACTAAAATCCCTTCTTTTGGCTGCTGGTCCCTTATTTTCGAGGCTGCTGGTCCCTTATTTTCAAATCTGTAAGTTGACAGCTATGATTAGCCCCCATATTCTACTAGCTTTTGAAAGGTGGAATTTTATTCAAAGGCTTCTGCGTCCCTTAAGACCAGCCATTCTCAACCTGTGGGTCCCCAGATGTTGTTAAACTACAACTCCCATCACCCCTAGGCCAGCAAGGCCAGAGCTCAGGGATGATGGGAGTTGTAGCCCAACAACATCTGGAGACCCACAGGTTGAGAACCGCTGCCTTAGACACTCTCTTATGCCAGCTCTTAGCACATAACACATGCATGCATTTATCCATGCTGGGAATCAGTCTTGTGAAACAGCAACTCCACAGCTTGGATAGTGACTGGGAGATGCAACTTTTACCACAAATGCATAGCAGAAGCCGCATTTACTGGCATTCTAATTAAGGAGGCGCTTTCTATACCCCTGATTGCAATAAGAAAAAAGGAATTGCATCAGAATGACAGTTTAGGGGGAAGTTACCAGTTGGTCGAAATTTTAACTAGGTCGAAATGTAATTGGGTCTCTGACCACACACAAAGCAGATGAGAGACTAGAGTTTTTTTAAATTTTTCTTTGAAAAGATGATATTTTACAATACATACAAAAATACTCTGAATATACATTATCTTTTTTCCCCCTCATTACAAAAACACAAGACAACACGTAATTTAAGATTTGTAAACAGTATTTGTTCCTAACACTTTTGGAGATTGATTTGAGAGTGGACAGCAAATTTTGGGAGATATTTTGGCAACATGAGTGCAGTGGTGTTAAATTGGGCAGTGTTGATTCTAGGCAAGTTATTCATAATAGTACGTTGTCCAGACTCCAGTAAAACTCAATATTCCAGCCCTGCCTGCATTCATAGTCACAGTTGACAAAAAATAGATAAACTAAAAAAGGCAGGTCAGGAATTTTTATATAATCTGGACAAGATACGAGCAATAGTTTTGAGATTTCAGCCAATAAAACTCACAATCCAAATTACTTGTGCTAAGGCCATACAGCAAAGCCTTCAGACCGTTCCAAAGTTCAAGTGTCAGAAATTATTCCAGACAATTCAGTATTGTGGCAGATTTAAGTTTTTGCTTGAATTTTATTTATTTTTTTAAAAAAACCCAGAGTGCAATCCAATTAAAACTGAACCACATTTAACTCTCATGGATTTCAAATAGGACAGGGAAGAGGAGCAGTGGGAGAAAGCCATGCTCAACTCTCATTGCGATCCATAGAGCATTTATGTTCTTAAACTATGGGTGGATTGTGTCCTAGGTTTTCGTTTTGTGGGCCTCCATGGGAAGCAGTTTTTATGGGACATGAGCACAGTGCATAGGTATAGGTGCCTAATTCTACAAATTTGCCTTTTAAAAGGAGAAGCACCCTTGACACACACAGAATCTCCTGTGCGTAAAATTATTCCAATCAATTTCACAAGAATCACCTAATTCATGAAACCTATCAGTTTAGTGGAGCGGTCTCCACCTTTCCACGCTGCTAAAACTGCTCGTGGGTTTCCTGATTAGAGCTGCCAACTGTGTAAAGAATATGTTTTAAGGGGGGAGATCCAGACTGCCTGTGCTACTGTGTAATCCAGTGGGAGTCCACCATAGCCAAGCTGTCTGCATGACACCCCTTTTGGGAAAAATAGGCACAAGACATTTTTTTTTGGGATTTTTATAACAAAAGACGTTTTCCACTCAAGACAAGACGAGACTTAAAATGAAGCTATGCATCCGCACAGTGAAGTAGACACAGTCCAAGGGAACAAATATCCAAATCACAGGCACACAGGGCCATGGATTTTGGGCAATAGCATCTTGGAATATATTTTTGGCAACAGTTCAGATGATGCAGCACCTGCAGAGTGAAATTTACAGAAGATTAAATCAGTTTAAACAAAGACAAGGTGCATTGCATTGCATTGCATTGCGCAATCCACTGAGCTCAGAACTTGGCTACACTCCACTTACCTGCGTGGCAGCTATCCATGATGTCAGGCATAGGACTTTCCCAACTGAGATCTTAGCTGGAGGTGCACCACCATTTAGCTGTGGCCCCTATCTCCCTGCTTTAAATCAGGGATAGGGCACCTTTTCCCCTCCCTCCCATCTCAAGGGCCACGTTCCCTGGGGGAATATCTGCCTGCAGAGACTGGAACAAGAGCCACCAAACACACATCTGCTCCCTGCCACACACACACATTCCTCTTCCACTCTCTTCCCTCCTTTCTTTCTCTCTCTCTCCCCCCTCCCTCCCAGGGCTGGATTTAGGTTTGACGAGGCCCTAAGCTACTGAAGGTAATGGGGCCCTTTTTATGTCCAGCTGTCCTTTGTCAACAACAAATTGTCACTGTTTTTTTTGTGTTGAATATATACTATATGGTAATTTACTAATAGGTATCTAAAGCTATCAAAATGAATAAATTATGTATGACATGAAATCAATCAGTAGGCATAAGACTCATGCCCATAATCTATGCTGCCTGATCATCCGTCTACAGGCACTCTTTAGTATTAGATAACAGGTACAACAGCTTGACCTACATTCAACTGTGCTGCACTGCAGCTGCATGCAATCAGCCCATGCAGAGTGTAAGCACTCTATATATAGGTAAAGGTAAAAGGACCCCTGACCAGACCAACTCTGGGGTTGCGGTGCTCATCTCGCTCTATAGGCCGAGGGAGCTGGCGTTTGTCCGCAGACAGCTTCTGGTTAAACCACAGAGCCTAGGATTTGCTGATCAGAAGGTCAGCGGTTCGAATCCCCGCAACGGGGTGAGCTCCCGTTGCTCAGTCCCTGCTCCTGCCAACCTAGCAGTTTGAAAGCACGTCAAAGTGCAAGTAGATAAAGAGGTACCACTCCGGCGGGAAGGTAAACAGCATTTCCGTGCGCTGATCTGGTTTGCCAGGAGTGGCTTAGTCATGCTGGCCACATGACCCGGAAGCTGTACGCCGGCTCCCTCAGCCAATAAAGCGAGATGAGCGCCGCAACCCCAGAGTCGGCCATGACTGGACCTAATGGTCAGGGGTCCCTTTACCTTTATACACACACACACACACACGTTTTAGTAGCCTAATCCATCAGTTAAGTCTGCATATAAGGTAAAGAATATTTCAGGCTTTGTTATAGCCCAAGACACACATCCTATTAGGGAATTTTAAAGAGAAGGCCTCTTGAGAAGAGAGATTTAAGAGATTTAGGATCAACACCCAGGGCAACTATAAACATGTGCAAAAGTGTCATACACAAACACACATATGGATGTTACTGAATCTGGGCACCTTTTCAGTTGCTTAGAATATTTTTTTCCAGGTAAGACCAACTGTTACAGCCCAATTAATATTTTAGAATGACATGTGAAACGAAATAATATTGCAGCAGCCATTAAAAACGCATTGCACTTAACATTGCCCGAAGAGGCGCCTGCTATCGGTTGAGTGTCAGCCTGATGGAGTTTTTGACAACACGGACTCCGCTTGCTGGAATTGGAGAGGATGAATCTGGTAACTCTTTACTGGAAAGCCGCTGCGAAAGGAAAACGGAAATCAGATGTGTGAAGCTGAGATTCCAGGAGTTCAGGTACAAAAAGACACATCCGTGGACCCTGGCACTGATCCTGCGCTGCTTTGTCTTTCACCTTCCAATGCTCAGCTTCTATTCTTCTTCTAAAATAATACAGCTGAGTGTTACAGTTTTTATATTTCAATATCAGGGTCTTTTAACACTGATTTAACCCCATGAATTTAACCCCTAGACTAGGAAGCGAAGCTCTAGAGGGGCTGAAATTTGGGATTTGAACATGCATATCACCAAAAGCAAATATTTGGCACTAATTTTTAGGGGTAAAGAAAATAAGTGGATGTCAAGTAAATATTTAAGGCCTTTAGGCCATAGGAACTATAGCTCCATTTCTGGTTCTTCTTTTAAACTAAGGGGCCTAGAAGTCTTTCAAGCTAAACCCCTAGCACAGCTACTATATGGGACTCAGATTTGGACTGTTAACCACCTTAGCACTTTGGAAGCTGTTCAATCAAAGTTTCTAAGGCAGTTTTTTTATATACCGCCATGCATCCCAAACTCATCATTGCGACTGGAGGCAAGTCTCCCTTCAGTAGAAGTACGGACTTGGCAAAGAACTCTTAACTTCTGGCTCCGCCTAAACTCAAATCCCCCCCGTTTGCTATCCCTAGTACTTCAAGACTCCCATAAAAGTGCCTGGCTTAAAACCGTCTATCAAAAACTTCACTCTTGTGGCCTATCCCCACAAAACCTACTCACTTTGGGCCCCATTAAAGCAAACAGTCTAACTGGTCAACGTCTAAAAGATATCGAGCATCAGAACAACCTGGACACTATAAGGAAATTCTGCGCTTTCCAATTTCTTGGGCCCCATATCTGCACAAACTTATTATCCCAAAATACAGACGCGCTTTTGCACTTGCAAGATTGGATGTTTTGCCACCTGCGGTACTTGAGGGTCGATTCCAAAAGATCCCGCCTGAGAAACATCTTTGCCCCTGTGGAGATGGTAGCACCGAAACAGCGGCACACGTCCTCCTGTCCTGTACTCTCTACAAAGACCTGAGGAACGAGATCATCACCCCACTTGTACTAACCATCCCAGGGCGCTCAACCACTGCCACAATGTCCTTTCTTCCATCAGATCAAAATGAGCAGATAACAGCAAAGGTTGCTAGGTTCATAGCAGGGGCAATCAGAATAAGGGCCACTAACTGACCGCTGATTCAGGACTTTAAATTGTGCTTTTATATCAAATTTCCTTTTCTGCGCATACTGGCTAATGTGAATCAAGTTATCTCTCTCTCTCTCTAAGGGGGCTCATACAGTACCTGTGATCTTAATGTGCCAGAGGTTGGAACCAGTGTGGTGTCTCCGAGGCTGCGCTAAAGGGACCAGAAGAAGAAGAACCTAGTCAGTATTTAAAGACAATGAACAGTGAATTACAGCCAGAAGCAGATAAGTCTGTAATGTTGTGCAATTACTATCCCCCAACATGCAACTTCAAAATCTTGAAGCACAGAACAAGGCATGCCCACTCCAAAGGAATAAGAGTGGACTTTGGATTAAGACTGCAGCCTCATAGCAACCATGAAGGATATGGAGACACCATTAAGGTGAAATCTGTCTGGAAGCCATGTGAAATAGCCTTTTACAGCATTCCTAAGACTTATCACAGCTACAATAGAAAGTGTTGTTGTTGTTTAGTCGTGTCCGACTCTTTGTGACCCCATGGACCAGATCACGCCAGGCACTCCTGTCTTCCACTGCCTCCCGCAGTTTGGTCAAACTCATGCTGGTAGCTTCGAGAACAGTATCCAACCATCTCGTCCTCTGTCGTCCCCTTCTCCTTGTGCCCTCAACCTTTCCCAGCATCAGGGTCTTTTCCAGGGAGTCTTCTCTTCTCATGAGGTGGCCAAAGTCTTGGAGCCTCAGCTTCCGGATCTGTCCTTCCAGTGAGCACTCAGGGCTGATTTCCTTCAGAATGGAGAGATTTGATCTTCTTGCAGTCCATGGGACTCTCAAGAATCTCCCCCAGCACCATAATTCAAAAGCATCAATTCTTCGGCGATCAGCCTTCTTTATGGTCCATCTGTCACTTCCATACATCACTACTGGGAAAACCATAGCTTTAACTATACGGACCTTTGTTGGCAAGGTGATGTCTCTGCTTTTTAAGATGCTGTCTGGGTTTGTCATTGTTTTTCTCCCAAGATAAAATAGAAAGTGTTTCTCCCTATCCATCCAGTCCTTTCGGCTCTATAGCTACTACACAAAAGTGGAAAAGGTTGGAGGCTCCTTCAAGGCAGCAAACACAAGTCGTGTTAAAATCTGCTTCTGGAGCCCTTCAGGCAAGTTGTGTTACTTATGCTGTAAAAATCTGTTAACGGCCTCTGCGAAGTCTGAACGGAGTTGAGTATTCAGAAGCCAGGATCCTTCCCTCCCTACCCCTATGCATGCTTCCGTTGGTTTGAGGCTGCAATCCTAGGCATTGTTTCAACATCTGTCATGTAACATCAGGCCACTCTGACCAGGTACTTGCCGTTCCTACATCTTTCAGCCGTTTGAACCCGTCTTGCAAGGCAGGTGCGTGACCTCTCTTGTTCACGGAAATGTTCTTCACGCTTGCAGAAGCCACTCCATCCGGATGCTGGTGGTGGTTATGGGCAGTTGTGGGAGCCACATCTGGCTCTACAGCCTTAGAGATACTGTAGGCGCTTGGAGAAGGTGCAGCCATGTTATCTGCAACTGTGGAATCCGGCACTGCAAAAAAGAAGAATCTTTTAAAGTTTTTAACTTATGGATTTCCAACAAAGAACTCTCGCCAATGCCTTCTTCTGCCACAGTGCAGTTATGGTTCGAATATATGTTTTTTAAACAACTGAATGTTTTAATTCCTTTTTTTTTAATGAATGTATTGTTTAAACTTTATTTTGCAAACCACCCTGGGATCTTAATGGATGAAGGATAGTAGCGGAAATGACGCGGGAGGCTGCAGTTACGAGTTACTGGGCTCTGCAGCCACAGCGGGTGCTGTGATTCTCCAGAGGTTTGAGTTCACCCCTGGAGGCACAACTCCATTGTCTCTTGAGACAGACGGGTCTCATGATCATGAATAGATGATTTTTCAGATTTTAGACACAGTACGTGGACCAACTACTGGAATGGACAAACCTTGAGAAGACATCAAAGGCTGAAGGACGTTCGGTGGCTTCTCTCTGTTAGTAGAGATGGTGGTACTTCGAAAGACAGCATTCCTGTGTAAAGCAGGAATAAGGGTAAGGATAATTCCCTGGGTAAGGAACATGTCTTGACATGTGTTATGCTCTATAGGTCTGGCACAACGTCACCATAAAAACCACTTCTGTTCAAATAAATAGAGACAAAAGATTTTGCTGTAAGTCAGTTCAGTTAACATTAAGCAGATTAAGAACGTAAGAAAAGGCTGCTGGATCAGGCCATAGGACCATCTAAAGTGGCACTCTACTCTCACAATAAGTCAATGCCTCTGGGAAGCTTGCAATCAGGAACTGAATGCAACAGCACTCTCCACACCTGAGATTGCAGGCAACTGGTATTCAAAGGCATCTTGCCTCTGACAGTCGAGACAGATTTAAAAGGCAGCATAGACCCGAGTCTTTACAGCGGTAGAATAATCCAACATGGCTCAAACACACAGAGCTACAGAATCTCCAGAGCTGATCTGTGTGTCCGCCATGAAACAAGCTGAATTCTTAATGGAAACAAGACCCTGGGTGAGTGCCTGGAATCTTGCTACCGCTTGGCAGAAGATTGTGTGTAACAATAGGAAGAATCTGGCCTTGGGGAAATGAACTCAAAATTGATGGACCCAGCGCCAGGCATTCTCAAATGCAGGAGCGGCTGCAGCAGTCTCTTGCAACAATGGCCCCCCCATAGTCTTGTGGCACCTTAAAGGTAAAGGTACCCCTGACCGTTAGGTCCAGTCGCAGACGACTCTGGGGTTGCAGCGCTCATCTCACTTTATTGGCCGAGGGAGCCACGTACAGCTTCCAGGTCATGTGGCCAGAATGACTAAGCCAGTTCTGGCGAACCAGAGCAGTGCACGGAAACGCCGTTTACCTTCCCGTCAGAGTGGTACCTATTTATCTACTTGCACTTTGACATGCTTTCGAACTGCTAGGTGGGCAGGAGCAGGGACCGAGCGACGGGACATCACCCCATCATGGGGATTCGAACTGCTGACCTTCTGATTGGCAAACCCTAGGCTCTGTGGTTTAGACCACAGTGCCACCCGCGACCTTAAAGACTAGCAAATACAGTGCAAGCTTTCATGGACTCAAGTCCTCTTTGCCAGATGCAAGTGGCTGAGCATTCCTGGGTTTTAAGACAGAAGCGAGGCTTTGAAAATGGTACAAGCATTGACATTTTTTAAAAAGGTAAAAGACCCATGGATGGTGAAGTCCAGTCAGAGGTGACTATGGGATTGCTGTTGGCATGCATGCAACAAAGGAAACGGGGGCAATTGGCAGGCCCACCAGCTGGCTCCAGCCCACCAGCCGGTGTGCCGGGCAAACTCCAGTCCTTGGTGCAGCATGAATCTGTGACCTGAGCTTCAGAAGCTAGGGCACGCTACTCAGAGAGTAAAAGCTGCGCAAACAGAAGTGGCAGGAGAGGCTGTGTGAGCATATTTACAAGCAGTTTATTCAGCGTACATCAGGACAAAAGGAAACATGTCTGATCTCCTTCGTGTCCAAAGCAAGACAGCTAAAGCAAAAGCTATACACAAATGGAAGTTCCCAGCAAGCTGTGTTGGAGTGTAAACAGGCATGTGACATGCAACAATCATGCCTGTTCCTTAAGGCGGAACGGAATATCCCAACAGTTGCGGCGCTCATCTCACTTCAGGCCGAGGGAGCCAGCGTTTTTCCACAGACAGCTTTCTGGGTCATGTGGCCAGCAGGACTAAGCCGCTTCTGGAGCAACGGAAAGCTACTTCCAAGCTAGGGAGGAGGTGGGGTTGCGGGCTTCACGCCCCTCCCCACACTCGTGGGGGCTGGCTCCAGCCCCACGCGATAGCAGGGAATCCTTGGCCGCGTCATAGCCCGTGCCAGCCAATTGGGGCGTGGCCTCGCCTACTTAGGCCCCCCCTCTTTTCCTTGCTGCAGCTGACCTGGATTCCAGGGGGCATGGCCTTGTCCTAAGCCTAAGGAGGTGTGGGCCCACAGCACGCCACCGCGCGGTGACCCCGGGGGGAGGTCCTAGTTGACGTGCCTCAGCAGGACTCCTCCCACTGGTGGTTAACCCTTACTGGCCTTCAAGCCGGTTAGTTGTTAGGACCAATGCCTAAGCCAATACCGCTCAATTCCTGTAATCAATAAAGTTGTGGCCTAATTTGAGCCATTAACTCGAATTCTTGTGTCCTGTGTCTGTATTTCCATGGGGGGAGACGGGAACTCGCCACGCAACATTGATGCAGCAACACAGAACGTATTAAGACAATGCCCACCTTTCAGATTCTTTCGAAGAACTGCTGCTGGGTTTTGCCACGCTGCTGAAAGGTGGAAGAGCCCTGGATTGTGTCCCAACGCCTACGTCCCTGTACCTGCCCAAGCAGCTGTCGTCCGCAGATGTGTTTCTCAACACAGGTCCACCAATGTTTTGGCTTATGTCTGGCATACTCTGTTGAGAAAAACTGACTTAAGTTCGCAGACCTGCAACTAAAGGGTTTGTTTTTTTAATAAAAATAAAACGGAAAGTCCAGAATTTGGGCTCACCTTTTTTCTCTTCTGCAAGACGTCTGCAGGCAAGTAATTGTGGAGCTGTTTCTTCCTCACGTGAGCAGCTTCGATCTTCATGCCTTCTTTCAACAGGCTGATATTATTCGCCTGCCGATAAACTTAAGGCAGGAGAAAGAAGGTCAAGCAGATCAAGGAAGGCTGCACAGCGAAGTGAGCTGCTGCTTATTCTGCTGCAGCGACAGCCTCCTCCATTCACAGCCCATGCAAGCTCTGCCCCACAGAGAAGTACACTGTGGGGCTTACAGAACAGGTGCACAGATGAAGGCATGCCCTGGTAGTTTGGCTACCAAGCTGTTCAAATAGCTCTTAGGGGGCACCACTGCCTTTTAAACCTGACATCAGGAGCTAAGAGCTAAGGGAGAGAATCAGCACAGACGGCGATTTATTGGTTTATTGATTTTATTGGTAGGGTGGGGACTGTGACTGCTCACTAGGGTATATCAGAAGTCAAAATAAGAGAGCCCAGTGTGGCCCGGGAAACTGCAGAGGGTGGGGAAGAACTGTTCAGTTCTCCATCGAAGCACAGCTTGGGTAGCTACTTAGAATGTTAAGGCATCACACAGAATCCCAGCAAGTAGCAGCACTGGAAGGTGGGAGGTGAAAGCTTTAAGCTTAGCACGGTGTATTTTGAGAACGCACTGACCCTCCCGCCACCCTCCAGTATTCCAGTGCTTCCAAGAGCAGATCTGTCATGTTCAGTGTAAACAGAACTGATTAGATGTTATTTAATGGGCTAAGGGGGAATACCCGCAATCAAGGAGGTTGCAGAGGCACAATAGTTAGGTGGCATTAAGGAATGAGCGACTTTCCAGCACTAGATTAGCCAAGATGGTGCCCTCTGGCTTCCAGTTCCCATCAGCCCCAGCCAGCATTCCCTTTGATCTGGGACAACAGGTGTTGTAATAGTTACAGGTAGGTCTGCCGTAGTTGAAACAAAATAAAAAAAATCCTTCCAGTAGCGCCTTAGAGACCAACTAAGTTTGTTACTGGCATGAGCTTTCGTGTCTTCAGATACCACAGCATCTGGAGGGCACCATGTTGGCTACCCCTGCTCTAGGGCCTTTTCTTTCAAAAGGAGATGAAGAAGCAAAGTTTTTCTGAGCACAGAGGATTATACTGTTATGTTGCAAAGAGAGTTGCTGGATGGTTAGCAAGCAATGCTTCTTTCTCATATTTCACAAGACTAAGCACATAACCTCATCAGAAGGCTTGTCGATGTCAACACACACACACACACACACACACACGGGGACAGTGGGAGCAAAGCTTCCAACTACCATCAGAACTTGATTCTAGTATAGGCACTAATTTATACCAAAGTGAGGCAACCCTTTGGGAAACAGGCAAGCAACCTTAGCCCGTCCAGAGGCAAGACTTTCACCAAGAAGAGAAGGAGTTTGTTTACCTGTGTCCGTGAACGACTGGATATCGTAGGTCAAGTCAACGCAGACACTCTCTGCATTCTCCGCTTTCTTAAAAATTATCCCCAGAAACCATACAGACACAAAGTCGCTCCTGAAGGGAAAGTTCCAGAACAGCATATGAACTGAAAGGACTGGCGAGATGTCAGCAAAGTTGCCAAGGAAAACCGGCATGATGTTTCAGTAATATTGAGGCAGGGCAGAGAGCTCCAGGTGACACACAGGAAAGGGCTACACTGCAAGGCTCTGAACCGCTATGCTTCTCTTGTTACCCTATTGCAGGGACAGGGCACTAACAGACGTGAGAATCAGCTGGCAGATACTCAATTCTTCCTCTACCTACCAAGCAGTTCTGCAAAATGCATTCCCCAGGCAGTAGTTTACTGTCCCCTGCCTCCTTTCTGGCTCAGGAAAAGCCAGGCTGCAGGGAAGGAATAGCCAGTAATCGGGGATTTGTTGGCACTCATGTTCATATCGGCCATAGCTGTCAATGTTTTCCTTTTTTTAAGGGAAATTCCCTTATTCCAAATAGGATTCCTTGCAAGAAAAGAGAAAAGTTGACAGCTATGATATCGGCTAATCTTTCTCTGAAAAACTCCCTTCCAAGGACTCCTCAAGGGAATCTGTTCTTGCCATCACAACAAGAAGTTTACACCCCAATGCCGCTACATTTTCACGGGCTCAAGTAGCCAACGAAGCATCAACTCACTCTTTGAATTTTTCCTTACTCCCTGGGAAGGACTGCGGATTCACTTGGGCGATTGCAATACATTCATTCCGTTCCATGTTTCCAACAAGCACGCGGATTTTCGATTCTACCAGGCCGACCCTAAAAACACAAACACGAGAAAAATATGCAAAATGAAGTTTCAGTTAACAGTTTTACTGAAGGCTGCCCGATTTACTTCTAACCACCAACTGAAGGGTGACACCACGTGGCCCAATGGGTGTACTGCAACAAACCAAAGTTTTAAGACTGGACCAGGAGGTGCACGTTTTTGATTTACAGGCAACTCCAATTTATGCAGGGGTTACGTTCCAAGGCACCGCATATTTAAGTGACATCACATGTATCTGAAAAAGCCTGCAAGCACCCCACCCAGTCCCCTTTTGTAATGTTTTCGGACTGCTTCTGGGTTCAGCGTGATGCGTGTGTGGCCATGCCTGTATTGTTTTACAGTGGTACCTCAGGTTACATACGCTTCAGGTTACAGACTCCGCTAACCCAGAAATAGTACCTCGGGTTAAGAACTTTGCTTCAGGATGAGAACAGAAATCGTGCTCTGGGGGCGCGGCGGCAGCGGGAGGCCCCATTAGCTAAAGTGGTGCTTCAGGTTAAGAACAGTTTCAGGTTGAGAACGGAGCTCTGGAATGAATTAAGTACTTAACCCGAGGTACCACTGTATTTATGTAAGCTGGGCGCCCCAACTCTCATACTCAAGGCAACTTAGAAATAAAAAATCAAAGCATGTTCAAAGGAACCCCAATAATAAACCAAACAGTAGTGAGGTTTTTGCTTTGTTTGAAAGCACCATAAAGGCTGCAGGTCTGAGACCTCTGTGCATTTTACTCTGAGCTGAGCACTTGAATGCAAGTTATTGGCACAGTCATCAGATGTCCTGCCATTCTAGGGTAAGAAGCTCTGACGGACAGGGCATGTCTCCAGCCTATTACCCCTGTTCACCCCCTCCCCAAATCATATTATCATCACATTGAAAATCTAACATCCAGAGTTTTCAGAGACTTACCATTCCAAATGGTGTTCTTCAGTTGAGGAACTGGCAGTCAACACAATGTAATGCCTGGAAACGTAAAGCAATGCTAATGTGATCTTTTTTCAACCATTTTAATAAAAGGCCTTTCCAAAGCGCTAGACAACTTTCACGTCCTCTTCAGCCTTTCTCCCATTTCTTCTGTAAGGAGAAGCCTATCCCCACATATTTCCAATGGCTTAAAGGTAAAGGGACCCCTGACCATTAGGTCCAGTCGTGGCTGACTCTGGGGTTGCGGCGCTCATCTCGCTTTATTGGCCGAGGGAGCCAGCGTTTGTCCGCAGACAGCTTCCGGGTCATGTGGCCAGCATGACTAAGCCGCTTCTGGTGAACCAGAGCAGCGCACAGAACCTGCGTCCCAATGGCTTACAGGTCAACATCTCTTCCCATTTCTGGCCTAGTTGCTTGGATCAATTTAATGCTTAAGAAGAGTTTAAAGCTTCTACCAAGGGGAAGGTCTGTAAGAAGAATGGCTGTGGGATTACGGAGTTTCTTTTATTTTAGCAGAATAAAATTGGTAATTAGGGCTGGGCATACATATCTCAGTTCTGACAAAAAAAAGTTTTTCCTTCCAGTAGCACCTTAAAGACCAACTAAGTTAGTTCTTGGTATGAGCTTTCGTGTGCATGCACACTTCTTCAGATACACTGAAACAGAAGTTGCCAGATCCTTCTATATAGTGAGAAGGTGGGGAGGGGTATTACTCAGAAGGGTGGTGGGAATGGGTGATTGGCAGATAGCTGTGATGAGCCTGTTGACGACTCTTAACGACTGCAATAGGTCTTACAGGAAAAAGCAAGGGGTGAGAAGGTGAAAAATGGCTTTGTCATGTATAATGAGATAAGAATCCAATGTCTTTGTTCAGACCAGGTCTCTCCATGGTTTTAAGTTTGGTAATGAGTTGCAATTCAGCAGCTTCTCTTTCCAGTCTATTTCTGAAATTCCTTTGTAGTAAAACAGCTACTTTGAGATCTTGTATAGAATGTCCTGGGAGATTGAAGTGTTATCCTACTGGTTTCTCTGTCTTGTGATTCTTGATGTCCGATTTATGTCCATTTATTCTTTGGCGTAAGGTTTGGCCTGTTTGTCCAATATAGAGAGCTGAAGGACACTGTTGGCATTTGATGGCAATTTTTTTGTTTTGACTATGGCAGACCAACACGGCTACCTTTCTGTAACTGCATCTCAGTTCTGGTATGACTTCATCGGCTCCCAGTCCATCTGAGCACAATTTTAAGTGCCAGTTTAAATCTTTGAAGGGCCCTAAGCGGCTTGGGGAACCAGGACGCGGGTGGTGCTGTGGGTTAAACCACAGAGTTTAGGACTTGCCGATCAGAAGGTCGGCGGTTCGAATCCCCGCGACGGGGTGACCTTCTGTTGCTCGGTCCCTGCTCCTGCCAACCTAACAGTTCAAAAGCACGTCAAATTGCAAGTAGATAAATAGGTACCGCTCCTGCGGGAAGGTAAATGGCATTTCCGTGTGCTGCTCTGGTTCGCCAGAAGCGGCTTAGTCATGCTGGCCACATGACCTGGAAGCTGTCTGTGGACAAACGCTGGCTCCCTCGGCCAAGAAAGCGAGATAAGCGCCGCAACCCCAGAGTTGTTCACGACTGGACCTAATGGTCAGGGGTCCCTTTACCTTTAAGCGGCTTGGGACCTGGGTACCTAAAAGATCACATCCTCCAACATGAACCTGCCAGAGTACATATTAAGGCCTTCCTCTAAGGCAGGGGTCAGCAAAGTTTTTCAGCAGGGGGGGCGGTCCACTGTCCCTCAGACCTTGTCGGGGGCTGGAAAAGTCCCCCCCCCAAAATGAACGAATTCCTATGCCCCACGAATAACACAGAGATGCATTTTAAATAAAAGGACACATTCTACTAAAAACACGCTGATTCCCGGACCATCCGCGAACCAGATTTAGAAGGCAATTGGGCCGGATCCGGCCCCTGGGCCTTAGTTTGCCTACCCATGCTCTAAGGCCCTCCACCATCAGAGGCAAGTGGGTGACTACCAGAAACAAGGAATCTTTGTTGTGGTTCCTTGCCTCTGCAACACCTTCCCCTAGGGAGGGCTGCCCGGTAACAAGCTTGTACTTTTTTTCACAGAAGAATTTTTACCTGCTCTGCTGGGAAGTTATTGTTATTCTGATCTTACGTTGTTTTAAAACTTGTGTAAGCTCTGCCAGCTACAACTGCTTCAATAGGGGCTTTGAAAGCCCGGGTACTCTCACATACTTGTACTTTTGAAAGAAGTTGGACGGCTCAAGCAGCTTTGACCAGTCTGATTTCCCTTGAAGAATCTCGTCTGTAACCACAAGACCTGCACAGACACAAAACCACAATGTAAGTGCTTTTGTTATAAAGCTTTTGCAGATCTTCTGAGTTGGGTGGCCTTGGGGTGCCTTCACAGAACTGGAACTGGGGGAGCACAAGTTGGGAAAGGGAACTCAAAGGCTACTTGGCTCAACTCACAGCACTGAGACTAAGGGGGGAAATTGCAAACCATAGAGACACCCAGATGACACCCAGCTCTACTCCTCTTTCTAATCAGAACCAGTGAAGGCGGTGAAGGTCCTGCGTGAGTGTCTGGAGGAGGTTGGAGGATGGATGGCAGCTAACCAATTAAGGTTGAATCCTGACAAGACAGAAGTACTGTTTTGGGGGGACAGGAGGTAGGCAGGTGTGGAGGAAGCCCTGGTCCAGAATGGGGTAACTGTGCCCCTGAAGGACCAGGTGCGCAGCCTGGGAGTCATTTTGGACTCACAGCTGTCCATGGATGCACAGGTCAATTCTGTGTCCAGGGCAGCTGTTTACCAGCTTCATCTGGTACGCAGGCTGAGACCCTAGCTGGCCATAGACTGTCTCGCCAGAGTGCTGCATGCTCTAGTTATCTTCTGCTTGGACTACTGCAATGCGCTCTATCTAACCTTTGAAGGTGACCCAGAAACTGCAATTAATCCAGAATGTGGCAGCTAGACTGGTGACTGAGAGTGGCCGTCGGGATCACATAACACCGGTCCTGAGAGATCTGCATTGGCTCCCAGTAGGTTTCCGAGCACAATTCAAAGTGTTGGTGCTGACCTTTCAAGCCCTAAACAGCCTTGGTCCTGTATACCTGAAGGACTGTCTCCACCCCAATCGTTCAGCTCAGACACTGAGGTCCAGCTCCGAGGGCCTTCTGGCGGTTCCCTTGTGAGAAATGAGGTTACAGGGAACCAGACAGAGGGCCTTCTCGGTAGTGGCACCCGCCCTGTGGAATGCCCTCCCTACAGATGTGAAGGAAATAAGCAGCTATCCTATCTTTAAAAGACATCTGAAGGCAGCCCTGTTTAGGGAAGTTTTTAATATTTAATGCTGTATTGTTTTTAACACTCGATTGGGAGCTGCCCAGAGTGGCTGGGGAAACTCAGCCAGATGGGCGGGGTATAAATAATAAATTATTATTATTATATCAAGTCTTATGCAATCAAGAACCAGATACATCTCTTTTGGCCATAAGTATCCTCTTCCAGACAGTGCCCTTCCCACTTCCAACTTCTCCTTCTGTTCCCACTATCATAGAATCATAGAATTGTAGCACTGGAAGGGACCCGAGGGTCATCTAGTCCAACCCTCTGCAATGCAGGAACCTTAGCAAAAGCATCCATGGCAGATGGCCACTCAACCTTTACCTCAAAGGAAGGAGAGTCCACTACTTCCCGAGGGAGGTTGACCCTCATCAGCCTGCATCTATGGTCTCTGGGAGAACCACACACTGCTAGCTCAAAAGTGTTTATACCCCACCATTTGGGAATATATATCAAGGTGGCTTACCGTATTTGAATTCTTCTACCATTACCGCTCTGGTTGAAGTCGACACATTATACGTGGAGTTCTGTTGTGGATACGCTGGGGTGATGATGGGCATCAGGTGATACCTGTCTGATGGATTTACCTGTGGCAGGTGAAGGATTATAAGAACGTAAGAGCCCTGCTGGGTCAGACCAAGGCCCCATCTAGTCCAGCATCTTGTTCTTACAATGGCTGAACAGAGGCCCATGCGAAGCCTCTAAGCAGGACACAAGGGCAACAGCGCTCTCCCCAGTCATGATCTCAAGCAACAGGCATTCAGAAGCATACCAGTGTTTTTTCACAGCCATAGTAGTCACTGAAAGCCTAATCTCTGGTGTGTGTATCTGATTCCCTGTTATGCCATCAGAGTTAAACTATAGAATTTGCTACCACAAGTTGCAGTTTATATTGTGTATTTTGGATTCTCATTTTGTATTATTACGCTGTGAACCGCCCTGTGATCTTCGGATGAAGGTCGGTATACAGATTCAATGACTTAATTAGTTAGTTGATAACACAGTACAGATGGCCTCCAACTCAACGTTTTATTATTCTTATTACTACTACAAACATTATGTGCACTTCATCCTAAGGTCCCAGGGCAGGTCACAACAATGAAGACACATTAATATGAAAATACAGTATTACACAATGTTAAAAACGGTTTAAGCGACACAATGGAACTGCCCCATCTTCTCTTCTCCCCTCATGCCCCCCAAATCCATTTCCAGGTTCCCCCAACCCTCTGGAACAATTTTGGAGGGGAATTTCTGTTGTGCTGCTTAAAAACACTGCACTAGTGGAACTGTTTAGCTGGATACCCTATAAAAGGTAGGCAGGTGTATAGCCTCAGAATTTATAACCAAGCGGGGCATATTATTCCTGAACTTTGCATTCCACTCCACCTTGCTTCCTGTTTCGTAGGGGCAAGGGAATGTCTCTCCCCCAACCCCAGCAACTGTGCCTCTGGGTGAAGCAGATGATGATGGTGATGATGATGATGATGATGATGATGATGATAATAATAATAATAATAATAATAATATTTCATTTACCGTATTTTTTGCTCTACAACTCACTAAAAAGTAAGGGAAAATATGTGTGCGTCTTATGGAGCAAATGCAGGCTGCGCAGCTATCCCAGAAGCCAGAACAGCAAGAGGGATTGCTGCTTTCACTGCGCAGCGATCCCTCTTGCTGTTCTGGCTTCTGAGATTCAGAATATTTTTTTTCTTGTTTTCCTCCTCCAAAAACTAGGTGCGTCTTGTGGTCTGGTGCGTCTTATAGAGCGAAAAATACGGTATATGCCGCCCTCCCCAGCTGAAGCTGGGCTCAGAGCGGCTAACAACAGTAAAAGTAATACAGCATTCTAAAATCAATTCATTCTAAAATCAATTCAAAATCAAATTAATGGCAACCATTGGGCTAGAGTTCTGTGAGGATTACCAAAGGAGAGATTTATGTTGTCCCATAGAATGCAATGCCTCTCAGTAAGGACACCTTTGTCAGGTGGCAGGCTTGTCAAAGCTGCTGCTGGTGTCCTGGAGAATCAAGAGGGCTCAGTATGGGTCAGTTCTCCTCCCCCCCCCGACTAAAAGAGCAGCAACACTCTCACAAGGCTGCTACCACTGACGCCGGGGGATACAGGATGGTTTTCAAGGCAATGTGCTCTACGAACCCTGGGGTCCCAGGCCGGCAAGTTGAGGTTGCTCTCTTCGGGCTCTTTCAACAAGACTGGATTGGGCCATTCCCTGAAAAGAGAGCAGGTGAGCGAAACCAAGTGCATACCGCCGTCTAGAAAGCTGCATGTCAGTTATCCATATCGGTGAAGACATCCGCAGGTAATGCCTGTACAGTGGTACCTCGGGTTACAGACGCTTCAGGTTACAGAAACAGTACCCCGGGTTAAGAAATTTGCTTCAGGATGAGAACAGAAATCACGCAGCAGCGGCGCAGCAGCAGCAGCAGGCCCCATTAGCTAAAGTGGTGCTTCAGGTTAAGAACAGTTTCAGGTTAAGAACGGACCTCCAGAACAAATTAAGTTCTTAACCCGAGGTACCATTTTACTGCGCTTTTGTATTCGTTGGAAGCTGCCCAGAGGTGGCTGAGGCAACCAGTCAGATGGGTGGGGCACAATTTGCTTGTCTGTTTATTACATGCAGAAAATCTTAAGTATAAAGTGCAAATACATTTGTAAGAGTGGTATTATTTACAACATGGGAACACCAATTAGGCCAAGGGTCATACTGTTCGAATGAAGTTCAAAGAACTGTGAGCACCTTTGAATTCAAGCATTCACATTTCCCTGTAAAGTTGGCTGGGGGTGGGTGGGGTGGAGGGCAGGGAAGACGAAATGGTTCGTAGTACCTCTGGTTGCGAATGGGATCCGTTCCGGAGGCCTGTTCACAACCTGAAAAGAATGCAACCCGCGTCCGCATCTGTGCACGCGCGGGTCGTAATTTGCCACTTCTGCGCATGTGCGTGACATTGTTTTCCATGTCCGCGCATGCACAAGTGGCAAAACCCGGAAGTAACCCTTTCCGGTACTTCCGGATCGCCGTGGGACGCAAAGTGAAAACGCGCAACCTGAAGCAAACGTAACATGAGGTATGACTGTACAGCCATAAGACCTGCTCCCAATTGCTCCTCAGGCCGCTGTTGCACGTTCCTTCCAAGGGAGGTACAAAGGGCAGCAACACAAAGGGCCTTTTCAGTGGTGGCTCCCTGGCTGGGAAAGACTCTCTGAAGGGTGGGTGTGCCTGGTGCTATCATTATCGTAAGACAAGCCTGCTGAATCAGGCCAATGGCTCACCCAGTGATAGCCTTGTCCTCTGTGAATTTCTCAAATCCACTTTTAAAGCAAGCCATGTTGGTGGCTATCAAGACCTCCCCTGGGAGCAAATTCCATAGTTTTAACTACCCTATTTTTCGCCCTATAGGACGCACTTTTCCCCCTCCAAAAATGAAGGGGAAATGTGTGTGCGTCCTATGGGGCGAATGCAGGCTTTCGCTGAAGCCTGGAGAGAGAGAGGGGTCGTTGCGCACCGACCCCTCTCGCTCTCCAGGCTTCAGGAAGCTATCCGCAAGCCTTGGGAGCCTGGCAGGAGTTCCCACTGGGCTCCCAAGGCTTGCGGATAGCAGCCTGTTCTGGGGGCTGGGGGGGAAATAAATTTTTTTTCTTTATTCCCCCCCAAAAAACTAGGTGCGTCCTATGGGCTGGTGCGCCCTATAGGGTGAAAAATACAGTATATGTTGTGAGAAGAAGCACTCTCTTTTATCTGTCGACATTTAGGCAACCAGGTGAACATATTCTTGTTTTCTCAGGCAGCCTGCTGTAGTGTTAAAGTCTTTTAGTACGGCGGCATAGGAATAGTCTTATTTATAAAAAATATGTACAGACCACCATTTCATGTAAAAAATATTAATGAAGGGGTAATATTAAATATTAACAAAAACCAGAAAACCATACAGTAAAATCATTTAAAAGTTGAAAACAGACATCAATTAACCATTGTGGAAATATGTAGTTTTAATCGCCTGCAATAGGAAACTTTCTAGCAGGTGTTTAAAAGTTAAAAGCAAAATGTGCCTGCTAAATCTTTATTGGCAGAGTATTCCACAATACGGGGCCGATGACGTTTAAAACTATTTCTTGCTCTTATCAGGTGAGGGTTTTTAAAATTTATCCTATTGCAAGTGACCATTGTTTTACTTCAAGACACTTTATATAGGAAGCAGCAGATAAATTTTGTGGCAATAAAAAGCCACCCTTGTCCTACTGGGGCAGTGATGGCCAAACGTGGCCCTCCAACTGTTTTGGGACTACAATTCCCATCATCCCTGACCACTGGTCCTATTAGCTAGGGATGATGGGAGTTGTAGTTCCAAAACAGATGGAAGGCCAAGTTTGGCCATCACTGTTCTAGGGTAAGGGAAAGGCCAACTGGGAGTTAATTTTAGGGAGGCGTTCACATAGCACTCTCAGGAGTACACTTTATTTATGCTGTTTGCGTGCCTGAAGACATACAAGACAATGCACAATATCAACAACTCGGAATCTGAAAGCACACTTCTAAACAAAACAGCAGCGGAGACACTCAGGGGGCGTTCCTGGCCAGGAAAACATTTTGATGGCAGCAGAAAGGTGCATTTACTGAAGGCAAGTTACTTAAAAGTCTGTGGGGTGGATTCCAAGGGCACCCCATTCCGAAACGCACAATTTCATGGTTACAGTGGTACCTCAAGTTACCGTATTTTTTGCTCTACAAGACTCACTTTTTCCCTCCTAAAAAGTAAGGGGGAATGTGTGTGCGTCTTATGGAGCGAATGCAGGCTGCGCAGCTATCCCAGAAGCCAGAACAGCAAGAGGGATTGCTGCGCAGTGATCCCTCTTTCTGTTCTGGCTTCTGGGATTCAGAATATTTTTTTTCTTGTTTTCCTCCTCCAAAAACTAGATGCGTCTTATGGTCTGGTGTGTCTTATAGAGCGAAAAATACGGTACATACGCTTCAGGTTACAGACTCTGCTAACCCAGAAATAGTGCTTCAGGTTAAGAACTTTGCTTCAGGATGAGAACAGAAATCGTACTCCGGTGGCACGGCAGCAGCAGGAGGCCCCATTAGCTAAAGTGGTGCTTCAGGTTAAGAACAGTTTCAGGTTAAGAACGGACCTCCGGAACGAATTAAGTACTTAACCCGAGGTACCACTGTACTTTACTTGCCAGTGGTAACTGAGTGGCAACATCCTGCCAGCCCCAGATCTGATCTGTGTTCTTCCTAGTTATAATCTAGTTCATATACGATCTGTGAATTGTGACGGCTGGCCAGATACTTACCACCTGGAGAAAACCAGGAAGAATTTATGAACCAGCGTCGAGGCCAATGCATTTGGATACAGCTGACACGTCCTCGCCACCAACATGGCCCAAGAAACACCACCAAGAAATCCCAGCATATTTGAATAAATCCCACGCCCTAAAAGGCAGACATTTGTCACTTCAGATTTCCCAAGCGTTTCAGATAGTTTCAGGTTAGCAGAGGGCAAAACTAGTGCTTAAATACGCAGCAGAGCAACTATATAATCTCCCCCCCCCAAAAAAGGGGGGCTAGGAGCCTTAGAAAAAGCAATCACAGCAATGCGTATTTAATTTTAGTTCCGATTTGGATTCAAATGCATGATTTGCTTTTGAAACAGCTCCCCCTTGTGGTGCCTATTGCCCTTCCATCAAAATTTAAGCGTGATACATCTACGTTATGGGACACGGGTGGTGCTGTGGGTTAAACCACTGTGGTGCTTGGGCTTGCTGATCGAAAGGTCGCGGTTTGAATCCCCACGACGGGGTGAGCTCCCGTTGCTTGGTCCCTGCTCCTGCCAACCTAGCAGTTCAAAAGCACATCAAAGTGCAAGTAGATAAATAGGTACCGCTTCAGCGGGAAGGTAAACGGCGTTTCCGTGCGCTGCTCTGGTTTGCCAGAAGTGGCTTAGTCATGCTGGCCACATGACCCGGAAACACTGTCTGTGGACAAACGCCGGCTCCTCGGCCTGTAGAGCGAGATGAGCACTGCCAGCCCAGAGTCGTCTGCGACTGGACCTAATGGTCAGGCGTACCTTTAAAAGGTAAAGGGACCCCTGACCATTAGGTCCAGTTGTGACCGACTCTGGGGTTGCGGCGCTCATCTCGCTTTATTGGCTGAGGGAGCCGGCATATAGCTTCTGGGTCATGTGGCCAGCATGACTAAGCCGCTTCTGGCAAACCAGAGCAGCGCACGGAAACGCCGTTTACCTTCCCACCGGAGTGGTACCTATTTATCTCCTTGCACTTTGACGTGCTTTCGAACTGCTAGGTTGGCAGGACCAGGGACCGAGCAACGGGAGCTCACCCCGTCGCAGGGATTCAAACCGCTGACCTTCTGATCAGCAAGTCCTAGGCTCTGTGGTTTAATCCACAGCGCCACCCGCGTCCCTAGGCGTACCTTTACCTTTATGTTAATCCCTTCTACTTCTTATTATTATCATTATTATCATTATTTGCTGAATTTATATACTGCTCTATACTCAAGAGGTCTCAGCAACCTGCCCAGCAATGGTCTAATGATGTACACGACAACAGCTGCATGCAAGTCAGAGGCAGATCTGCAAGGTGACTCCACACTGCTGATCTGCACATCCCTAAAAGGGGAGCAAATGACTAGCATTTGACAGGCCAGCTTGGGAGCAGCAGTAGCAGCAGCAGCAGCAGCTTTGGCATGGTTCAGGATTCCCCAACAACGAAGAAGAGGAGCGGGCAACTTAAAGGAGTTAAATGCATGCAAAGAACTCGCTGAAAACAACATGCATTTTACAACAGGGGATTTTATGGTACAACTGTACCGAAGCCATGTTCTACTAACTATGCGGTAATTTCTGTGAACTCTGATCATATTTCCAGTTACAGTTAGAGACCTGGTCTGAACAAAGACATTGGATTCTTATCTCATTATACATGACAAAGCCATTTTTCACCTTCTCACCCCTTGCTTTTTCCTGTAAGACCTATCGCAGTTGTTAAGAGTCGTCAACAGGCTCATCACAGCTATCTGCCAATCACCCATTCCCACCACCCTTCTGAGTAATACCCCTCCCCACCTTCTCACTATATAGAGGGATCTGGCAACTTCTGTTTCAAGTGTATCTGAAGAAGTGTGCATGCACACGAAAGCTCATACCAAGAACTAACTTAGTTGGTCTTTAAGGTGCTACTGGAAGGAAAATTTTTTTTTGTTCTGATCATATTGTTACACTCTACCCAATTTTCATGTTGTTTGGGCTTTTAAGACCTACATTGGCTCCCAGTACGTTTCCGAGCACAATTCAAAGTGTCGGTGCTGACCCTGAAAGCCCTAAACAGCCTCGGCCCAGTATACCTGAAGGAGCGTCTCCACCCCCATTGTTCTGCCTGGACACTGAGGTTGTGAGAAGTGAGGTTACAGGGAACCAGGCAGAGGGCCTTCTCAGTAGTGGCCCCCGCCCTGTGGAACGCTCTCCCATCAGATGTCAAGGCAATAAACAACTTTCTGATGTTTAGAAGACATCTGAAGGCAGCCCTGTTCAGGGAAGTTTTTAATGACCGATGTTTTAATGTATTTTTAATCTTTTGTTGGAATTCGCACAGAGTTGCTGGGGAAACCCAGCCAGATGGGCGGGGTATAAATAATAATAATAATAATAATTACCATTAAGACAGCTGAAAAGAGTGCATTTGTCACCTGGTGATAGGCAGCTGGTGACCTCAAGAGGATCCAAGCTTCAGCTCTTTCTAAGAATGCACTTACAACAGATGCACATTGTGGGCTGTCAAACCCACATATTGGCTGGGGCTCTCTTCCACTTGTGAACCTTCTTTTTCTTTTTAAAGGCCTACAATGGTACATATAGCTTCACTTACAAGTTACTTGCTTGATATTGATGCGAGATGGTGGTCAGCCTCACTCCCTCCAGCAATTGCTGTCACTTCACCAAAGCGAAGGATAGCACAAGAGCTTGTACTCTTGCAGCGAACCCAATCCCTCTATGCACCCAGTGCCGGATTTACGTATAAGCTAAACAAGCTATAGATTAGGGCCCCACTCTCTTGGGGGCCCCCAAAACATTTAAAGGGGGAAAAAACCTGCATGTACATTTACAAAATATAAGATAATAAACAAATAAAATAAAACCTACATACAGCAACAGTGTTTTGTGTTGTGTAGGCTCCTATGATGTAAGTAATGGGCCCCACCTGCTAGCCTGCTCCCTAAAATATCACTGGTTTGCTCTTTTCTATATATAGGGTGCCTACATTCTGCATGTGCAAATGGCTTTAGATACCTATTAGGTCCATAAATTACCATATAGCATATATTCAACACAAAAAACAGTGACAATTTGTTGTTGACAAAGGACAGTTAGACATATAAAGGGCCCCATTACCTTCAGTAGCTTAGGGCCTCATCAAACCTAAATCTGGCCCTGTATGCACCATTTGCTAAATGGGCATATAAGGCAGACCTAAATGGATCAGACCAAGGGCCATCAAGTTCAGCATCCCATGTCTTAAAGCGGCCCGGCCAGGTGCTTATGAAGGTTGCAACTTCCTGGTGCGTCACAGTATCTGATATTCCTAGGACTTCACTGCCTCAGTCCACAGCGGTTTCATCTAAAGGACTGTCCCATGGACCAAACTTGTTTTCACCTGCTCTGGAGGCTAGGACCCAAAACAAGTTACAAGAAAGGAGATTCCAACTAAGGAGGAACTTTTGGGAGGTGGTGGGCTCTCCCGCCATGGAGGTTTTTAAGCAGAGACTGGATGGTCATCTGTCATGGATAATTTAGTTGAGATTCTGGCACTGAAGCGGGTTGGACTAGATGACCCTTGGGGTCCCTTCCAACTCTACAATCCTATGACTCTATACCATTGCCAATAAACCATTCTTACAGACCAGGGGTAGGGAAACCAGCGATCCTCCAGGTGTCCTTGAACTACAACTCCCATGATTTTTGACCATTGGCCATGCGGTCTGGGGATGATGGGGACTTCAACAACAGGTGGAAGGTGAGTTTCTCACCCCTGACACAGGTGCATCCTCCGCAAATCCGCCTGATCCTTTTATAACTTGGAAATCTCCCAAGTTAGCAGGAGACATGAAGATGAAGTTTCATGGAACCAAGATTCAAAGGGTAAGTCTACATTCCTAGGCCAGATTTAGGAGCTAGAAAGGTTACCTAGAAGCCATGTTGGAGTAGAAACACCTGGCCCCTGCCTTGGTGCTTAGTTAGGAGGCTCCAGCTTTTAGGTGACAGCCCCTGAACACCTGCAATTCTTGAGGCTCTGATATGACTTTGAATGAGGGGGGAAGGAAGGAAGCAAGATTCCTTCCCTGGCCACTAAATTCCAAACTGGTTTTAAGTATTCATCAGGAGCATCTAGCACATTTTCAGGTGTTTCTCTGCCACCATTAGACCAGCATTCAAGCTCGTCCTCAGGATTTGAGACGTAATCGCCATTATGCAGATTTTGAAGGCAACGTGCAGAGGCGACAAGCTCACTTGGCTTAGCCTAAAGAGCCATTTCAAGGACTATTAAGCTTAGGGGCTGATACCACAAAATTTGATGTATTAAGTACTTACGTTTTGCCCACAGTTTAATTGCTCTGAGCGTCAGCCTGAAGTTCTCCTTGTCTGGTACTAAATGAAGTATTTCATCAGTGACTCTGCAACCTGCCGGCAAACGTTAAGCCTTTGCGTTAAATCGGGCAAAGGCACCAGGCTACTGAGAGGCAGTAAGACTGAACATACACAGTGCAGAGTAGGCTTCTAATTTTACCTGTCCAGTCCTCCCACACAACATGGCTTGAACTGATAAAGCTAAGTGGAAATACTAGACTTCTCAGGCCCATGCTACGGACAGGATTCAAAGAACCACACAGCTATTTCTGCCTGCCGAGGGCATTACAAACATACACTGTTGCATGGCAGGCTGCTTTTGGAATTGCAACCATTCGCAGGTTCAAAGCATCACAGCTATTAAGCTTCACTGTGTCACTGAGAAAGTCTGTCTATTCCATACCTACTGGGCAGCGAAACAGCCTGCGCATCCTTCCCTGAACTTCTTGGAGGAAAAGACAGAACAAAAAATATAGGGTGCCACATGAATCTGCTACTCATAGTCAAAAATCCCCTATCAAGTAGGGCAGATCACAGCCATTTAATACCCAGTTACTTGAGTAGCTGTGTTTAGCAGGCACCGTTAAGAAAAACTGGAAAGGTACGCATTACCATTTAAGCTCCGAATACACCTTATATCCAGGCTTCCCAGATGCGAGTTGTCCCGAAGATCCAGGTTATCAGACAAGATTGGCACAGCCAGCCTTGCAAAGACGAGATCGATCTATGAAGGCAAGAAATGAAAGTAGCCTCTCAGCAAGTGACCTCTTTAACAGCTTGCCACCAAACATCAAGAACTGCTAGAGCAGTAGAAATGCCTTCAAGCATATTCCACAGACACTGCTCCAAGTATTTTTTTATTTTATTCATTCAGTAATGTTTTTAGGCCGCCCGCTGTTGACAAGGCGGACACAATAAAGCAGGTTGCCACAAGGGATCAAATTTAACTGCAGAACAATCAAAAGGGACCTTCCTGGTGAGGCGCCCCTTGAAGTGTTTAGGCCACAGGTTGTTTAGGGCTTTATAGGTAAACAGCATACAAGCATCTTAAGATTTGGCACCAGAGTGTTGAATTGGAAACCAATGCAATTCCCCCAGGGTGAGTGCTATGTAGTCCTAATAAGCTGATGGATTAACAACTGAATTGTTCCACATGGAGCCCCATAGCCAGCCTAATGCTGGTGGTCAACAAAAGAGGTTTAAAGACTGTCTCAAGGCAAATCTTAAAAAATGTAGTATAAACACTGACAACTGGGAAACACTGGCCTGTGAACCCTCCAATTGGAGAAAAGCCTTTACCAAAGGTGTCATGGGCTTTGAAGACACTCAAACTCAGGACGCAAGGGAGAAACGTGCCAGGAGGAAGGCAAATCCACACCGTGATCAACTCCCGCCCGGAAACCAATGTCCCCACTGTAGAAGGATGTGGGAATCCAGAATTGACTTCCACAGTCACTTACGGACTCATCGTTAAAACCGTGTCTATGGAAGACAATCTTACTCAGCTACGAGGGATCGCCAAAGAAGACTGTGGGGTTACCAGAACACAGATTCCTGTGGTAAGGCTGGTGAAAGGCACTTAAAAAAATACCGTATTATTTTTTGCTCTATAAGACGCACCAGACCACAAGACGAACCTAGTTTTTGGAGGAGGAAAACAAGAAAAAAAATATTCTGAATCTCAGAAGCCAGAACAGCAAGAGGGATCGCTGCGCAGTGAAAGCAGCAATCCCTCTTGCTGTTCTGGCTTCTGGGATAGCTGCGCAGCCTGCATTCGCGCCATAAGACGCACGCACATTTCCCCTTACTTTTTAGGAGGGAAAAAGTGAGTCTTATAGAGCAAAAAATACGGTAGTTGTTATTAAGGTTTTTCATGTTATAAAGCAAACAGATAAGCAGGGAAAGGGGCTTCTATTGTCTCCACTTTCAATTCATAGTATTTTTCAGAATTTGTTTGCTTGGTAGCAGCTTTACCAGACTACAACACTTGCCCTTTCAAGTTGGACGGCATCTGATAAGGAAACAGTGGGAGAATTTGCTACTATTGAAACCTGTACAAAATGAAAATGCCATATGGAGATAAAATAGGACAATTCTTACCCAAAACAAAATTAACGAGGCCATCTAATGGAAAATGAGCAATAATTAAGACAGATTAAAGATATTGGAAGGGTTGAAAGAAAACAAGGCTCCGGTCCCAGATGGGCTGACATGGATATTTTATTAAAAAAAAGTTCTCTGATACTTTTGAATCCATTGAAAAAGACAATGAATGAAATGGTAGGAAAATATATTCTGGGGACCTGGAACGAAGCCAATATAGTGGTGATTTTAAAGGAAGGCAAGGACCGATCATCAGTGACTGCATATCGCCCAATATCCTTATTAAACACAGATTTTAAAATTTTCATTGGAATATTGGCATAAAGTCTGAACAGCGTTATAAGCAAAACTAACAGTCCAGATCAGACAAGACTTATACGGGCAAGGAAAATGAGACAGTGTTTGTAAAATTATAACAAAATTTTTTTTTCCTTCCAGTAGCACCTTAAAGACCAACTAAGTTAGTTCTTGGTATGAGCTTTCGTGTGCATGCACACTTCTTCAGATACACTGAAACAGAAGTTGCCAGATCCCTCTATATAGTGAGAAGGTGGGGAGGGGTATTACTCAGAAGGGTGGTGGGAATGGGTGATTGGCAGATAGCTGTGATGAGCCTGTTGACGACTCTTAACGACTGCAATAGGTCTTACAGGAAAAAGCAAGGGGTGAGAAGGTGAAAAATGGCTTTGTCATGTATAATGAGATAAGAATCCAATGTCTTTGTTCAGACCAGGTCTCTCCATGGTTTTAAGTTTGGTAATGAGTTGCAATTCAGCAGCTTCTCTTTCCAGTCTATTTCTGAAATTCCTTTGTAGTAAAACAGCTACTTTGAGATCTTGGAAGGAAAAATTTTTTTTGTTTTGACTATGGCAGACCAACACGGCTACCTTTCTGTAACTGTAAAATTATAGATATTATGAATTATGTGGTAAGTAATAAACATGGATTAATACTTTTGTTTCTTGATGTGGAGAAGGCCTTTGACAATGTGCAGTGGCCTTCTCTATTTCAGTTAATGAAATTCCATAATTTTGGAGATAAATGTATAAATTGGTTTCTAGCTTTCTATACTGATGCCAAAGCAAGGGTTTTAGTGACTGTTACATCATCAATAACATTTAGCCCATCTACAGAGCCATCAATGCAATGTAAATCCAAGGTTTCTATTTGGGGGAAAGACTCATATTTTTTTTACTGCAATCAATATTTTTTGGCTCTTTTACCACTGTCTCTGTCCTTATTCTAGATATCTTTAAAATGAAATCAATTAATTTAGCCATAGCTGCACACTCCCATATTTTATCTCTCCATTCCGTTTTTAAAGATCAGTCTTTTGTATTAGGTATAATTTGGGTTAAATCACAGAGCCTAGGACTTGCCGATCAGAAGGTCGGCGGTTTGAATTCCCATGACGGGATGAGCTCCCGTTGCTCGGTCCCAGCTCCTGCCAACCACCAGTTCAAAAGCACTTTAAAGTGCAAGTAGATAAATAGGTACCGCTCCAGCGGGAAGGTAAACAGCGATTCTGTGTGCTATTCTGGTTCGCCAGAAGCGGCTTAGTCATGCTGGCCACATGACCCAGAAGCTGTACGCCGGCTCCCTCGGCCAATAAAGCGAGATGAGCGCTGCAACCCCAGAGTCGGTCATGACTGGACCTAATGATCAGGGGTCCCTTGACCTTTACCTTACTAATGATTAAAGTGCTTTATTCCATCTCCAAGTCTTTACATTCTATCCCCCTATCCTCCGGGTTCCCTGCCCCCAACCTTCTAAAATCAGCCTCATGCTTCCACTGAGCATGCTTAGTCCTCGTTGGACCAGTGTGAGTCAGTGTCCCATCTACATTAAATTATTTAACTTGCCATCTATCCTCCCATCAGTTGCAATCCATTTAAGCAACTAAAGCACTCATGAAATGCAATCACATAGGTTTGTGGATCATCTAGTTTTGCCCCCAAAACCACTGTAAATATTAATTTCTATGAAGGAAAGAGGAAATAATGATTATTATTATTTACCTCAATGCCATCAAATTCAAACTTGATGACTGGTACATATGCATCTTCTACTGCCTGTAGGAAGGAGAGATTAAGACAGCTTTTACATAATTCAAGTGACGGCACTTGGAACGAGATGCATTAACAGTATGACATAGAGATGGACCAATGTTCTAATTCCCTACAAGGCAGATTCATACCACCCAATTATCATGTCAAGCACAATGCTTTTCAATGGAGTCAGCATGCACACGAGTAAATATTACACACACCGGCTCGTCCAAGCAAGACAAGAGACTTACTTACTCTTAAGTTCCTGATGCCATCTTTGAGCTTTAGCTTCTCAAAGAACAACTGGAAGAAGTCTGACCTTTCCACATGTCTAGGGGCAACACAGAGAGCATCTATATCAGCACCTGCAAGAAGAAAAGGCCCTCAAATTAGCAGCTTTCAGCAGCTTTAAGGCTAACTACTTCCCAGGTTGAGGAGTCTTACGAGAATCATACCTTTTGTGTGGACTCCAAGCCGATAGGAACCAAACGTAAAAATCTTGCCACCGCAACGTGATGAGACTGAAGATGGGAGGTTCTGCAGGAAAGTTGGAAACATTTACACCTTGAAAATCTAAGCTACTGGGTTCCAGAGGCGTAGGAAGGTCAGGTGGTACCTGGTGCAGAAAATTTCTTGTCAACCCCCCCATTATTATTATTTTTTGCCTGCAAAAATAGTTTTCTTACATATTTTCTTACAAAGGAATGTGGGGCCTCTGATAACAAGGAGGCGACTGTGGACAGATACTTAAATCTACAGGATGGATTGTGTTTTGGCTCCACTGAACTGAAATTTCAGCCTTCACGAAATATGAAAACAGCCAAGTAAACAGTTATTTTCGTGGAGGAGGGTCAAGGTATCAACGAATATGCATGAAATTTCAGATATAGCTCTATAATCCCTAGTGTAGTAAGATAAGACCTTTGGAGCAGGCATTTTCAAAAAAGTTTTTTATGAACCGCCCTAGGTAAAGGTAAAGGGACCCCTGACCATTAGGTCCAGTCGTGGCCGACTCTGGGGTTGTGGCGCTCATCTCGCTTTATTGGCCGAGGGAGCCAGCGTACAGCTTCCGGGTCATGTGGCCAGCATGACTAAGCAGCTTCTGGCGAACCAGAGCAGCGCACGGAAATGCCGTTTACCTTCCCGCCGGAGCGGTTCCTATTTATCTACTTGCACTTTGACGTCCTTTCGAACTGCTAGATTGGCAGGAGCAGGGACCGAGCAACGGGAGCTCACCCCGTCGCGGGGATTCGAACCGCCGACCTTCTGATCGGCAAGTCCTAGGCTCTGTGATTTAACCCACAGCGCCACCCACATAATTGTTCCTTGATAATTTGTCACCACCCTCCATGATGGCACCCGGGGCAGACTGCCCCCCTTCCTATGTCCCTGCTGGGTTCCCCGAGAAGACTGCTGCCGCATCAAGTGTGCTTGCTTGTTGCACACAGAAAGGCACAACAGAATTCTCACACCTGCATGGACAGTGCACAGCACCCAAGCTTCTGTGCTGTGAGAGCAATAACTTCATTGCCGGAGCCAGTGGGCAAACCAGGGGGCAAGGAGACGGAGAGAGGAAGAGACAGTATTAGTGCTCTCTCCCCATCCAAGGACCATCGGTGACCACAAAACCTTGCTTTGCCTGAGCAAGCAGCAACAGACCCACTTCACACTCTTCTGTCCATCAGCCTGGCTAGGACCAATTGACCTCTGGAGCCTCCTCTCCCAGAATTCTCCTACACAATGGCCATGGTACAGTGCTACCTTGAGTTACAAATGCTTCAGGTTACAAACGCTTCAGGTTAGAAACTCCGCTAACCTGGAAGAGCTACCTCGAGTTGAGAACTTTGCCCCAGGATGAGAACGGAAATCGTGTGCTGGCGGCGCAGCGGCAACAAGAGGCCCCATTAGCGAAAGCACGCCTCTAGTTCAGTACAGTTTAGACAAAGATTAAATGTAAGGTATTGGTTGTGTTTAGAATAGATTTATGAAAGATTTAGAAAACTTACTGATTAGAATATTTTTGTGAGATTGTATGAGAAAAATACAGAATAACAGATACAATCTTGCTTAAAATGTATATAGGAAGTGCAGTGTAAGCGATGGAAGTCAATCAATGAAATTGTATTAGTGAGATATTTGTAGAATAAATTTGGAAGAAATTCTTCCAACTTTTCTTCTTCTCTTTATTTTTTCTTTCATCTTTTCTTCCTTTTTTCTTTTATTCTTTTTTATACATGTGTGCTTATCTGAAATATGTATGTATGTATTTGCAATATTTTGCTTATATTTTGTAATAATTATGTTAAATAAATTAAATTGTAAAAAAACAAACAAACCAGTTTCAGGTTAAGAATGGACCTCTGGAACGAATTAAGTTCGTAGCTAGAGGTACCACTGTACTTTCAATCTGCCTGTTTCCTCCTTCCTCCCTGTTCTTTGGTCCGTTTAAAGCAGGTCTATTAAAATATCTTATGGCATGAACTGCTTCAAGCACATCAGCAGAAATGAAGTATACACTCTGACTTTTGTCCCCCACCCTCAAAAAAGATAGAGACAGGAAACCCCTTCTTCAGAAAAACCTAGGGTGCTGGGTGCGCACAGGAGGATAGGAAGGGCGGGGGGAATCCCAATGCAGTAGTGCAAGAATTTAGCGGACTACAGTAGTACCTCGGGTTACAGACGCTTCAGGTTACAGACTCCGCTAACCCAGAAATACAGTGGTACCTCAGATTAAGTACTTAATTCGGTCTGGAGGTCCGTTTTTAACCTGAAACTGTTCTTAACCTGAAGCACCACTTTAGCTAACGGGGCCTCCTGCTGCCCCCGCGCAGCCAGAGCACGATTTCTGTTCTCATCCTGAAGCAAAGTTCTTAACCCGTGGTACTATTTCTGGGTTAGCGGCGTCTGTAACTTGAAGCGTATGTAACCTGAAGCGTATGTAACCCGAGGTACCACTGTAGTACCTCGGGTTAAGAACTTTGCTTCAGGATGAGAACAGAAATCGCGTGGCAGCAGCGGGAGGCCCCATTAGCTAAAGTGGTACTTCAGGTTAAGAACAGTTTCAGGTAAGAACGGACCTCCAGAACGAATTAAGTTCTTAATCCGAGGTACCACTGTACTACCCAGGGCTTGGTGGGGCAGGTGTGGGGGAAGAAGGGGAGAGGTTAGAGAGGACTCTCCCACAGCAATGGACTTGCTGTATACTTGAGGATGTGTGCATCATGGCAGGTGTTAATAGCTTGCCCTTTGAAGATCCAGAATCGTACAGCAAGAACTACAGAATCCTAGCTACAAAGGCAAGAAGGAGTAAAGGTAAAGGTAAAGGTAAAGGTACCCCTGCCCGTACGGGCCAGTCGTGTCCGACTCTGGGGTTGCGCGCCCATCTCGCTTAAGAGGCCGGGGGCAGCGCTGTCCGGAGACACTTCCAGGTCACGTGGCCAGCGTGACAAGCTGCATCTGGCGAGCCAGCGCAGCACACGGAAACGCCGTTTACCTTCCAGCTAGTAAGTGGTTCCTATTTATCTACTTGCACCCGGGGGTGCTTTCGAACTGCTAGGTTGGCAGGCGCTGGGACCGGGCAATGGGAGCGCACCCGGCCGCGGGGATTCGAACCGCCGACCTGACGATCGGCAAGTCCTAGGCGCTGAGGTTTTACCCACAGCGCCATCTGCGTCCCTTTTGCAAGAAGGAGTAGGCCAATATAAAAAATTATGTCTTTGACAAACTTCTTACCTTCTTCTCTGCAACCTCCACAATCCACTCTTTGACCAAATTATTTAGCTTACTGAGAACAACTATCCTGCAATGGGGGGAAAATGTTAAAAAGGGAAGATTTAAAAGAAGTAGCAGAAATTGTAGTAGCTTCAATGTTAATGTTAATGGGTCAAAAACAACAACACTGTTAAAAAGGTAAAGGGACCTCTGACCATTAGGTCCAGTCGTGACCGACTCTGGGGTTGTGGTGCTCATCTCGCTTTATTGGCCGAGGGAACCGGTGTACAGCTTCCAGGTCACGTGGCCAGCATGACTAAGCCGTTTCTGGCGAACCAGAGCAGTGCACAGAAACGCCGTTTACCTTCCCGCCGGAGCGGTACCTATTTATCTACTTGCACTTTGTGCTTTCGAACTGCTAGGCTGGCAGGAAACAACACTGTTACTGCCTTGTTAATGGGTCACAGTAACTATTTTGCTTTCAGGTAGCAGTCACTGCCTCCTTCTTCCTGCATTCATCCCCTCAATTCACTCCTTTCCTGATCCCACCTTTGACACCTGTCAGTTTAGGCATCTGTTGAAGTGGGCCGAGATTGACAAAAGCTACAACGCAATAATTTGGTCACTTTTCACTGTTTTTGCTGCAGCAGATTAACGCGGATAGCCTTCCGGTAATTACTATAAGCTTAGTAATTTGAACAAATATTATGCAATATGGTGGCCATTTGTTCAATGTACGAAGGAAACTGGTCTTAAAGGCAAACGTTCCGAAGCATCTTTGCAGATATGGTTATCTTGAACAGTACAGCCTAAACTATATGCTTCTCTGGGAACTACTGTCTGCGACGGGAAAAACAACTTTTGTGCTGTCCCCAAGACATTCTGGGAATGTGGATAATTTGTATGGATTGATAAAAATCATTTGTGTGTTAATGTACTGTCTCACACTCTTATTGGGGGTGTGGGTGTGGATATCATATAGTAGGCATCTCTCGAGAGACAATGGAGTGCGCCTCCAGGGGTCAAACCACTGCACTAGAAGCACCAAAATGACCTCCCCAGGCCGCAAAGGCTGGGCAGTGTGTCTGAAGGTCCTGGGCTGCCTAAACAACAAGACCCACCCCCCCCAGCCTCGCTGATAATAATAATAAATTTTTATTTATACCCCGCCCTTCCCGGTTCAGAAAACCAGGCTCAGGGTGGCTAACAACAATTTAAAACACTTAATTGTAAAGGCAGCATAAAATACAGTATAAAAACATGAATAACAATAAAATTCAAAATTGAGAAATCAATTTGGGGGAAATCCATCTAATAAGCATTAGATAGTCACCAGGGCTAGCTGGCTGAATTAGTCCTACTTGGGCCAGCGAGGAGGCCAGGGGAGAATTAGCTGTGGGGTCTCAGAGCGGGTAATCTTCATAAAAGGGGAGGGGGAGGGAAGAGAAGGGAAATAAAAGATCAGGCTGAATTCAAATTAAAGGCCAGGCGGAATAGCTCTGTCTTAGAGGCCCGGCAGAAGGAGGTTCAATCCTGAAGGGCCCTAGTCTCATGGGACAGAGCATTCCACCAGGTCAGAGCCATCACTGAAAAGGCCCTGGTCCAAAGGAAAGCAGAGCAATACGTTTGGCACCAGCTTGTCTGCAGGAGCTGCTGGAAGGAAGCGTACAAGGCGCCGTCCAACAGTCTTAGGGACTCCACTCTGACTTTGTGTAGGGTTTGCTCCTTAGCCCTTTCATCTCCTGAAGATGTCCCGCAATGCAGCAGAGTTTTAGGATCGGATTTCCTTCTCCTCGATGGGTGACCTTCCCAGGTTGACCAGCCCCATCTGCCCCCCACTTTCCTCTACAGTCCATGCTGAAAAGTGGGTTTCTTGACCCACTATTGGTCTTGACTGCTCAATCTGCTGGAGCCTGTCTTGGCATGCAAGGGAGGTCCCTAACTCCAAGGGTTTGAGACCCATCGGCTACCCTCACCTGGTTTAGCTGGCCAGTCGAAGGTGTTCCTGGCGTGTGGCTGCCATTGCATCTTGACAGCTTCTAGAAGCCACAGGCGAGAGCCGAGTGCAGGGTGTGGACCAAAGGTGAACAAACTACCCCAGAAGGAGCATGACGTGTCCCCCACCAGGGGTACTAAAAAGGTAAAGGGACCCCTGACCATTAGGTCCAGTTGTGACCGACTCTGGGGTTGCAGTGCTCATCTTGCATTATTGGCTGAGGGAGCCGGCGTACAGCTTCCAGGTCATGTGGCCAGCATGACTAAGCCGCTTCTGGCAAACCAGAGCAGCACACGGAAAAGCCATTTACCTTCCCACCAGAGTGGTACCTATTTATCTACTTGCACTTTGATGTGCTTTTGAACTGCTAGCTTGGCAGGAGCAGGGACCAAGCAACGGGAGCTCACCCCGTCACGGGGATTCGAACCGCCGACCTTCTGATCGGCAAGTCCTAGGCTCTGTGGTTTAACCCACAGCGCCACCCGCGTCCCCTCCCCCTAACAACCCATACATCCTGGATAACATATTATATATTTGTCATTGTATGTAAAAAGTTTACTGCTTTAGCTGTTATATTGTGCCTGTTTACTCTTACCTGCGACCAAGCTCTTCCTCATCTTCAAATACACCAAAAGGCTTCATGGCTTCAATCAGCTTCTGTGTGTGGATGTAATCTATTTCCCTCGGAGGAGCCAAGCTAATTGGAGCAGTGACCCCGTAGTGCCTTTGCGGCTGGTTCTCCAAATAATTTCTATACAGGAAAAGTCACATTAAACATGATAAAGGAGAGAAGTTATCTCACACAGAAACACAGACACTTTTTAAAACCGCATGCACTAAACTGCAGGTATTTAGATGGCGGAGTTCCTCCGATTGGAGGAACGGGCTCTGTGGAAATTGGGTCTTCCCGCCGCGGCGAAGCCGGGGGCCCGCTAGAAATCCCAGGCGGAGAAGCCTGGGAACGTGGGGTTCGGCAGAGCACCAAGAGTGCCTCCCCTACTCACGAGGAAACCCCTTTTCGGGGCTCCGGAGTGAAGTGAGGTGAGCAGCGCGGTGCTGTGAACAGATTGCTATTTCCATGGAGGGAAGCCGCGCAGCCATCGCCGGAGAGCGCTGACTTTTTCCTGATGACATTTGGACTCTAAATCAAGTACCCATGAGTAAAAACAGAGAATTGGATTAAGAAATTTGCAAAATTTATGAATTAGGCACGAAGCGGGAAGGTTTAAACAGGAAGTCCGCCTTCCGCTTTTTGTATATAGACTGAAGCAAAGACCTTGCAACCTAATAGCCTGGAAAACTGCTTTAAAGTTGGAAATTTCCTGCATCCACAACCAATAAAACCCCCTTGGAAGCAGGAGCAAAGGGGGGGGGGGATTTGACTGTTTAATCCTGCAGGAGGAGAGTAAAGGAATTTAAGTTTCCATCGTCCCAAACCTGGGGACGGGGTGTCGGGACAGAAATTGTTTGAGACGTCCATTGATTGAAAGCGGAGTACTTTTGACAGATAGTTAAAGAGAAACAAATTAACTTCAACGCTACTTTCTGCATTTCTGTATTTCAAGAAACAAAGTATCTGAAAATCGAAAGGATTTGAAATCGAAAGTAATCTCCTTTGTTGGACACATTTAAAAAATGGATACAAATAGAAATTGTGTCCCCTAGAGGGAGCCTGTCAGTTTGTTGTTGCAGTTTCCTTGGAGACTCTACAGCTGCGAGATTTGGATCGTGGGACCAGCCGTTTGACCTTGACAGAAATGTGTTGGAAGAAAGGTTTGGTGTCTGCCCTTGACATGACAAATGTTTTGCTGGAGCAGCTGCATGAGAAAATGAACTTGATGCATGAAAAATTGGACTTGATGAGTGCTGTGGCCAGTGAATACGATTTAACAGAGAATAAGGATAAAGAAGTTATACAGCGATCAGTTCAGGAATCTGGTTTAACAAGGCAAGTCCAAGGGCAGATGAAGAAGGAAGAGGCAGTGATTACTCCTCAAACAACACAAATGGAGAGACCCAAAGTCCTGCAGGAACAAAAGCCACTGCGTTGGAAGATTGAACTTGGAGAGTGCTGGGAAGTGTTTGAAGTCAATGAAGCTTTTAACTCTAGTGGGACTATGAAACAGGTGAATAACTATCTTTTGGATAAATATTTTTTGGATTACAAAGATGACGACGGGGAGTGGGACTGGGGGGAAGGGCCCAGTCTGACAAAGGAAAATGGAAACTATTACCGGATGGAACCCTCTGGAGACCCACTCCCCAAGAAACCTGTTATGTACTGAGTTGAATAGGATCCAAACTGCAGCAGTCTGATTGGTCCTAGAACAATAGGATCCAAAAGGCAGCAGTCTGATTGGTCCTAGAACAATAGGATTCAGAATGCAGCAGTCTGATTGGTCCTAGAACAATGCAGCAGTATGATTGGTTGGCAGGAACTACCCAATCATGCTCCAGATAGAAGTGAATCCACAACCTGATTGGCTTACAGTAGAATTCCGGAATTAGCCAATCATGTGCAGCCCATTGTGTAAATAATGTATATAAAGCAGATACTTTGAGGGGACTTTCATTCATTCCTCCTCACCACTATGAGCTGAATAAAGAGCATGAATTCACTTCGCGACTCTGAGTATATTTCAAAACCAACAATAGACAAAGAAGTGTGTAAGCACAAACAAGAACAAGAAAATTTGCAGAAGGGGCCTAGAAGAGATTTAAGGGCCTCGAAGAGATTTAAGGGCCTCGGACATAAGAACACCACATTGATGGACTGGATGTAATGGACAGAAAGGACTGACATAACCCGAAACCAGGAAGAAGGGACGTTGGATAAAAATTAGAGATATCAAGGGAATATTTTTTTGTTAATTTTGGAATTAGTGTAATATTAATGAAATATCAGGGAATATGCTGGAAAGGAACTAAATTGGCTTTAGCAGAAATGATTTAAGGAGATATGTATGAATATGACGTAAACTTTGAAATTTTAAGATTTTTAAGATAAGATAAGGTTAAAGAGATTAAGGTAAATTGAATAACAGATTATATTAAAAGATGGAAAGGTTATGTTGAATCAACAAATAAGATAGATTGTGAAGATTAATCATTTAAATTAAAATTGAGAAACATGGGAAGAATTTGCTGGAATAACAAATTAAACTAGAATACAAAAAGGGAGGTGTGAGGAGGTTCAAGAAATAAGCAAATGAAAAGTTGTAATCTGAGATTTGTATTTTTCTTTTTTGGTTTTCTTTTTTGTTTTCTTTTTTGCTGTATTTTTCTGTTTTTCTTGGGTTTTTTTCGTGTTTATGTATTGATGAAATTTTGAATAAATATCATTTTAAAAAAATAAACTGCAGGTATTTAGTAGAAATGATTAACGTCGGTGAGTGTGATGTTGCACACGGGAAAACGAACTTTTGATGCACTTTTCTGTTTTAGTAAATGTCAAAGCTTTCTAGCAGCATCAATGCAGGCTTCTAGTAAGTCTACAACTCCCTGACACATCATGTGATTTAAAAGGAAGTCACACAGTTTCTTACAGCAAGAAAATGGTACTAAATACCATTTCACCCATGTAAACCATTAGCTAAAGTTTCATTTCTTTATTTCTTTTACTATCGATGTTACAAGACTGCAGAGAAGTTCAGAATGTAACAAAACAAGATTTGGCATAGAACAGGTCCATAACCAGCCACGGCAAGTGTACTTCTATTAGAACAGGCACCCCTAAACTTGGCCCTCCAGATGTTTTGGGAGTACAACTCCCATCATCCCTAGCTAACAGGACCAGTGGTCAGGGATGATGGGAACTGTAGTCCCAAAACATCTGGAGGGCCAAGTTTGGGGGTGCCTTTATTAGAAGTAAGCAGTTTAACATAAAAAGCAGCTTTATTCTAAATACAGTCGTACCTTGGATCCTGAACTCCTTGCGAGTTGAACGTTTTGGTTCCCAAACGCCACAAATCCAGAAGTGTTCTGGTTTGTGAACGTTCTTTGGAACCCGAACGTTCAACGCTTCCCGCAGCCAATCGGAAGCAGTGCCTTGGTTTCCAAACATTTTGGAAGTTGAACGGACTTCCGGAACGGATTCCGTTCAACTTCCGAGGTACCACTGTATCAGCCCAAAATCTACCAATGTGCATTCATAATCCAGAGCCACACTTGCAGAAAAACAACAGTACTACTGTATCCTGAAGGCTCTATCAATATTGCTTTCCGATTTCATGGACTACCAACATGCTTGGGTAATCCAGATCACATTAAAAGATTCCCTAAAGAGGGCTGCCTTCAGATGTCTTTGAAAAGTCTGGTAGTTGTTGTTCTCTTTGACATCTGGGGGGAGGGTGTTCCACAGGGCGGGTGCCACTACTAAGAAGGCCCTCTGCCTGGTTCCCTGTAACTTGGCTTCTCACAGTGAGGGAACCACCAGAAGGCCCTCAGTGCTGGACCTCAGTATCCGGGTATATAGGGCCAAGGCCATTTAGGGCTTTAAAGGTCAACAACAACACTTTGAATTGTGCTCAGAAACATACTGGGAGCCAATGTAGGTCTTTCAAGACTGGTGTTATGTGGTCTCGGCGGCCGCTCCGTCACCAGTCTAGCTGCTGCATTCTGGATTAGTTGTAGTTTCCGGGTCACCTTCAAAGGTAGCCCCATATAGAGCACATTGCAGCTTTTACCAGACCTTTGGGGCAAAACCCAATACTCTGAGCGATACTGCCTAGCATGGGCGTAGCCTGGGGGTGCAGATGCCCCCCAAATCAAATCAAAGTATTTAACATGCCAACTGCACCACAGATAACCCGGTTCTACCCCTCCAACATAATGTCTCCCCTGCCCCCCTGAATAAATCCTGGCTATGCCCATGCTGCCTGGTCCTTTCGTGGCCAAGTAAAATACTTTTAATGGATGGAGCATTTGTAGAGGTGCGAGTCAAGACCTTAGCAAAACTCCCCTCTTCCCCACAAATCCTATTGTCAAAGTGGTTCTCCACTCCAGGGCATCTAACTGTTGACCAGGAGTGTAGCACCAACAGAGCAATTTTTTAATTTTGCAATACACAGCATGATAATATAGGGGTTGTCTTTTTCACTTCTGAGAGCAGCTGGGGGCACACCTTTTTGAAGGGCCCTCTATACAAAATACGCACATCCGGGAGCAGACTGGGTGAGAATCTCTTTCTCCTTTGTGTACCATTTTCCAACACCACAAATTGTGGGAGGCAGTATGCCTTTGAATACCAGTTGCTGGGAACCTTAGGAGAGTTGACTTGCTGCTATGCTCATGTTCGGGTTATAGGCTTTGTAAAGTTGTGGGTGAATCAGACGACACAGCGATTCTTCAAACAGCTCTGGTTTATTCACAGGCCAGAACAGAACTGAATTGAAGGGTTCAGTCAGCCTGCTTATATAGAGCTCCACTAGAACGCAACAGTAACCATTTTCTGTAACTATCCAATCACTGAACATCACTTTCGATCCCTTATTTGCATATGTGGACCTGAACTATCTACAGTATCCCCCTGCTGGCCCAGGGTGAGAACTTCAGTACATAACAGCCTTCCCACTGTGAGAACAGGGAGCTGGAATAGATGGGCCTTTGGCCAAATCCAGCAAGCTCTCCTCACCTGCAACTCCCAGTAAATGGTAGCCAGAGGCATGAATTTGTCTTAACCCCTTTTAGCCTGGTGGTCAACAAACACAACACTGTGTGAAATTCAGGCGTTTTAACTATCTGCTTTTTGGAGCTGTTATACTTCATCTTGTCTGCCCTGAAGAAGAACCTAGGGGGAACAGTGGATATGGAGTTCTTGTTTTTACCTGTAAGCCGCCTTGAGCCCAGTCAGGGAAAAGGGCGGGGTGCAAATTAATATATAATAGTAGTAATAATTAACAAAAAAAACCCCACCCACAACACCCTCTTGCCAACTTTTCATCTGGCAATACCAATTCAGGCACGCAAAAGCACATGCCACAGTATTCATTATTGTTACGATTTATTCAATATCCACGCCGCCCTTTATCCGAGGGTCACACAGGGCGGCTTACAAAACAAAAACACAAAAGCACGTAACTGCCATCGGAACTAGGAGCAGCAGCAAGACGAGCTTCCAGCCTTTTCTAAACGCAGCTGAGGCTGTTTGGCTGCAATTAACTAATTACAGCTCCTCTTCTTTCTCTCTGTAAGCGGCATCTGCCCAGAGAGAGCTAAAAAACGGGTGCAGTAAAAGGCAAATTCCCCCAAGGACGCCAAGTTTCAAACAGGTAAAGAATAATAATAATAATATTTATTATTATTAAAAACTGGGCGAGGAGAGCGAGAGGCATTCGCCCGCCCCCAAACCCATCCCACGCCTAGAGAAGCTGCTGGTTCCTGGACAATGAATGAATTGAATGAATGAATGAATGAATAATGCAGCTGTAGCAGCAGCAGCAGCAGGGCCACGCCCACCCCTTACCCGCAAGTCTCCTTCATAGCCACCGCCAGCGCGAGCTCCGGGCGCACCTCCTGCTTCCAGCGCGCGACGCAGCCACCTGCAGCCAAGCCACGCCCACTCCCTCCGCCCTCTTATATAAGGAGCGCAGCCGCCGCCGCTGCCGCGCCCCCTGCCGCCGCTACGTAGCATGACAACCACCTCGCTTCTTCGCCGAAGCCGTCCCCCCCCCCCGCCCGCTCTCGCGACCCGGGCCGGAGCGCGGGAAGCGGGTGTGTTTTCCCACGAGCCTTTGCGCGGCGGCGGGAGAATCTATAACGGCTTTTCCCGCCTTTTTCTCTCTCTCTCGTCTTCTCCCCTCACGAAGCGCTGCGTGAGGGTACAATAGAAATACATATATCGGTAACAATAAAAGAAGGTTAAAGTAACAAAATCGCTGCGTGTTAAACTAACCGCATTCTCCTCACGCCACCATGGAAAACGGAGTCCGTTTTTGTCGCTTTTGTTAAGCAAAGAAGAGCCGGGAAACGATTGATATTTTTTTTAGGCTGGACCATTAGGAAAAGTGTTGTGGTGACGTGTGTGTGGGGTTTTTTTTGGCGCTGCTGTTGCTTATCATTGCAAGAGAAAAGTTGTTTTTTTAAATTAACAGAGCGGGTGTTGAAAACAGAAATTGGACGCTTGAAAATGTGTTCCAGCCCTCAGAAATATCGCCCCTGTTCCTACAGTCCGTTTACTATTAACATCATCACCATCTTAAATCCTTGGTACCTTCCTCTGTTTTGCTGCTGTTTAAAAATGGCTGTTGAGAACAGCACTGGGATCCTTTGGAAGGTCGGTGTGCCATGATAGAAATAAGGCAAATTACAAATAAATGTTTTAGTTGGCGCTTAGAAATGGTGCTGTACGACCAACTGGCTTCCAGCTTATACAAGAAAAACCCTGTGCCAGATTTGCTTCATTTGTATTTATTTAAAACTCTTCTTTCCTATTTTTCAAACCCCACACTAAAAAAAAGGCTCCCAGAGCAGCTTACATATCACGAAAAAAAGAAGAGAAGAAAGCCTCAGGTTTACAATCTTAAAAAGGACACCAAAATGATTTTGCCATTTTGGGGGAAACGGCTAACAACTCCCTTTTTAAGCTCACTGGGCAAATGCAACTTCCAGAGGAGGCAGCTGCATTATTAGTTTGTTGCAAAAAACAACAACAACCTAGAAAGACTTGCAAGAACTAGTTTGTTGCAACAAAAAACAAGAAAGAGGCATCTTCAAAGACTCAAAACACATTTTTATGTCGTAAGCCATTGTGCGTCAGAGTTGGCTTTCTCAGATGTGTGCAAGGATTATTATTATTATTATTATTATTATTATTATTATTATTATTATTAATTTATTCACTGTCCCTCATTCGAGGATCACAGGGTGGTTTACAATATAAGGTTATAAAGGTAAAAGGTAAAGGACCCCTGGACGGTTTAGTCCAGTCAAAAGTGACTATGAGGTTGCAGCGCTCATCTCGCTTTCAGGTCGAGGGAGTCAGCATTTGTCCACAGACATCTTTCCGGGTCATGTGGCCAGCATGAATAAACCGCTTCTGGCGGTTGGTTTGCAAGCCCCCTCCATAGAGGCTGGCCCCTCTCACTGTCCTCGGAGCTTGCATACCGGTAACCTCCTCTGGCTGATATCCAGACAGACCAGGGAGATTTTGATAGGCGTGGGTAAAATGCACAACCCCCTCCCTCCTGCTTCCGCAGGGGAAAGAAAACAAGTCAGAAATCTATTTACATGATGTTTATTTCTGACATTACAGCACTAGAGAAAAACACGTCCTTTCAGTTCAGATCTTCTAGCACGTCTGACAAACTTCCTGAACATGCGCAGTCGGAAGGTTTCAAGTTACACTCTTCACAAAGACTTATCCAGCCTGTGAACGTCCTGGGAAATTCTTCTTTCCCACAGATAGGCACATCATGTGATGTCAACAATCTGGCTGTCTGCAGCGGTGATGTTTCCATATACTGTCACGTAACACTGTGACGGAAACCAGAGCTCAGGGAAACACCGTTTACCTTCCTGCTGCAGCGATACCTATTTATCTACTTGCACTGGTGTGCTTTCGAACTGCTAGGTTGGCAGAAGCTGGGACAGAGCAACGGGAGCTCACCCTGTCACGGGGATTCGAACTGCCAACCTTCTGACTGGCAATCCCCAGAGGCTCAGTGGTTTAGACCACAACACCACCCACTTCCCATAAGTTTATACTGGTATGTATTTGTCTGCTGCATGGTTCACACCCACACCCCTTCCCATTTTTATCCTTAACAACAATCCTGCAAGGTAGGCTAGGCTGGAAGAGAGTAGCTAGTACAGTGGCTATATGTCTTAACTCCACAGAAGACCTGGAGTTTTCCTCCATATTCACATACTTTGTCTAGAGATTCTCCAGGTCCATGTTTGGTTCTGGTTGAGGGTCAATTATACCAGGAGCTGGCAGACAGGATAACATGGTTTGACTGCCACAAACCTTAAAATGTATTGTTGCATGCCACCCCAATCTCTGAGTGGGTGCAAGATTCCAGGGGTCACAGGCACTTTTCGGTTTCTTTGAAATGATGGACAGCAGAGACTGTGGTTTCTTTGTGATATATGGTTTTATTTACTCATAAATGCAACTTGATCCTATGATGGAAGCATTAGAAGGGTTAGAACACCCTAGATGGTCCCAAGTCATATAAATAAGATGGAGGGGGCACAGGGCTGCCCTGAGACATTGTGTTGCCTGAGGTGAAGGACCAGGATGGTGCCCTCCCATATAGAAGCTGAGCAGATTGGCCGCTGAAGCTCACTTCAAGACAAGGAATGGGACAGTCCTTTAGTGCATCTGAGGATAGCAGGCTGTATTAGGGGGCTCAGGATGTGCCATGCAGGACATACACAATTTTTACCTTGCAAGATAAAAGTGACCTCACCATGGGCTCATTTGGGAGGAAGGGCAGGGTATAAGTTTGATTAATAAGTAAGCTGTACTTCTTGCTATGGCTTCTGTATATATGCCCTGAATGAGTTTTTGCCACATGTATTTGGGCAAGTGGTGGGGTTGGAGGGAGGTTAATTGATCCCTCCAGCAGAGACAGAGGCAGATGGATATACAGTATAATCCAAGCAGCACACTTTTTAATTGCTACATTGTAATAGTTGCATCCCACTCCTCTGCGGAGTAAACAGTGGCGTGTTTTACCCTCACAACAGCTCTATGTGAGGTACATTAGCCCCAGACAGTGATTTGTCCAAGGCCACCCACTGGGCTTCATAGCTGAGTGGGGATTTGAATCTGGTTTCCTTACATTTACATTCAATACCCAACACGTTGGAATGGCTCCACACTTTACATGGCAATCATGCTTGCTGCAGGAGGTACACCGGCATATCCTAAAGCAAACATGTAAAGAGAGAATGACAATTGTAGATTTGCCCTTAAACATCTTTGTTCATGTGGGGCTCCCAGACACATATGCATAGGTATGTAAGGATGCCCATCTGTTGTTTACACTTTATGAATTCTTTGCATGAATGCAAATATGTAAGTGTCACAGTCATTTAAAATGTTCAATGGCCCTTTACCATTGGAGCCATGTTGGTTCCCTATCCTTTTGTTTTATTCAACATGCCCCTTCCCTAAGGCATAGGTTGGGAAACAATTACTTAATAATATGTAAAATACAAAGTTATTCTCTTTTGTATCTCTGCATTTATATAACATGAAACGGGAGGAATTGTAGCCTGAGAGCCCCCCTCCAAATGATTACAACCCCAGAGCACCCACCAATTATATTCTGGCTCTGATTGCTTGCATTGAGTCCCCAGTGAAATACTGTCATTAGACTGGACAGTCCATCCGCGCCATTTCACTCCAAATTGAAACCCAGATTAATTGTGGTACTGGCGAGCTCTCAAAACAGTTTAGGAACGAGAAACTAACCATTAACACAGTGAAGCCACACTAATCACACTAGCCTTGATGCGGTCTCTTTCTTTGATCAGCTCACTCTCTCTCAGCAGGCCCCAAAATAGCCCCAGGGTACAAGAGTGCTTCCATTGCAATCATGTTAATTTTGCTTTTAGTTTGTCTTTAGCTGTTGGAGATTAATGAATAAAAGTGGTGTTTAAATTTACAACCAGGCTTGTTCTGATAGCTCAGTGGTATCATCGCCCCTGGTTTTTCAACTTTGATTATCTGAGCCAGTCATCTACAAAAAAAGAAAGAAATGTCTTTTCTATCTAGAGCAAGACAACACATAAACCTGATGGGATGCCAGAAGTATAGAGGTGTGAGGGGTGAAAAGATAGGCAATGCCGATCTCTTGAGATGTCTTAGTGTCCTACATTTCTGCTAACTGTATTATGAAGTAACCTATTTACAGTCATTTGTCTTCTAGATTAAATATATATTGACAAACAATGGGCAGCTTTTTCATTCATCACATTAGTGGAGCAAAACAAGTAGGACAGCAGAACGCTTACTGCAAGCAAAGCTAATCATGGATATTTAATTGAACCATTTTAATTATTAACTGTAGAGTTTGAAAAGTGGTTACTAATGCTGCATTGGAGCCCCCTTTTTCCTGCCCAATTTCAGTTTTTAGAATAGCTATGACAAACAATAGAATGCTGCTGCATTCACATGTTACACTAAGCTACGAAGCTTAGTTTATTAAGCCATACTGTACTGAAGCTTAGTTTATTAAGCTCCCACTTTTCTTCTCCTTTTGTATGAGCAGTTAAATAAAAAATGGAGGAGCTTGGTGTCTGAACCCAGGGCTATAGTTTGGCCTGGTAAGTTTGCATATAACACTGCCAACAGGTCATGATCTAGAGTCATGGTTTTTATTGGCTTATGAATCATGGATATTTTAACTATGGCTTGGCTTTATGTCTGAACCCAGCACCCTTAATTCTGGTTTATTTTGCCCCTTCAGATTCTCACCAGAGGATAGATGACAGGAATTAGGCTATCCCTGTTCAGAAAGTGGTTGAGCTGGACCACCATTCAAAGCTAAATGAAGGCTAATGGAAGCCACCTGAACTTCAAGCGACAGCAAGGGTTCCAGAAGTACCCCCAAGCTGTGTACCTGCTCCTTCAAAGGGAGTGTAAGTTAATCAAGAGCCGGCAACCTTCCAAGAGCAGGGAACCACCCACTAACAGGGCCTCAGTCTTATCTGGATTGAGTTTCAGTTCATTGGCTCTCCTCCACTCCATTACTAAGGCAAGACACTGGTTCAGCACATTCACTGCCACACCAGCAGATGTAAAAGAGAAGTAGAGCTGTGTGTCATCAGTGCATTGCTAAAAATGTACTAAAAACTCCATATGACCCCACTCAGTGGTTTAATGTACAGGGTGAGTCCTTAGAAGAGCCCCCATGGATACAGAGTACGCATGTTCCACGGGGCCTCTTTTAAAAGACTCACCCTGTATATGTTAAACAGCACGAGGGATAAAATTGAACCCCAAAGAACCCCACACTTTACTTATCTACTCAAATTGTGAGATTCCATGGATCTTTAGACCACATGTATTCTACTTGTGAACTGATGCTGTAATTGACACAGTTCACTCAATCTGCTAAGGTGAGAATCTCCATTTTCTCATATAAAGCAAGATTCTATCCTCATGATGGCCCTCAGTCATAACATAAGGCCTATTCACCATATCACAGGCCTCCCTAAATCCCTGTCAAAGCAGTATACTGTAGTACCTAGACTCCAATTCAGCAGCTGCCCCATCAAGCTGTCAAAAAAAAATAAAAATGCTTACTTGGCTTAGTGGCAGAGAAATATAAAAGTACCTTTTTATTTTAGAAATAAGGAACAGTCAAGGTTTTTTGTGTTTTTTTTAGGGAAACGTTTAACAAGGAGAGCCTTGTGTGACAGCATTACTTACCATGAAATGCTGTCCTAGCTTGTTGGTTTCATTATTAGTTCAGGCATGGCCAAGGGCCTGGTGCTCAGCATTAAAGTTGGACAGTAATACTCTGATAAAGGATATTGTTAACGTGCCTAGGAGTAGCCTTGGTCATGAATTCATTAGCTTCATGCAGAGATTGCATGCAATTCTGATTGCTGCTTGCAGAGAAACTTTAAAGGCAGGGGTGGCTGATAATTATCGGAGCACCCTGAACTGTGTGAGTAAAGTGAACTGGGGGAACTTAGTCAACGGAATGGCCAACTTGTTTTGTCTCACTGAGAGTTGGGGGACCACATGCAAAGGAGGATGGGACTCTCATAAGCAACATATAGAACAGAGATGGGCAGACTTTAGGCTTGTCATTACTCCTTTGTTTTTGACTAGAGATCTAACAACCAGTCAGGTGCAAAAGACAGACAGTTAGAATGAACAATAGAATGAAATTCTGAGGCTCGGACTATATTTTCATTACCAGAACTGAACTGAGCTAACAGTTCTTTGACACAAAAGTTCACTTCTGGATAGCTTTCCATGTCAGCCGTCTAATTTAGATTGGGAAAATTATATTGTTCCAATTGTTAATCAATTGGGAGTCAGAAACCTTGCCAGTCTCCTGTAAATCACCCAGAGGGCCACTAGTAGATTCTGACCACCTTCTGATCCAAGAGAGAATTTCAGTAATAAGTGTGTATTTCTTCACTCTTGTGGGACCAGATGTAGCTACCAAAATCCCCTCTTCAACATTGTGACCAAAGATACAGTAGTTTTGACCTCCCTGCCCCAGCTGGGACTCACCCTGGGGAATTGAGCTGCAGCTAATCAGCAATTTTAAAAATACAAACCCTATGTCATTAACATCATTTTACAGTTGGCAGTTAGTTTTGCTAGAGGGTTAGTCTAGGGCAGAGCACAAAATGCAAAAAGCCAAGACTGATTTTACAGATACCCTTCAAAGGACTTCACAGCCTCTCCCACTGTTAGTGTGAAGAAGCAAAATGTGGTTTTAAATGTACTTGTATCAGATTTTTGAACTGACTATGCAAGTTAGTAAGTGGTTGTAATAATTGCACCTCTTCTTTCCTGCAGTTTTAGTGTCACCTGTTAAAAAGGGCCTAAGCCTCGAAACCTAAAGGACCATCTTCTACAACATGAATATACTCAAACACTGTGTTCATCATCTGAAGCTCTCCTCCGCATCCCTCTAGCATTTGAAGGTAGGTGGACAATGACCAGAAAGAGGGCCTTTTCTGCTTAGGGAATGCTTTATCCAGGGAAGTTTGCCTAGGGCCAACTGTGTTGTCTTTTCAGTGCCATGCAAACACACTTTTATTTACACAGGTTTTGTAGTCTGGAATGTGTGTTTCATGAAGATTTCCCCTCCTGCTCTTCTGAATTTTTAAGGTTATGCTTTGTGTTTATTTTATTGTGATTTTATATCAATATTTCTGGTTTTTTAAATTATTTTATTATGAACCACCCCGATAGTTGGCTGAAGGGTGGCCTAAATGTATTTCAAATAAATAAAATAATGTGTTCTATTTGAAACACATTTTTATTTCCTCACTCTGTTTTCCATCATAGGGTTAAACACATTGGTAAATATCTTTTAAAGCATTTTAACCTCTCCTATATGAATGGAAATGTTTCCTTGGACACTTAACTGGTGACAAACCTTTAAAATTTGCCAAACTATGTCAGTTAGTTTTACCCAGGCATGCTTGGAAAGGCTGATGGATACTTGAATAAACTGTAAATGTTATTTTCTTTTTCTTCTCCTACATCATTTACAGCCAATAGTGTAAGCATATGTTTGGGCTTCCCTGCAAGAGATACTGGAGGAAAGACTTTGTACTTCTCCTCCCCACAATTTCAACCTTGCAGATTTCCTGAGTCCTGGATTTCAGATATCCAATCTTAAACAAAAAACTAAAGTACCCCCTTGGTACAATCTCTGCCTGTGATAGTACAATCAAAGAGGAAGTGTTCACTTAATAATTTGAGAACATGCACCTTGCTTTCAAACAGTCAATTGCTCTTCTTTCTAATAAGCCTTTTAAAAAATTGGTTGGAATGTGTCTGTAGATAAGGTTTTCTGCTTTTGAAGTGTTCTGTTTTCCTGGAGGAGGTCTTGTTTAATCGATGAGAATTAGATAGACTATAGCCCCTTGGGGTGGCTCCATTCACTCTTCAAAGACAAGTTGCTAACAACTCAGCACTGAACTATTTTATGAAGCCATATTTCATTCTTAGCCATTTATTTACAGAACAGCACTAATTAATTGGTGTTGAGTTGCTTTTAATTATGCCCTGCTCTTAGTAAGCTTTGGGGATCTGTTTATTGTTGGCAGTGAGGCTTGGGATGGGTAGGGGTTCAAAAAGTCTGTGTTTAGCATTTTGCTTTTCTACATTCTTCTGGATTCATCAAATACCCTGAGAAAATTACCAAGCTTTTTTTCTTCTGCACAGAAATAAAAACAGTTCCTAGACTGAATCCACACATTCAGCAAAGGAAATGTCATAGAACTGTAGAGTTGGAAGGGACCCCGAGAGTCATCTAGTCCAACCCCCTACAATGCAGGAATCTCAACTAAAGTATCCATGACAGTTGTTGAGAGATATCTGTGTAGCCAGAGGCATTTCAGTGGGGCAGTATGCATAGGACTATCTGGATACCACCTGTCAATACAAACACAGTCACAACAACTCCATCCTCTTCCTTTGCTTACTTGGGCATTTTGGCATCCCCAGTTGTTGGAGTGTAGTACTGGGTGTTTGTGTCTAATTGTGTTTTAATTGTGCCATTCTCTTACCTGTTATGGTTCAAGGACGGGAAAGAATAATAAAATCATAGAATTGTAGAGTTGGAAGAGATCCTGAGGGTCATCAGTCCAACCCCCTGCAATGCAGGAATCTCAACTACAGCATCAGTTACAAATGGCCATCCAACCTGTGCTTAAAAACCCCCAAGGAAGAAGAGTTCACCACTTTCTGAGGGAGTCTGTTACACTGTCAAACAGATCTTACTGTCTGAAAGTTCTTCCTGATGTTTAGTCAGAATCTCCTTTCTTCACTTGAAGCCATTGGTTCGGGTCCTACCCTCTGGAACAGGAGAAAACAAACTTGCTCCATCTTCCATGTTACAGCCCTTGAGATACTTGAAGATGGCTTCCATATCTCCTCTCAGTCTCCTCTATATCGGGCTAAACATATCCAGCTCCCTCAACTGTTCATCATAAGGCTTGGTTTCCAGACCCTTTGATCATCTTGGTCTCCCTCCTCTGCACATATTCCAGCTTTTCAATATTCTTCTTAAATGGGAGCACCCAAAACTGGACACAGTATTCCAGGTGTGGTCTGACCAAGGCAGAATAGAGTGGTACTATTACTTCCTTTGATCTGGACAGTGTATTTCCGTTGATGCAGCCTAGAATAGAATTAGTTTTTTTGACTGCTGCATCAGACTGTTGACTCATATTAAGCCTGTGGTCTACTAAGACTCCTAGATCCTTTTCACATGTACTACTGGCAAGCCAGGTGTCCCCCCATCTTATATTTGTGCAACTGGTTCGCTCTGTCTAAGTGTAGAACCTTACATTTGTCTCTACTGAATTTCATTTTGTTCATTTGGGTCCAGTTCTCCATTCTGTTACGGTAATCTTGAATCCTGATTCTGTCTTCTGCGGCATTACCTACCTCTCCCAGTTTGGTGTCATCTGCAAATTGGATGGGCATTCCCTCAATTTCTTCGTCCTAGTCATTTAAGAGTCAGCAATGTTCTCAAGTTCTTAAGAGTCTTGTGGAGACAGGCTGCTTTGTGCAAACCTCTGCCTTTATGTGCAAAATGTTCTTTCCCCATATTGTTATGATAATGATCTCATGGCAGTTCACAACATAAAAATACAAGATAAAAAAACACGAAACACATAATAAAAACAAAAACCAATAACACCCCCTTCCCCCTCAATAGCTTCACTTCCCAAGAGTTGTCCCTTTTGAGTTCTTAAGTGTGCACAAAATTGACCAGGGAGATACAACCCCATGTTATACACTATTTTCTGAGTTGCAGTCTTGCTGTGTGGGGTTTATATTAAGGTGGTGATGTGCTGTGACTTGATGGGGCACTGAGTTACACCATATCCTATGTTTTGTCACAGTTATAATGGCAGTGGTTGCTGATACAGGGTGGCTTTCCCTCCCATTGATGTCAATGGGGCAATGACCTCCCTGTTATACAAAAAGTTAATAAATGTCTCTTTTGGTTCCAACCAAAGGCTTTGTTGAAAACTTAACTGGAATGCCCTGTTTGAAGAAGAACTGTTCAATGGGTTATGGGCTTAAGGCTCTTTACAAGTCATTGTCAGCTCAGATGAAGGAGCTTTTGCTAAAAGTGGCCCATGGCTGGGAACTTATCCTGAGGAAGCTCTGTTTCATACAACCAGGCAATTGACCCATGTGTTGGAGAGGATACTTGTATATAGATGTGGACAGAGGTATAAAAAACAAATAACTCATTTCATACCTATTAATGGTGGCAAGAGCAACTGTGGCAAAATTATGTGGAAGACATTTGATTTAGACAACTTAGATTACTGGTATTCAAAAGTCCAGCAAATTGCTGTTCTAGAAAAGATTTCCCACAAGCTGAAAGTGGCAAGAAGATATACTGCAGGATACTGATTCCTCCCACCCCCTAGTATGGCATGATTTTATTTTATTTAAAAACGAAGTAGTCCTTGGCCATATGTTTATTTCAAGGTGTGGATTTTGTGAGATCACCCAAACCCAATTTTTGTGGATATATGAAATTACAAGCAATTCTGGTAATTCTGGTGGATATTGATATTGGATTGTTCTGCAGGATAATTGATATAATATGCAAAAGATGGAAATTATTTGGATTCAACATTGGTAATTTAACAGCTGTCCAATAAATGATTAGTTTTTGTGCTTATTTCCTATCTGTCCTTGTAGATAAGGATTACATTTTCTTGGTGAGAGAAAAAAGTTAATACTCATTGATAAAGGAATCTTTTTGATAGTGGCTGGATGAGACTGAGAAAAATAATGATAAGCCAAGTCTAATTTCAGCTACGTGGAGTTCATTCATGATAAAAGTATTTCTAGAAACCAATTCTTTGTTTCTGTAAGAAAAAAAAGACCCCTAAAATTATAATTTTTGATGAAGAATGAGAGCAGACATTTCTGAGTCCATCATAAATCCCAGAGCTGATAGAATACACATTGAGAATATTACACACACACACACACACACACACACACACTCTTCTGAACTTGCTGCCAGTACAATAATCTTAGAGTCAAAGAGTAATCTACCCCTAAGTGTCTTAATAATGAAAATAGTTGTCCGATAAGCATAACACTGGATGCCTAGTGCTAGAGTAAGGAATATGTTGAAAGGATTTAAATTAAATTTGTTTTTTTTTTTAAAAAAGCTTATCTTGATTGACATTGTTGAATGAAGCTCTGTTTTATGATTTAATGCTAACAAAAATTTGTGGAAAGAAAGGCCCTCTTTAAGGAAAAGTAGAAGAAAACAATTACCTCAGTGCAAAAAGCTATTTATTTATTTATTGTTTAGTATATTTATTTGTCACTTATTCTAAAAATGACTCCAACTTACAATGTGAAAACAAACTTTAAAACCATGTATAAGAACAGGAATAAAGTAAGAACTTAAAATGCTCATCCAAAATATGTATAAAAGAGCTGATTCAATTGAACACATCCTACTAAAAATGATGAGCAGAAGAAGAGTCTGCAAACATACCTAAGTAAAGGTAAAGGGGCCCCTGATCGTTAGGTCCAGTCACGGACGACTCTGGGGTTGCGGCGCTCATCTCGCTTTATTAGCCAAGGGAGCCTGCGTACAGCTTCTGGGTCATGTGGCATGATTAAGCTGCTTCTGGCGAACCAGAACAGCACACAGAAACGCTGTTTACCTTCCCTCTGGAGTGGTACCTATTTATCTACTTGCACTTTGACGTGCTTTCGAACTGCTAGGTTGGCAGGAGCAGGGACCGAGCAACGGAAGCTCACCCCGTCACGGGGTTCGAACCACCGACCTTCTGATTCGCAAGCCCTAGGCTCTGTGGTTTAACCCACAGCGCCACCCACATGCCTTAAACATACCTAAGTATCCTCCAAATTAGGACCAATACTGGGGCTTAAAAATGTTTTTGTCTGGTGCCTAAAGGCAACGAATGATGATGCCAGGTGTACCTCTTTGGGGAGAGCATTCCACAAATGAGGAGCCACCATTGAGGCAGCTCCCCCCCAAAAACCCCATTCAATATCACATTTATAAAGGGACTCCATTTATAAAGAGATTCCAGTGGGTTCCACTGATGGATTCACACAAGTATCATAACTGCATGAGGACATGAATGCATGTAGGGAAGGTGTGGAATCTACAGCTGATATGCCCTCATTTCCCTGACACATTCATGATCCCCATTTTGAATGCTTAGAAGCAGCAAGGGTTACTTCCATGAGATCTGTTGAGCACCTTTCTAAGACAAATCTAAAATGGACATTTTCTGACTAGTGGTCATAATGTAAGGTTACCAGATTTTTTTTCAATGAATCTGGGGACACTTTTCAACTTCAATGGATTTTGTATGGGGACTGATTTGTAAATCCAGGGACTGTCCCCAGGAAACGGGGACGTCTGGTAACCTTATCATAATGTGTTATGCAAAATCTCCCTTGTTACAGTAGCCAGCACTTAAAGTAGCATGCAAGCCAAGGCTAACACACTTTTTTTATTTGTTGCATTTTTATCTAATCCTTTTATCTAAGGAGCTCCAGGCGGAATACATGGTTCTTCCCCTCCTCATTTAATCCCTGCAACAAACCTGTGAGGTAGATTTGGCTGAGAGACAGTGACTGGCCCAAGGTAACACAGTGTGCTTCATGGCTGAGTGGGGATTGGAACCCTGGTCTCCCAGGTCCTAATGTGGCTGTACCACACTGGCTCTCATAATGGAATGCATGGGTGTGGGACATCCATATCCACATGTTTGAACCAGCCTCAGCCTGTGGGAGCAGAAAAGTAGGATTTTCCTGCTCTACATCCTTTAACAATCCTTTGCCTTAGAGGGGCTGGGACCCAGTGGCAACTTTGAAAATATTTGTGCTGACAGAATGCACATATTGTATATGGAAGAGGTAATAAATTCAGCTGGAAATATTGTATCATATCTGCCAGGAGAAGGCTGTTGTTTTCATGCCCTGCTTGTGAACTTCCAAGAGATATTGACTGTACACTGTTGGAAGCAGAATACTGGACAATAGGGACTTTTGGTCTGCTATAACAGGGCTCTTACATTATTCTACTGAGATTAGTATAATATAGTTTATTGTCCCCACAATATACTTTCATTCAGATTTTGGATGCCAGTAAAGAACTGAACAATTAATCCACACCCTTCGAGCCTTTTATTGGGAACTGTGGTTCCAGTCCAGCCAGTTATAAAAATCTGTTATTCTGCCAGAGCATATTCTAGCTTGGTGTATTTCAGAAAGAATATTGTAGAGCTGGACAAGGTGCAGAAAAGGGCAACCAAAATGATCGATGAAATATAACACTGGGTTCATTAAAGCTTTCTTTTAAATGCAAATATAGGAGGATGTAATAGTGTATAAAATGATTCATAGTCTGGAGAAAATGGACGGAGTGACGTTTTATTTTCCTCTTTTAATATTTGAAACTTGGATCATTTAGTTGGGAGATTCATGGCAGAAATTCTTCATACAGTGCATAGTTAACTCATGGAATTAATTGCCACAAGATGTGATTAAGGCTGGCAACTTGAATGGCTATCAATGGCTGTTAGTGACAATGGCTGTATACTACATCCAGGGAAGAACAGCAGGAGAGGGCTATTGTGCTCATGTCCTGCTTGACAGCTTCCCAGAGGTATGTGATCGGCCACTGTGAGAAACAGTATGCTGGCCTAGATGGGCCTTTGGTCTGGTCCATCAGGTTTGTTTTTACATTCAATTCCTTAATTACACTATTAAAAAAGGGGAAGCTACTGGACTTCAGCTGCCATAAGCCACAGCCAGTATTGTCAATGATGATGGGCACTGTAGTCCAACGGCATCTGGAGGGGACCATGTGGCCTAGGTCTGCTACAAACATTGCTTCACAATGCATTTTGTTTTCACTTACTCCTATTCTATCATTGCACTGGAGTCTGCTTTTTAACCCAGCAGGTGACCCTTGATTGCTGATATGAGTAATTCAAGCCCATCTTTTCTTAATTTATGCCTTAACTGGGGAAAAGAAGCCATAGTAAAAATACAGCTGCTCCCTCTTCTGACCATAATAAGAGGAAATGGCCAAGTCAAATAACAGCTGTCCCCTCCCCAGCATTACAGTTATGAAGGAAACTACTGCCCTTATATTTTCCCATACCTTGAAATTGTGTTGGTATTTCCTCCCTTTGCAACAGCACAACTCCTGTGCAGCAAAAAGTGAAGCAAAAAGGGAGGAGAATCTGCTAAGGAGAACTTAGGGTGATAGGGTGGGCATATGGAGACTCTTATCAGACCAGGGCTCTTTCATCCCCCACTTTAATACCACTTTTCTTCATTACTGTATTCAAGGTGGTTTACAAACCCATAGAAATGGCAAAATATAGGACAAAAATCACACTGCCACCCTATAACAAAAACAAAACAAGAATCCATATCACCTAAGATATTTCAATTATTATGCAAGATAATAAAATGTCAGCACACAATCAAACAAAATCACCTCCATCAGTTACAAATCAATAATTAAAAAGTGACCAAACAATATCTGCAAAAATATAACAGATGAAATGCCACAGATCCCTGTCCTGTGGAACACTGTCCACCCACAGCTGGGCATTCATGCCTTTTGCCATGACCTACCACCCAAGGACCTTGCCCTGTGCAGTAGAGGATTCTGAAGATGAAGTTTAGGCTATTTCCTCCAGGAAGAACCACCAGTGCTCATTCAGGACTCTCCTGGCTAGAGAATACAGCCCCTGCCACTATCCTATGACACTGGTGCAGTACTGCTGTCTCCTAAGTCTTGCAGAAATCAAAGACTACAAAGTAAGGGGAGCACCCTTTAACCAGCTGGTCAACTCCTCTACACTCCAGATCTGGTCAGCTACATAAATGCTTCTGTTGACTACCCCTCTGCAGAGACTGCCTTTTGGTGGCTATCTTAGCAGGACACATTGGAGCTGTCCAAGGTCCTGTATGTGCTCTGCTTGACTCCTAACATGGACGCTTCCTGCTTCCCCTGTGAGCCTAAAGTAGGGGTCAGCAAACTTTTTCAGCAGGGGGCTGGTTCACTGTCCCTCAGACCTTGTGGGGGGCCGGACTATATTATGAAAAAAATTAATGAACGAATTCCTGTGCCCCACAAATAACCCAGAGATGCATTTTAAATAAAAGCACACATTCTACTCATGTAAAAACACGCTGATTCCCAGACTGTCCGTGGGCTGGATTTAGAAGGCGATTGGGCCAGATCTGGCCCCCAGGCCTTAGTTTGCCTACCCATGGCCTAAAGTGTCCCCAGAACTTTTGAGTTGACTTCAGATCATTTGCTTTCATCCCAGGGGCAAGCAGCTCCAGAATAGATAGAATATTTGTAGGGTGGGAGAAGAAGGCAGATGAGCTCAGCTTCATGCCTACAAATGTTTCTATTTCTCCCCTCCCTGAGCAACCTTCTGGCATGGAAAACTACCTTGTACCAGACTAGACAATTTATCCGTCTAGTGAAGTATCTACTCTAGTTGGTAGTGGTTCCCCCATGCTTAGTGGAGGAGACTGAGAGGTTATAATGATAGCCAGCTTCAAATATCTCAAGGGCTGTCACATGGAGGATGGAGCAAGATTTTCTCCTGCTTTGGAGGGTCAGAGTCAAACCAACAGCCTTAATTGAAGAAACAAGATTCTGACTAAACATCAGGAAGAACGTTCTGATAGTAAGAGCTGTTCAACCGTGTTATGGTCGTCATTGGAGGCTTTTAAGCAGAGCTTGAATGGCCATCTGTCATGGATACTTTAGTTGAGATTCCTGCACTGCAGGATACCTTCCAACTCTATGATTCTGTCACTACTTTATCATATTGCTGCCTTTTTCTCTCATCTAGTTGCAGAGCTCAGGCTGCTGCCTCTTTGCTGGTTATATTTCAACTGACCCAAACCATTTCTTTCCAGCTCCTCCTCCAGCAGTTGGGTTGTAGCTGGTGGCCACTTGACATAAACATTAATCAGTGCTGAAATGTAGCTAACAAAGGGATGGTAGCTCAGTGGTAGAGCATGTGCTTTGCATGCAAAAGGTCCCAGGTTTAGTCTCTGGCCTCTCCCGTTTGAAGGATCAGGTGGCATAAAATACCTTTCTCTTCTTGTTACCCTGGAGGCTCTGCCAGCCGATGTAGACAGTACTGGACTAAATAGACAAATAGTCTAAGCTGGTATAAGGCTGTTTTATAGGTACAGGTAACTCACAATGTACACACATATAACTTGCACACATTCATATTTATGTGCTTGGCATTTAATTAAAAAAAAAAGAGGTGGAAAGAGGGCAGGCTTTCTGGAAAAAAGACTTTGTCAATCTCACTCGCTATTAAACCCAATGCATTTTGACTATATGTGATGTTGGCTTTATGCACTATTCCTGGAATGTAACCCCCTGATGTCCTGAGCACACCCAGCCAAGGAGGACAAACAGCCGATAGTTTTATTCTTTATTGAAAAAAGCATGCACTTCTAAGTTCCTAAGGTGCATAGAATACACATGCACACATGCTTCTGGTAATGATGTAGCTGGCATTAAGTTTCCTAGGCTTGTTCCCTGGCTGAACAGTTGGAGCAACAGTGGGACCCCACCCCACCTGTGCTTAGGTACCCTCATCTGATCGAGTGCATGCAAGCAACCAGAGACTTCTCCTACATGGAAGTTGCCACTGTGCTTGCCTCTTCAAGCCGTCCTGGTCCTAGGAGACAGTGGTACAGAAGATGGCAGGGACATGACTGTTGGAAGAACGCCCGGGAAGGCACCTTCCCAAGACACCGGGGCGTCTCTCCGGTGGTCACCGGAGAGAGAGACTGGTGATAAGCGACCCGTCCCTCCTGAGAGGAACACGCTCGTCTTCTGGAATCTCAGCAGAAGAAAGAGTCAATCAGTAGCTCTAAAACTACTTTATTAACAGTCTATATACAAAGAATCCATCAGCATGTCTGTGCTCTCTCTGCACCAGTACAGAACAGCATCTTACATAGAAGTGAAACTAACTTGCAACAGTGCTAAGACTTCCTGTCTCACACTCTCTCATACACTCAGGTGATATAAACAACATAGTGCTACTTGCTGAGCAGCATGGGTAGATAAAAATCCTAACATTGACCAGCCTTCCCCTCACCTGAACAGCCTCATCCTCAGCTTCTAACACATCCTGCTCCACCTCCCCTGTGTCAGACTGCTCAGACTCTTCCCCTTCCTCCAGCCTAGCTCCTTCCTTGTGGTGGCACAAAACCCTGTAAATCACTGGCCCCTCTGCTTCCACCAAACACTTGTCAGAGCCCTGCCAGTCCCTCACACCTTGTAAGTTGAGAGTTGCCTGTAATGCTCATTGAAGCAAGCAACTTGTCACTAGCTTCCATTAAAGAAGCATCTTTAGCTATTAAACTAACCAATAACTTGGAGAAAGGGGCACCTCACTTTGCAGAGCCATAACAGTATAGAGGATAGATAAACAAGGGGAAACTATTTAGAATGTTGAGCAAGGCAGACCATTGGTTTGATCCAACATAGGGTTTTCATGCATGAGGGATGGGGAGCCTATGGCTCTCCAGATGTTGCTAGAGTCCATCATTGCTGACCACTGACCCTGCTGAATAGGACTGATAGAATCATAGAACTGTAGAGTTGGAAGTGATCCCAAGGGTCATCTAGTCCAACCCCCTACAATGCAGGATTTTCAACTAGTGCATGCACTGCAGATGTCCATATGAATTCTGCTTAGAAACCTCCAATGAAGGAGTCTCCACCACCTTCCGAGGGAGTCTGTTCCACTGTCAGACAGCTTTTATCATCAGAGTTCTTCCTGATGTTTAGTCAAAATCTCCTTTCTTGTAACCATTGGTCTGGGTCTTACCCTCTGGAACAGGAGAAAACAAGCTTGCTCTTTCTATCATATCTTGTCTCAGTCTCCTCTTTTCCAGGCTAAACATATCCAGCTCCCTCAACCGTTCATAAGGCTTGGTTTCCAGACCCTTGATTATCTTGGTCACCGTCCTCTGCACACATTCCTGCTTGTCAATATCCTTCTTAAATGGTGGCACCCAGAAATGGACAAAGTACTTCAGGTGTGGACTGTTGAAGGCAGAATAGAGCGGTTGGAGAATAGGAGTATGAAGAATTTTGCCTAGTCCTGGTCCTTACTTAAAGGAAGCTACTTTACCTTGCCACTTGCAAAAACCAAGAAACATTGAGGCCACCTGATTTACTGGTACAACATTTGCACTATCTGATGCCGCTATTTTGTTGCATATTCATTCTGATTTGTTTGCACAGATTTTGTATGATATTTTCTGATCTTGCTATTATTCCACACTTTCCAGTACATTTCTCCATCACCTTCCTCATCACACAATTTAGATTTGCAACACTGCTAAATCCACTTTAATTGCACAACCTAAATTAGTTGGTATGTGACTGAATCATTACCACAAAATAGTGACATTTTATAAGCAGCAATTTTGAAAGCCCCCCCCCAAAACAAATACTTATATTTAAACACCTACTTTTGAAAATGTTTGGTCAGATAAATTATGGTGCCATACATTAAGGACAATGAGAGGTGCAGTGTCTATCATGGCAATACTAAAACAGAATTTCTTGCTGGGGAATGCAAAAAGCTCACTAAGTCAGAGTCACCGTCACCATGAACAGATGAAAATGAGGTGCTTCCTGTAGAAGTCTCTTTTTAATTTCTATAATGGGCATATCCAACTGAGGCCCTTCGTCCAGGCTCTTGTTATTTACATTTCAGAATTTGATTAGGTGCACTGGAGAAGGGGTTAGCATAAGAAGCAGTGCAAGTTGGAAGGTGTAACGAGAGGGCAACTAATAAAACAGTGGATTAAAGGCCAGTTCTTGGATGCTTTTCGGTATTGCATCAGCCAAGGATCTGACTGTAAAATACTTGCTGCTCAAGAAAACTTGTTTGTTGAATACTGGACCTGTCTACACAAACAGCACATTAAATGGAAAACCTGGACCATATAACTTCAGACTGCATGGGAAAGGGAGGAAAACTCATCTGTACAGAAGATTAACAGCCCCTTTCAGACATGCAATGAATATGTGTCAGAAGGAAGCCAGATTCTGCTTCCAATCTCCACTTGTTCATTTGAAGGTATGCATAAAGCTAACATGAATCCCGTTATTTCCACACTTTCCCAATAACTACCCCCTCTGGGGGAAGGACTGTTGCTCAGTAGTAGAGCATTTTCTTTGCATGCAGGAGGCTGCAGGTTCTATCCCTTGGATCTCCAAGAAGGGCTGGGAAAGACTGTTGTCTGAAACCCTTTAGAACTGCTGCCACTCAATGTAGATAATATCTACCTGTCAAAGCCCCTTGTGCAATGCTTCGCAAGTGCCTGACAGCCACCTGGTTGTCAGGTGTTTGAGAACTACCAAGTGTAAGGCGCTTTGCTAGCCCTGTGCACACCAGTGCTGAGCATAGGGCCAACAAGCTGCTTTCTGCAGTTCTGTCTGTGTGACCACACAGTCAGTCCAGGAGATTTCAAGTCACTACCGATCAGCTGATAAGAAGTGACTTCAGCACTGATTTCTGTAGGGTTTGTGCAATTGAGTTCTCCATGGGGGAACTCAGCTGCACAGCTAATTGAACAGGCTTTCTGCAGCAATTGGCTGCGCAGTTGAATTCCCTTTAGGAAACTTGGTCACACAACTGATCCAGTTGCCTAGGTATCTGCCATATAGTTGACACCATATGTAACAGGTGGGTTTGGGGAAAACAGTCTCCTTGCAGGACAAATTGGGACCCATGCTGGGCCAAACTTGGCCCATGGTCCAGAGGTATCTTGTAACCTATTGTCCACCATCTGCCGTTTTGATAACTTCTTATACCAGGGGTCTGCAACCCACGGCTCCGGAGCCGCATGTGGCTCTTTTACACCTTTGCTGCGGCTCCGGGGCGGATACTAGCGAGGGGAGGAGGTGCATTGTGCGCCCTGACACTCCCCACTGTGGCGGACGCTGTACTGGCTGTGACGTCGCATGGGGGCGGTGCGTGTGTTAGTCACACACCGTCCCGACGTCACCTTCCCTCCCGCTACATTGTAAGGGGCATGTACGCTGGTCACTGCATTGAAAGGGGGCATGTACGCTGGTCACTGTTTTGAAGGGGAGTGAAGAACACACACACACAAAAAGGTAACTTGTTAATTTAATGTTTATTTCTATGAGGAGGAGTAATTCTGAGGGGTCAAACAAAGAAATAATAAAAAAGTGACAAAAAAGTTATTTTTATAATGATGAGTTTTGCGGCTCCCAGTTTTTTTTTCTTAGGAAACGGGTCCAAGTGGCTTTTTTTGTCTTAAAGGTTGCAGACCCCTGTCTTATACTAAAAATAATTAACGTTTTTTTAAAAAGTTTCCAAATTAAGCAAGGATACGTTTTTAACATTGATTTTAAAGATGTTTTCTTGATGAATTGAATTGGTTAATTTGGGGGTTCCTAATTTCTTAAGGGCCAGGGATACATTTCAAAATCTAAAAGACTATTGTGGGCACCACAAAATATCCATTTTACATAGGGAAAATTGCTGATACTCATAAATCCCTTACAAAAATAAATAAAAACAGACAACAAAGCAAGCAACACACTCTGAAAACAGGCAGCCACCCCTAACAATAAAGCCACCCCCATAATTCTTTAAAAAATAAGTTGGGATAGGGTCTTGTCAGCCACTGGGCATGTGTCTGAGTGTTGTTGTGCCCATAGGTACTATTCTGGTTACCCCAAAATTAACTGATTGATTAAAGGTTGCAGCCCTAGGGAAAAAAAGAAAAGAAATATACTGAGTTTCTGTTTCTCTGAGAGTAATATAGAGTGGAGGGAAGAGAGCAGAGTGGGGTGGACTGAAAATATGTCAACTCCTTGACTGGATCCTGCCCTTTTATTCCGAGTAGTTACACTGTCAAGAAGGTATTTTGCTGAATTGCCTCTTTCTGCAGGAACACCACGCAACAGTTACTTCTGAGTGGCTTTATAGGGGATTTTCACCCACACCTTATAATAAACCGAGCGTGCAGATAACATATCTTTTTGTGCTTTAAAGTGCTTGGATGATAACTGTGAAAAATTATCTCACGAAGGTTACCAAGCGGTACCTGTGGCCATTTTCTCATGACCCCTGTGAGATAAAGTTTACTGCCTTAGATCATGATGCATTGTCAAATAACAGGTTTAGCTTGTCTGGCCAACAAGAAGTAATTGAGGAGTGTTATAGCTTTACAATCCTTGTTCCAAGGAATTGGGAGCATCTGAGCTGTTAGACCTGAACAAAATAGGTCAACGCTGAGAGAATAAAGTTTTCTCTATTTGTTCCCCTTTTCTTTTACTCCCAAGTTATTTCCTTTCATATGTGAAACTATTTCATGATGATCCTTGAAAATCTTACAGAAAAACCTTGAGTGTTTTTTTCTCTCTCTCAAAAGACCATTAAAAAAAAATGAATTACCATGCCTGTATTATTAATGTTCACAGTTTCCTACATTTACAGATGTTCTGTGAGAGCCCTCTCACACTCTTACACATACACAAAAATAAACCAAAGATTGCATCTTCTGTATTGTAAAAATGATGACTGGTGACTGATAACACTCTCTTCTGGAGTTTTATACCACAACCAAGCAAACATGATGAGGAATGTTTGTTTTCTTATGGGTAAACCCTGCAATTTGCCCCCAGTGGTAGAGCATCTGCTTTGTCATGCAGTGTTACACAGGTTCAATCCCTGGCATCTCCAGGAAGGGCTGGGAATATTCCTACCTGAAACTCTAGAGATGTTTTGAGTTAGACATACAAATGGTCTTTGGGTGAATAGTTTCATTATAACATTTTGTGGTCCTGGACTTATTTGTATCAGGAGTAAGGAGTTTATTATGCTTCCAGTTGCTGTTCTGTTGCCGTTTGGTAGCCAATGAAAGTCACAATGCACCAGTGGACTGGAGTGTTGCCACTATCATCCTGGCTGCAAGAGACAGTGCTACAGTTCATCCACTGGTGAATCCATTTTTGTGTGAACACTGCTTGGACAATTAAAAAAAATATGCTTCCCGCAGAGTTGTTCCGATCCGCACCCTGGCTTGTGCAAAACCTGGCTGTCTTTAATCTATAATCACACTTATAGGTTGAGAAGCAATGATTTAAGAGATCCCATATTAGGGGTGCAGCCAATATGTGGGGGGAGCTTATATTTGGATCAATATGGTGTACAGCAAATATCAGGCAGGCAGAGCCTAGAAGCAGTTTGCAGGTGGAGCCTGGAGATTTTAGGCAAGCCTATAAGCCTGTCAGGGAAAAAGACGGGATAAATAAATAAATATATAATGTCTAGAGGTTTTGCCAGGTTAAAAATGAAGCTCAGCTCTCTGTTCATCTTAGGCACAGATGGGGAACCTGTGGCCCTCCACATGTCATGGGACTCCAGCTCCCATCTACCCCAGGCAGAATGGCTAATGGTCAGGATGAAGGGAGTTGTAGTCCAATAACATCATGGATTCCCAACCCTGCTCTAAGGTTTAGGGCTAGCTTGCCCCAATGCCCCCCTCCCCATCCTTATACCTTGCTTTTGGGGCAGCTATCCCCAAAGGGGGAAGCAAGCAAACACAGAAAAGAAATTGCCCATCTCATTGAAGAATTAATGTGTACCTCTATTGTACAAATTGTTCATGATTGCTGTAACTATTTTCTTGCAGCTACGCAGCTATGATTCCAGCATCATTTTCTTTCTTTTCCACTGTGTTAAGGGTTGGGTTATTTAAACTTACCATCAAACAGAATCAGAATCAAAGTGAGCTAATTTTTCTGAAATACTAATCATTTTAAGGCTATTGAACTAAATATAGAGACAGTTCATTAAATCATTAAAACTGCCTGCAATAATCCTCACAAAGTCATTATAGTAGTATTCCCTAGCCGGAGAGGTAGGTTTGCCTTAAGCACAGTTTAATCAAATTAGATAGCAGGCCTATGTCATGGGGTTTCTCCTATTGATATTCATTAAAAATACATGATTTATCACTAATCTATGTAAGGTATATCCCGATTCTGCCAAATTAATTTTGTAAGTGTTGGGGCGGGGAGTGAGGGAATAGGTAAGGAAAACATTATAGTCTATTGTTATAGTGCTGATTTAAAATGGAGGCACGATCGCATTTACATTTTGCAGACTGTATCATTTTACAACATTTTGGCACTTGATTGCTTTCCCAGTGGCGTAGCGTGGGGGGTGCAGGGGGGGCCGGTCGCACCGGTCGCAACATCTGGGGGTTAGGGTTAGGGGGCGCAAATCCACAGGTTAGGGGGCGCAAATCCACGGGTTAGGGGGCACAAATTACTTGCCTTGCCCCGGGTGCTGACAACCCACGCTACGCCACTGTGCTTTCCTTCCCTTTCTCATTTTAGTTAAGCACTTGCACTACCAGCTACTATATCCTTTAGGTCAGTGGTGGCCAAACTCGGCCTTCCAGATGTTTTGAGACTACAACTCCCATCATCCCTAGTGGTCAGGGATGATGGGAATTGTAGTCCCAGAACATCTGGAGGGCCGAGTTTGGCCACCACTGCTTTAGGTCACACACACCCAACTTTCAATTTACAGCGATCCCTTTCTGCACTGACTTACTTGCTGTAGAAACTGTGTACACTGCTGGCAATTCTGGCACAAGTATTTGAGCACATGGTCAGCTCACTCAGAACATTTCCAAATAAAAGGAGCTGGTTTCAGATAAGGAAAAAACCTCTGTGTGGCACCCAAATAGTCACCACCAGTCCATGTAGACGATATTTTGTGAGGTGGACAAATTACCTGACCTGGTTTAAGACAGCTTCATATGTTCATATGCTTCCCATGCTCTCAATTTTTAGTGACCAAGTTTTGGGGGCCTCCCCATTGCCTGATGAAAATGGATAGTGTCCTTGCACATACCCATTGCTCACCTCTTCTCTCTAGCTTATCCACTTTGATCCCCACATGATGCACTCTAAAGAGTGCATTGGTTTTGGCTCACAAATTCTTATGCCACAATAATAAACCTTTAGTGTTCAAGGTGCCACAAGAGTGTGGTGTGAAAATTGTGCACACCTGGCAAGTAGATGTATACAGAAGTTAGCAAATCATCTGGGAAACATTTTTTTTCCCATGCAGAAGACTTGAAAATTGCTGGGGAGGGTCTCACCAAACCACATAATACATCTTTGTTAGAATCATACAATAAAATTGTGGAGTTGAAAGGGACCTTGAGCATCATATAGTCCAACCCCCTGTGATGCAGGAATCTCAAAACGTATTCATAACCCATTAGTAGACCGTACCAGTTCTGTAAAGTAGACCTGCAGCTTACAAAGTGGTTACATTCCGAGGATAGTACATAAAGCTAAAATCGCATATTAGTTTGTTCAATATTGCAGTCCTGGTCAAAATACCCTTGATCTCTGCTGACAAAAAAAAAAACACCCAAAACACAATCAAACACAGGGTTATGTCCTCATACTTTTGATGGTTCCTCAAGCTTTCTGTGGACCATTTGAATGTTTCTCATGAACCAATAGTGGTTGGCAGACCACAGTTTGAAAACCTCTATATCTACCAGTCATTAGTCATTATCCACACTACTGTGCCACCTGCTTCTGTCCACAAGTCTCTCCTGCTGGATCATAACACTGAAAGGACTTCAAAGGTCATCTAACACAACTCGCCACCCACAACTACAACATTCCTGATTGGTGGTTGTCTAGCCTTTGCTTAAAAACTTCTAATGTAGGAGAGTCCACCACCTTGTGAGTTACTCTGTTCCACTGTTAAGCAGGGTGTGGCTGTTTAAGAAAGGAAACTAACTTCCAGATGTGAAAAATATTTTAAAACATGCATTCCCCCTCTCACAACTATTCTTTCCCCCTTTCATTCCTGTAGTGGTGAAATTAGCTCATTATTAGTGAAATTTGTTGGTCTGTGCCCATGTTAATGTCAGAGGGTGGGTGAGGGTGGGAAGCGATTGGAATATTTAGTTCAGACCAAGGTCTCATGATATGAGGAGCTTTTTATTAAATCTGAAAAATTTAATAAGAGGCTTTTCATACCAGAGCTTAGACCATCAGAAAGCTTGATCTCTGCAGGCTGCCATCTTGTGTTGCAGAATTGAAGGTGTTTCCTTCCCACACATGCACACACACTTCAAGGGCCAAATCTGCTGCTAGTGTCATTGCAGTGACCTCAGTAGATTTAACAACACTGGGGAAAAGTTCAACAGAATTATATGAGCAAACCAGCTTTATAGCTGCAGCCCCCCACAGTTGGAAAAATAATTTCATACATGCAAACAGATGGCATCCTGATGCTTGCTAAGCAGCAAAAAGATATTATGGCAGGGATGTGAAATACTGCACTAAAATTTGTAAGATTCTTAGTGAAACATTTCTCACACTTTTCTTTCTCACTCCCCCCCACCCCTGGCCAGGTTCAGATTAATTTTGCATTTGCAAATGTGTTCTTACAACTTCATTTGGAAAAGAAAAAAGGCATTGACTATTTCTATAGGCACACCTCGAAATCCAAGCTGGAAAAGTCTACAAATGTTTTCTGTATTTCTCCTGCCCTGTACATACACAATGAATCAAAATAATATTCACCTTGGATGCAGACAATTTATGTTAATTCACTCTAGCACAGTGGATGCCTGGTTTTCCATTGTAGTGTCATAGGAAGCTGCCTCATAACAGGTCAAACTTCAGTATTTGTTCATCTATCTCAGTTCATCTAGCTAAGCCTCTCTCCAGGGCCTTAGCCAAAGATGCCTGGGATGAAATCTGCAACTTTCTGCATACAAAGCTTATGTTCTACCACTGAGCTATGGCGCATCCCAGGAACTTTTTCTATATCATCATTTCCTGAAGTACCCCAGCCACACATCCGTACAGAGTAGGGCACAAGGCTACCCCACCTTTCCCTAGGTTTCTAATTTGGGATAGCTGATCTTCTGCCTTGCAAGAGTGTCTGTTCTTCACCTCTATGGCTTCTCTGCTTGTACATTTCATACATGCCATAAGTCTGGAAAACCAAACTTGCAAAACACATCTCACTGTTTGAGGAAATGACAGTGGGCATCCATCCACAGGCAGCTTAACATACTTAGATAACTGTCCAAAGGCATTCATTACAACTGCTGCTGACTTTTTAAACAAAATACCACAATATTTCATTTTCTTTTCACAAATAGGAAATTAATTGCATACTCTTGCAGCCAGAGCAGATATAATTCGTTATGTATTGTTAAAGTTGTCTGTGATAAATTTATCAAGCTTGCATGAAAACTACACTGAAATCACAACGGATCCATCTTAATTAAGGCTCTTTAAGTGACAGATACACCTGTCCTGAAATCAGGATGGAAGTGAGTAGATGGGGAGGAGGAAAATAACAGTGAGTTCCAAAAATGTAGCTGTTCTTTAAAAGAAAAGAAAACCTCTTTGAATACATTGCAAGTACACAGCAAATGGCACCACTGAAATTCATGATGCTGGCTTACTCATGTTCATTAATTTCAGTGGGTTTACGCGGAGTAAACCTTAGTTGAATCCCATTCATAATTAACAATAAATGTACAACCTTCATAATCCATACATCATAAAATGGTAGAATTCTAGACAGATGGCTGTAGGCTTTTGTATTATACAAATTGTTTCTGCATTACAATTCCAGCTGGATATAACAGATTAATTTGTGTATCCCAATAGGATCAATTTAAGAATTGTTATCTATTTTACCTTAGCAGTTTCAAAACTTAAATGTGTATTGGTGCAAATAATTCTCCATTAATATTTTACACTTTTTTATTTTAGTTTCCCTAGAGCTGGTTGCTTTAGCGATATAATAGGAACGCAATCAATCATTAATGTATTTTTTTCATTCATTCAGTTTACAGACTCTTCAATAGAATAGCTCTCTGAGAGATTTACAGGCTTAAAAAAATTATCAGATCTAATATTTAAAATACAACTAGTCAAGAATATGAAGTAGCATTTCTCCAGCTTAAAATTATTAGTAAATACATACTAGCTTTCCTCCCATTGAAAATAGTACATGTGTCCCCCAAATCAGATTGGAACCATAGTGGGGGAAAGGGTTAAAGCCCCCTCTCTCCATGCCATAGTCCCAGGACTGAGTTACATTAGTAAACAAACAAATAAACAAAACACATTATAAAAGCATTCTTCTTCTTTGGTGATCACTCGTAGCCGAGTAAGATTGTCTTCCATAAACACGGTTTTAACAATAAGTCCGTAAGAGACTGTGGAGGCCAATTCTGGATCCACACGTCCTTCCATAGTGGGGACATTGGTTTCCGGGCGGGAGTTGATCACGGTGTGGATTTGCCAAATGTGCCTTCCTCTTAGCACATTTCTCCCTTGCGTCCTGAGTTCGAGTGTCTTCAAAGCCCATGACACCTTTGGTAAAGCATGTTCTCCAACTGGAGCGCTCGCAGGCCAGTGTTTCCCAGTTGTCAGTGTTTATACTACATTTTTAAAGATTTGCCTTGAGACAGTCTTTAAACCTCTTTTGTTGACCACCAGCATTACGCTTTCCATTTTTAAGTTCGGAATAGAGTAGTTGCTTTGGAAGACGATCATCAGGCATCTGCACAACATGACCAGTCCAATGAAGTTGATGTTGAAGAATCATTGCTTCAACACTGGTGATCTTTGCTTCTTCCAGTACACTGATATTAGTTCGCCTGTCTTCCCAAGTGAGGTGTAAAATTTTTCAGAGACACCGTTGATGGAGATACAGCAGGCTCATCTCTAACTTGTTTTTGCGGAATTTGTGAGAGGACCTCAGCAACTACGGGGGAGTTGCAGTTAAGGAGATGTTGGTAATGTTCTTTCCAGTGCAATAGCTTCTTTATCTTTTAGAAGTGTGATACCATCTGTTGAGCGTAGGGGGCATATGCCATGATTTATTGGTCCATAGATGGTCTTTGTGGCTTTAAAGAAACTCTGTGCATCATGAGTGTCAGCTAAGTGCTGGATCTCTTGAGCTTTTTTAATCCACCAGTATAAAAGCATTATAACACTGTGACACCAGATGGAGCTGTAGAGCTGAAATCAGAACTCTATGAAAATTTCCATTGTGAGCTTTAAAACAGTTTTTTTTCCAGAGCATTTCCAGAGCATTTTTTATAGCTGTGTAGATGCAGCCCCAATCTGACTCTCCCACTACCAGGCCAGCCATTTGCTAAAAACAAACAACCATACAATAGTATGTAATAACATGAATAATGTGACATCTAGTTTGGCCCAAATTTAGGTAGATGATCTCTAAAATGAAACAAATTTCATCATAACTGGCCTCCAAATAACCCCTTTTGGAGAGCTTTTGAGCAGGCACAGAACATTAGCTTTGTTGATTTCTATGGGAGCCCCAAGCACCTTCCCTATTGATCACTGATGCTCAAGGAAACAACACTGGAGGTTGGTTGTAGAGCAGTAGCCAATCTAAGAACTTCATCAAATCCATTGGCTACTTTGTGATGTTATAGAATGTTTGTTTATAGTCTACCTTCTGAGATTACCTCGCCCAGTGATATCTCTCCACCCAAATTCTTGAGCTACCAGAATTAGACAGCCTGCAAACCAAAATGAAGGGAAGGGTCAAGGATGCAAAAGACAGGTGGGGAAATCTTCACAAAGAACCTAATGACAATCCACCCATGTTTCACCTCCATCTCCCATCAATCCCAGCCAGCATGGCCAATGGGCAGGGATGATATGAGTTGTAGTTAAGCAACATTTGGAGGGCCAGTTTCTCAACCCCTAGGCTATAGGTCTCTAAAATTATTTTTGCTCAGAACTCCTGTGCCTGATTAGAGTTTTTAAAACATTAGAGGCCTTTTTAAACTCCTCTGTCCTCTAGAAGATTATCATTCCCACCTTCTTCCTCTATTTTTTTGCGCTCCCTGCTTTATGGGAGATAAACACAGGCTACCAGCTCTCTGCCTTAAGTTAAAATAAGTCATCAGCTGTCTTTCTCTTTAGTAGTTTCAAGTTCTGACCACAGAAACAGCCTGGAGGGATTCTACTCTCTCTCTCTCTTCTGCTCATTTGTCAGCCTAGTAGCTACAGTTGTGACACTAATGCTCTTGGAGGCATGCCCTGTTTGTCAACAGCAAAAAAGAGAGCCCTGGAAGCCAAACAAACAGTAAATGTATGTGTTTTAAGGAGCAATGTTTTCTTGGGAGTGTTAATCGTGGCAGGAAAGTGAGCAAGCCAGGCACTTGGCTCATCTGCAAGCCAAAAGGCCATGCAGAGTTCTATGCCTGAAATAGGGCTTCTTTCCATCACATAAAAGGAAATTGATTTATCTATTTTATCTTGCTTTTTGAAATCTGTCTAATATCAAAGCAGCACGTACTGGAAGGTTTTGTTTTTACAGCCCTAAACCTGGGGTGGGCAACCAATTTTCTGTTGAGGGCCATGTTCCCTTTGGGGTAATTTGTTCCAGGTCACATGCTGGCCGTGGCAGGTACGAAAGTGAACACATTTCCCCTCTTCTTTTTGCCACCTCTTTTCTCTCCCACTCTCTTTCTTTCTGCCACCCCATTACCATTTCCCTCCCTTTTATCTGGCAATCCATTCTCTCCTCTCTCTGCCCAGTGGGCTTGCCAGAGGTCTGCTCAGATCACTTGCACTGGGCTTTTGAAATTAAATTGAGGGCCACAGGACTACATCCATACAAACCTCCTTGGGTATTAAAATCTGCCTCATAGGTTCTTTTTGCAGGCCTGCCTGTAAAATCAGTTTGGTTGGTGGGCATGAAAGACAGGGCTTTCTCAGTGGTGACCCCCCTGGTTGTGGAACTCCCCACTGAGCTGCATAGTGATCCCAACACGGCAACCTTTTAAACAGGCTTTAAAAACCTACCTGTTTGGGGTTGCCTTCTCTTGTAATCTTCTAGTGCTGCTGAAATTGAGAATGTTGAGCTGATTTGAAATGTTTTATTTGTCAGAGACAAAGTCCAACAAACCCAGCACTTTAACAAAGTAGTCCTGCTCAGGGAGTTATTTGCATTTTGATCACACCACTGATCTCTATATACATACAAGGGAACCATGTGTGTGCAGTCTACATTTGGGATCATGTACAGTTGATCTAGGGCCCTCCATTTTCTAGGACAAAGGACTGTGCATTCAGGCATATACATAGGTTCTGTGCAAATTCCACCCCTAAATGCATGGAAGCCAGGGGGTGGGGTGGGCGTGGAGCAGAGGATGGAATCCTAATCATGCCACACAAATATATATTTATTTGAACTCTTTCACAGTGCTGTTGCTAAAGGCTCTTCACCACTGTTTTCACACTACATTAATTTACTTTATAACAGCAGGTTATGTGTGGCATTCATGGGCAGCTGTTGAAGCTCCAACACCCTGATAGGGCCAGGGGCAGATTTTGATTTTTCAAATTTCAGCAGTGACCTGTGCACCCCCCTGCTTCTCACCTTCAAATCTGCTCAGTTCACTGCGTCATAGTTGTGGCACCCTGGAGCACCTCCTAGACTTGGTACCTAGTGCGGCAGAGCAGCTTGCACTGCCCTAAATCCACCTCTGATAGGGCTTACCTAGAACCCTATTTAAGCCTCCTTTTCCCCAATTCTCCAATCAACATCAGGTGATTAAGGTCACTTCCAAACAACCTGTTTATTAAGAATTCACCCTGATTTGTTTGTGCAGCCTGAAGGGAGGTTAGATGAACATTCATTCTTCTTTTCATTCAGGGAGGTTATACAAAGTTGCATCAATCTATTTTTATAGCACGGTTTTCAGTGCACTTTCTCTGTTACTTTCCTTTTTGCAAAAAGTCTGATTTTGTGGGGCAGCCATTGTAGTGCATGAGCGCCAAATCAACTGTCATTGTGCAACCTGATTTTGCCAGATGTGATTGAATGCTACCCACAGATAGTGACTGTCTGGAAGTGTCCTGGGTTAGGAAACTGCCATTACAATTTTCCACAATGCCTGGGTAGCCAACGTGGTGCCCTCCAGAGGTTGTGAACGCCACCAGCCACCAGTGTAGCAAATTGTCACTGAGCTGTAGTTCAACAATTTCCTGAGGGCACCACGTTGGCTACCCATGACCCAGAATGTACGGTTGCCATACGTCTGGAATTTCTCAGACATATACAGAATACTGCAGTCAGCAGCAGTGTCCAGGCAGAAATCGGCAACAACAACTTTTGTGTCCAAATTTTCACTGTTTGGGATATGGCAACCCTACAGAATGATGGTATGGGGGGGCATTGCTGGAAATTTAAATGGCAGGAACATAGGAAGCTACTTTATACTAAGTCAGACCATTGTCCATCTAGCTCAGTATTGTCTACACTGACTGTCAGCAGCTCTCCAGGATTTTTGACAGGAGTCACTTCACCTGTGGATGCTGGGGTTTGAATCTGGTACCTTCTCCATGCAAAGCATATGCTCTGCCAATGAGCCACAGTCCTTCCTCAATCTACTATTTTGGGTGACTCTGAAAGCTGGCATTATAAGAGGGAGGGGAATTCTTAATGTTTTAATGCAGATTGTATGTTTATAACCTTCTACCAATGAAATTTATGCTGTTTGCTTACAGTTGCATGAAAGCAGTTTTATTAACATTTCTCAGGTTTGAACTGTGGCTGTAAAAATGAATGTCAGAGTGAACACCTGACTTCCAAGACCCAGTATGACTTAATGAATCATTTTTTATGTCTAATGAAGTAACCTGTACTCTTTCTGGTATAATGTTTTTGTTCCCTTGACGAGTCTAAAAATGGCAGGGAATATATTTCAAGTTTCTTTGTGTCTGTTGAAGTTTACATGGGGGGGGGTGGAGGGAACAGCAGGTGGGGGGCTCCACAAGCTATCTGAGGAATGTGTCTTTCTCTTTCTTAGTGGTTTTGTCCCCTCTCTGTCTGACACGGCAGGCATGCTGAACAGGAGTGGCATGCGAATCGATCGGCAGGCAATCAGTGACACGGCGGCTGGCCAGAGCCAAACTCCATGCCATCGATCGGCTCCAAATCAATTTGCACACTGCATTCTCCGCTCAGGTTACCTGCCATTTCAGGCATGGGGAAGAACAGTGAAGTGAGAAGGAAATTGCACCCAAGTATTTTGGAACCTTGGTCCGTAACCTCAAAGGTTGCACACTGCTGACCTTTCCTTGTTTATATGTCTGTGCCTACGCTCTGTCAGAAAGTATGAGATGGATCTGTTTTGGTACGTGGTGGAAGGCTAGATTATTCTGCAAGCTCCCTGTATAGCAAAACCATTTGTGAATGTTAGCTTTAGAATCCATTGCTTGCATTCTGAAATGGTACAATCCAGGACAGGCTCACAGTGTGATAGCTATTTATTGTGTGGTCTAGGTATCTGGTCAGGCCCCTCTTTTCCAAACTAGATATTGTTACATTCTTTGCATCCTGCCCCGTTTCCAAGTTGCTCAGGGCAGTCCACGTGGTTTCTGTTTCCCCACCCATTGCATCCTCATAACAACCCTGTGAGATAGGGTTGAAAGACAGTGACTGCAAGCTCAGGGCTAGGCTTTTGCAGAATTGATTTTGCAAATTAAAAGTGAGATATGAAAGATTAAACGGGGTTTAATTTAAGATCACAGAAGCTGTATTATCAGATGAAACCAATGTCCATCTAGTCCTAGGCTGGAAGTTCATAAACAAGGTATGAAATTTATAATTATGCCCTGTCTCCAACATCTCATATTCAGACTTTGAGATCATGTACATACAGACTCTATTTTGCTATAATGGTGAACAGGGGTTGTTAAAAATAACTTCCATGAATTTGTCTAATCATTCCCAGTACGTATGTTCTTAAAAAGAGAGAGATGTTAGCTGAGACCCTTGCACCTTTGGCAAGGAGCTGTATTGGTGCCCACCACCACAAAAAATGCACTTTACTGCAACATTAGAAATTACACACAAATGTCTTTGAAGTAAAAAAAAAAGTAGGCCCCCCCCCTCTGAAATCATTCAAACATCCTTCTTTCAGTCTAGATTGATTCTAGATGCTGCCACCCACAAGGGTGGGTGTGCTTATTTGATAAGTGTTGGAAAACCCTTCCTTTGGTTAGGTTATCCATGCCTTCTCCTCCCTGTACATGCCCAAGGTAAATGAAGAAGGATCTTGGTACAGGCTTTAGTGGGTCCACAGTGATTTTCCTATGGGTCCTACTGGAGACTTCAATCAAAATGTGAATTTAAATGAACTTTAGTTTACTCAGTCTTGTATGATATTGTGACCCTTGTGTTTATGCAGTGAAATATGTGCATGCAAGGTCATTGCATGCCATCACTCATCTACCAGGCTGCATGCTAATTATGATGCACAAGTGACTTGCTGTGTAGAGATTTTGTAGTGTTTAAAGTAACTCATGGCTAGACCTGTAGGCAATTTTTGTTCCTTCTGGTATTGGCAAAGAGAGGCTCCATGCTTTACAGGGCATTCATGCTGTCTGTGAGCATGCTGGATGCTTCCCAAAGAAAACTACAGAACCATCAGAGGCAATAATGCTTCTGAATACCAGTTGCTTGAAACCTCAGTGGGTTTCCCACTGACATTTGGTTGGCCAATGACAACAGGATGCTGGACCAGATAGGTCATCAGCCTGATCCAGCAGGCTCTTCTTGCGTTCTTGGGTTAATAGAATCATAGAATTTAGGACCAAACATGTAAAAGGTGAACAATAGATATGCATCCTTATGTTGTCTGTGTACCCATAGCAAACACGGTGGCTGCATAAAATTGTGTGGGTCCTCAGAGGGCAAGTCTCTACTGGAGGGTTTAGATTACTTGTTTCCTGCAGTTCCCTTCATGTATCCAAATAGGACTTGCCCTTAGAGGGGCAACTCGTAAAGGAGTTACAGGCTCAGAATTCCCCCATCGCATAGATGAGCAGCACATGCACACATTCTCACATATATAGAGTGCCATCTCACACAGGTTGGCCCACCAGCAGTGGACAGGGCTAACCCATCACATATTTTTTAAGTCAGGGACTGAAAACCTGTGCACTGCCACTGGGAGTTCTTGGGCTGTAGCTACTATCATCCCTGGCCATTGGCAACATTGGCTGAGGCTGATGGGAGTGGCCAACAGCCTCTGGAGGGCTAGATCGAATGCACACCCACACCCCCACACATACACACACCCCACTCCTTCCCTGAGGAGTGAAAGGCCTTAAAGGAAAATTCTTCGGTCTGGAGCCTAGCACTACATTTCTTGGTTAATTCCCCCTAGGCTTGTTGCCTGCATTGATGAGCCTTTATTGGGATGCATAGGATCCCTATCATGGAAGGTGACAGTTTTTTGGGTGTTGCAAGCTATTGCCTCTGGAGATTTCTGTTTTGAATTTAAGCCACAAGCTGTTTTCTGTGCTGCTGATCTACTGATACTGTTGTCCCATCATTCTCTGGCTGCTGCTCAGAGGGTCATGACACACATTTACTTTCACAACTCAATCCACAGAACTCTGGGAATGATATTTCTGAAGAAGATGCTCAGACTTCTCCACTAGAGCCCACACAGCGGAACTTCATAGGCTTGCCATACATTAGGAAAATTCCTGACATGTCCTGGTTTTGGGGTGTAAAAATCGTGTCGGGGGGAATCTTGCTGAATTGTGGGTGTCAGGAATTTTACTTTTGAAATATGGCAACCTAGAACTTCAGTTCTCAGTGCTCTGTAGGGAAAGGAAAAGTGTGATTAAGCATAGCCCTGGGGTGTCATTCTGAAGGGGCTTATGGGTGAAAATGGTCTGAGTGCCCCCCATGTCATGTCATGATGCAGCATCATTCCAAAGGCATTCTGGGGGAGAAAACAGCACACAGCAGCCATCATAATGTGTTTCACTGGTGCTAGTATTCTACAGTATGCCTCTGAATAGCAATTGCTGGCAATCACAAGTGCGGAGAAAGCAGTCATGCTCAGATTCTGTTTGAGGACTTCTCAGGAGGCAACTGCTTGGTCACTATGAGAACAAGATCATGGACTAGCTGGGCCTTTGGCCTGATCCAGCAGGACTCTTATGTCTATAATGGGTATTCAGAGGTATACTGCCTCTGAACCTAAAGATTATACTTAGCTATGATAGCTGCCTTACAGAAACATAAAAATAGCCCTTGTGAATCAGACCAAAGGTCCATACTGTTAGCCAATAGTGGCTAACAAGACTTCTAGAAAGATGGCTAGTCACAATGGCTATGTTCTCTATTGTCTGAGGCAATATGCCTATGATTACCATTCACTGGAAATTGCAAGTGTGGAGGATGCTGTTGCACTCAGATCCTGCATGCTGGCTTCCCAAGAGGCATCTGGTTGGCCACTGTGAGAGAACAGGATACCAAACTAGATGGGCCTACAGACTGATTTAGGGCTCATTTTGCATTTTTATGCAAATCAATGAACCGCTGCTGCTGCTGCTGCTGCTGCTGCTGCTGTAGGGAAAGGCAAGGCCCAACATTTGGGAAAATTTATTTGGGATTCCCCCTCCCCAGCAATGGATTGTTGACTTGTGGGGGTGGGGGAGGGGGAAGATTTTGCCTCAGCAGTACTTCTTGACAAGTTTGATGGTACCTGCAGTACAGAATTTAGATCTCAAGATGGCACCAGCTGCCTGCTGAAATTAGGCTTGGCAGCAGTTATACATATTAAACAAAAGGTTTTCACAGTTTGCTGCTTTCATGTGGTGAGAGACTTTTGTGTCTATAGAGATGGTGTTTGCCATAGTTGTGTGGCTTGCTGTCCATGCAGAGCAGGAAAATAATCTAGATATACATAGACAAAGCTACACAAAAAATTAAGAAGCCTTCACTTAACTGGAAGGGCTTTCCTATAAATTCCTTTGTAGCATAAGAAGAGCCCTCCTAGATCAAGCCAATGTCACATCTCCTCAAGCATCCTGTTTTCAGTGACCCACCAAATGCTCCTAGGAAGCCCTCAAGCAGAACCTGAGCACACATACCCTTCCCCACTTGTGATAGTTGGCATTCAGAGGCACACTACCTCTGACTGTGGAGGTAGAGCATAAGGCATCTTTTTAACAAATTGAAAGTCACATAAAATGGTGTTTAACGTGTTATCTAAAAAGAGTGATCCAAATTTTCTTTTTTGCTAAAAAAAATTCCTTTATTGAACAACAACAGCAAAATGATTGCAGAATTTTTAAGATCAACACCAAAGCAATGGCAAAAAGGAATGGGAATAATCTTGGTAGCTGAAGTTTGATGGTGTATTCTCCTTATTTCTTTATATAGCATCATCATTTTAAATGGTGCTTTGCAAAGCAATCTAAGCACAAAATACAAGCTCTTTTCCAGGAAAGTTATACTCTTAAGTTTTGACATCAGGGGAGGCAATAGAAAGAGAAGGCAGAGCAGCTAACAGAGGGAAATGTGCCAATGCAGTTTCATGTACTTACCTGTGGCTTCAGTAGAGCTTCGGGAATAAAGGGATTGGGAACTTGTGTTGGAGAAGATTATTATTATGTTATATATTTTGTGTCTTTATGCTGTAAATGGCCCTGTGATCTTTGGATGAAGGGCAGTATAATAACAATAACAACAACAACAACAACAACAATAATAATAATTAATACAGTCCTAAGCACCCTTACTAAAGATTAAGTTCCATTGGACACACAGCAGGGCATAAAGATAAAGGTAAAGAGACCCCTGACCATTAGGTCCAGTCGTGGCTGACTCTGGGGTTGCGGCAACGCATCTCGCTTTATTGGCCAAGGGAGCCGGCATACAGCTTCCGGGTCATGTGGCCAGCATGACTAAGCCGCTTCTGGCAAACCAGAGCAGCACACGGAAACACCGTTTACCTTCCTGCCGGAGCGATACCTATTTATCTACCTGCACTTTGACGTGCTTTCAAACTGCTAGGTTGGCAGAAGCAGGGACCAAGCAACGGGAGCTCACCCAGTCGCGGGGATTCAAACTGCCGACCTTCTGATCGGCAAATCCTAGGCTCTGTGGTTTAACCCACAGCACCACCCGCGTCCTCAGCAGCACATACTTGTGTGTAAATAAGTATAAAACTGTGCAGCATTTGAATATTTTCATGTCCAGGGGTTGAATCACAAGCCAAGAGTCAAGAAAATGAAATTATAGGATACTAATCTAGAGTTGCCCTTGAAAGATGTCACCCAGATCAAACTTTAAAGCAAATTTGTAGTGTTCCTGTTCAAGGGGAATTCGGAGTGTGTGTGTGTGTGTGTGTGTGTGTGTGTGTGTGTATTTTTAGTAAGACAGCCACAATTTCTCTGGGTAGTTTCACACATTTACAAGGGTTATCTTTATCTCACAACTTCCTCTAGGTAGTTCAAGGTGGTATATAGTACATGTACCCCTGTTGTCCTCACAACAACCCTCTGATGAGGTAGTTTGACAGGAGCAATTGGCTCAAGATCAGCCCACCAGTAGGTTTGTGGGAATTTGAACTCTTTCCCCCACCCCGCATCTAAATGCAATGCTCTTATCTACTATGCTATACTGGCTCTATGACTTATTTCTGCAGCAAAGTAGTGGGCATGGAATAGATTGATATCTACACTTTAACTGGCTCTAGCTTTTAGAAATGGCATGTAGCATAAAGTTGATTCCAGTCCTCGATCAGGAAATTATTTTAACCTATAATTGTCTGGGTCAAATAAGATGTCGGAACATAAGCTGTTAGGAATCTTTAAAAACAACAACACCAAAACACAAAACTCCAGTAGCTGGTATCAGTGGTGCTGCATAAAACATTTTTAGAATCCAGAAACAGCTCTTCTTTCCTAGGTGATTTCTGTATTTATATTACTGGATTTCATAGGGCTTCTCAGGACTTTTTCCTTTTACCCACACACATCTTTAGTTGCCTATATCAGCTGAAGTCCCTCAGTGATGGCCTGGGGTACTTATTCATCATCATAACAACCGTTTAGTGTAAAATTAACAGCTTAACTGCTATGGCTATAAACAAGGGCCTGCATTACTGCAGATGGATGAAGATTACTTAGTTGCAGTCAGAATGCAGACAGAAAGAAGAACAAACAAAGTATGGCTACATTTTGGGTTTTTCAAAAGGTTAAACATGTTTAAAGGATGATTTATATCTGAGTGGTTTGCAAACTTTTACCCTCAGGGATCCCTTTCCACAGGCATTCCCTCTGCATCTTGCAGAAGTGCCTAGACATGGATCCCCAGCCTTTCTTTGGGCCCAAGGGCACTTTTGGAAGTCTAAGAAACTGTCATGGGTACCAAATACTAATTTCACATTAAAAAACATTGCAGTGCTTAGAAACACCCCAGAAGAAGAAGAAGAAGAAGAAGAAGATGTACTTCCCACCCACACAAAAACACACAGAGAAAAATCTGGCTAACTCTCAAAATGAGCCACCCTACCCACAAAAGAGCCCCAAACCCCTCAAATGTTTCAAAACAGACTTTGTTTTTTTAAAAATCCCAACAAACCTAAATTTTAATATAAAAATTGTAAAATTAGGATGGGCAGAGAGCCTTGATAGTGTGCCTGAGGTTCCTATGGTGCCCATGGATGCCACCTTAGGTATCTCATGGCTAGTGTGTACCATGGAAAATATGTAGCTCAGTGATAGCTCACAGCCAGAGCATCTCAGAGCCCCCCCCCAAACCCCATGACATTGGCAGCTCTTTCAATGCCCCAAAGGTGTAGCAAAGAGTTGGAGGTCTGATTTAAAAGAAGGTGGGGGTGAGAATTTCAAACACATCACCTTTGCCCATAGCCCACTTCTGTCCAAGCTGGGTATGCTTCTAGCATTTCAGCATGGCTAAGGAGAAAAATATTTTTGGAGAAAATCTGTAGGTATGTGGGGCATAGTGCAGGGGAGAACTCTGCACCCCTCAACCAACTATACCTGAAGATGCCAGGGACTGAACCTGGGGCTTTTTGCATGCAAGGCAGATACTCTAGGACTGAGTTAACCATGCCATTTTGAGGATAAGCCTTAAATGTGGTTTGACAACTGGTGTGTGTGTGTGTGTGTGTGTGTGTGTGTGAGAGAGAGAGAGAGAGAGAGAGAGAGAGAGAGAGAGAGAGAAGAGAGAGATGTTGGTGATTAAAAACATTCATTTTAAAGAATTGCCTTTGCAGCTGAAATAAGTTCTAAGCCTCATTTGTAAACTACCATTAAGAGAAGGTTGCAGGGGATCTGGCCTGCTGGCTGAATGTGGCCCTCCAGTATGCTTGATCACATCCTTCATGACACACATCCCTCATGACTCTCACCAGGCCACTCTCTCTCACCAGGCCTTCAAAGGCTTTCTCTGTCTTTAGCTGGGCTAATGTCTCTTCCTTCCCTCAAAGGAAGATATAGAGATAAGGACTTCTACATAGCTGGAAGGTAGCCTACTATAGAATGTTAAGAGTGAAATCTGTTAATCTGGCCCACTTTGGCTCTGGCGCCACTCACCACAGGCAGTTTACCCATAAGAGAATGTGTTCCTCAGATTGAAAAAGTTTTCCCACCCTTGGTCTATCCAATCAAATGTGTTACACAGTGCCATGATGACATCTTGTCACATGATTCCTTGGGACAAGCATTTTATTTTTTTAAAAAAAGTCCAGACTGAGAACAGTCTATAGCTGTCTGTTTCCTGCTGAGAATCTGCCCCCCAACATTGTTGTTCATAGCCACATAGCATCCAGTGGGTTTTCCACAGAAACTGGCAGCGATATGACACAATCCTGATTCAATCCACAGGGCTGCTTTTGCTTCAAAAATAAATTTGTGGTGTTAAACATAGTGTAAAGTTTGACCCTTTGAGTAGACAAGAGATGGGGAACATGTGGCTCTGATGGACTCCAGCTCCCATCAGCCTCAGCAAGCATAGCCAGTACTCACAGATGATGGGAACTCTAGTCCAATGACCTCTAGAGGGTCCCTTCCCCCCAACCTCCAGAACATCTAGTTGGGTCTTTAAACATTGCTACCTTAGACTTGTGCAATTAGAATTGTGCAATTAGCCCCACACCAATAAAACATGATAGGTCTTGGTTTGTAGCTCTCCCTCCCTCAGATAGCAAACCAAAGGACAAACAAAAATGCTTAAGCACACCTAGAGCTGCATCTAAACACAAAGGAGTGGGGGAAGATACCAAACAAGCTTCCCCCCCTCTGTTTTCTCCCTGAGCCAAGTAATCCCTTTGATTACATCTAATACCTGCCAAAACCCAGATGGTATGCCCACCCATCTCACAGTGTGATAATGGCACATTGCAAAATCTACCCATTAATATTAATTGTCAGCCAGAGAATCTTTCTGAACTACTATAGCTTGAGATTGCCTTGTGAAAGCGGGGCACGGTTTAGTAGGGATTTTACAATAATTCCCATTCTTTCATCCCAAGTCTCACATATGTGGAATGTTAAACAACACTCATCACATTTCTGTCATTCTCTGCCACTTGCAATCCTGGCCTTAAATATCTCTGCATTTGGGGTCCTTCACCTGCTGACCAAAGGCCTACGTTCAAATTGCCACAAGCTACACAATTGTATATCTCAGAGCATGCTGCACAGGGTGTTCCCTTTCCCCTGATAGTACCTTGGATTGGCAGTACTCCAGCATATAATATATGCCTTGCTTGTCAGTCATGGTATACTCCGCTGTACCTAATTTCCAATGGACACACAAACCCTGGAACTCCCTGGAATTTTGTCACCGCTTGTTAGAGATTGGGGGAGGTGTGCAACAGTCTTTTGTCTTCCTGTTTTGTATGTTTATCTTATGAACCACCCTGTGATCTTCAGATGTAGGGTGGTATACAAAATGTATATTTAAAATGCACTGTTCCATACTACTAGACACATGAGTGGGCCTGTTCTCTGAATCTTATCTGAACAATTGCTTTCTTCTTTACTGGTTTTATTCCATTATCTCATTTATTCATTTATTTCACTAAAGCCATGATTCTGTTGATTTGTTTTGCTGTTTCCAAGCGCTCTTTGCAGAAGATACAAAAAAGGAGAGCCTGGTAAATGCTGGACTAAATGGCTCCAGCTGAACAATGGCAAGTGGTGGACAAAATACGCCCGAGGTTACTAAAAGGACCTTTAAAATAAGCAGGCTGTGACATGTTAAAGATGCATTATTTGAGAGTCGGGGGCAGAGGAGGAATGAAGGGCAGGGGGAAAACTCTATGGATATAATTTAGCCCTCGCAACAAGGTCAAACTGATTTAATCCCCCCTAGAAAGGTCAAGGAAAGGCCTGGCTGACCTAACCTCTGTGCTCTCCATCTGTCTGCTCCTGAAGCCAGACACTTTCAATAGGGGATTGTGTGTTCTTGGCTGGCTGCAAACAAATTGAAGTAATCACCAGGTCTAGGGGCCTTCTCAAAGTGTTTGCTAACATTCTCCCACTGCCTCTGGAAGTCACAGTCAAAACCTCCTTCACTTCCCACCTCCAATGCTGGAATCATAAAAATGCAGTGGTTTCTTAACATGTCAAGGTTCACTGAACTTTCCAAATTCACTGGTAAAGCCACCAACTCCAGTCTTCAAATGCAGGTACTCAACAAGTCATCTTTTCAGCCACATACTCCAGTTCTTCCCTTTCTTAGTTGAATTTTAGACTGCAAACTCTTCAGAGCAGGGACCTCTCCTCTTGTACTAAGCCCCATGCACTCTAATGGCACAATATCAACAATAAAGAGTACATAGAGTTAGTTGAGTATCAAGTTCACAGACACTGTTTAGAGAAACTGAAGAGCAGAATATCCTTATGAACAAATCAAACAACAACAACAACAACAACAACAACAACAACAACAACAACAACAACAACGTCCCTGTTCTTGAGCTTCTTTAGCACAGGAGTAGGGGACATTTAATCATATGTCCTTATGGGGAACCTTCCAGGGGCTGTGTGCCAGTAGTGGGTCTCTCCAGAGGGAAAAGTTGGAACAGTAATGGATGTGACTCTTCTCTTTGTACAGCCTGCTACATTCTAACCACACAAAAGGCAGATAGTTCTACACACCCAACTTTCATTCTGCCATCCAGGCCAGCAAAAAGTTGGGACTGAAGACCTATTTCAGCCAGGAGAGGGCATGACACAGGACCAATGAAGGGTGGGGAGAGTTCTCACAGCCAGATAGAAAGGCCTGAAGGGTCACACAGTCCTCTGAGCCTGAGGTTCCCCACCCCTGCTTTAAATTACACACAGCCTAAATCAGTTTTGATGCATTTAGGGGCAGAGCTGAGCTGGAAGATCCATGCCTGCCACCACTGCAATTCTGGTTCCAGAGGGGCCCCTCCTGTGTCTGTGGGGCCAGCATGAACCTCCAAATGGCTGTGGCAGGGGGAAGCATTATCATGGGCACCATGGAGCTTGGAGCTAATATATAAGTTTCCTTGCCACTCCCCCCGGATATAACATTGCTATATCTGGGGCACTGTGGAAAATTAAAAGCTGGGGACACTATGTAGAAAAATTAAATGACAGATCAAAGTCACCTAGCACTCATTGAAGCACCTGAAAAAGGGATCCCAGTATAGCTGATGGGGTGGGCCTTGCTAGGCCACTGGTGCACCAGCAGCTGCCTGAGAATTCCAGGTGCTAGCAGTGGCCCTGTGACACTTTTGTAGTTTGGAATGTACACACAATAGGAAGCTGAAGCCAATCTCAGCTTCTCAGGTATACCTGTGCAAGATGTATGTTTGCAAACACGTTTGTCATATTTACATTACAGTATACTTTATTTTTTTAAAAAAGTTTACCCTCCTGAAAATGTAATGTGTGAAACAGCCCTTAGGTGTGCAGAATATTTTGTAACAGGTGTAATGAAACAAAATACATAAGAGCATATTGCTGGAAGGAGCTTTCGCACCAATTTGCTTCCTCCAAAATGAGAACAAATGATAAAACAGAAGCTGATGCAGCATTTTATTGAACAATTTGTGTGTGTGTGTGTGTGTATAGTACTTTTTTGGTATGTAAAGTAGAGAATTCTTTAAAAATAATTGTCAGGGTAGGACAGATATGTAGCATACCGGTGTGTGTGTGTGAGAGAGAGAGAGAATATTTATTTTATTGATAAAAGCCATTGCAAGAGATGCATTCATTCCACACACACCCCACACACCTTTAAAGAGAAGATTCTATGTTTAGTGGAAGTGATTTGTTTCTGTTCTGCCTAAAGAAAGACTACCATTATCATTTCATATTGACAGAGGTTTTTAGAGTTAAATTACTGACCTTATTTGTTTGGGCTAAGATATACACCAGGATTCTCCATAAATATTCCAGGCTCCTCTCCTGAATTTTCCTTAAAAAAACAAAGAACTAAGTCAATAGCACTTGCACTTCCAGAGGTACTAGAGAAAATGGGCAGGTATTTTTTCCTGATCAATTCGGCAGCATACTAACTAGACCTGTATTGTTTAGTCAGTTAATTGCAGGAGTGATGCATCTCTTTGTCTCCACAGGCCAGATCTTTATCTGATCATAGCCTCGTGAGCCAAATTTGACATGTGAGCCTGGCCATCCACAAGTCAGTCACCTGATGTCATAATGATGTCAGGTGATTGACCACTTTGAAGTCCCTGAATCAGGACTTCAAACATCACACAGGACTTGCAAAGAGGACCTGGTCCACTTGAACAAACTGTGGATTTGTTTGCTAAAGTCACAAAATATGAAGCAAAGCAAAGCATGGAAATATAAGCTGCTACATCTTTAAAATATGCCGTTTAAAGTGAGTTCCAAAGTTTCTTCTTCCCCAAGCATAGGGAAAAACCACATGTTTGGTAAGTTAATAATTGCTTTGCTTACAAACGCTTCAAAGCTCAGGTTCATGTGCTTTTCCACACATCAGACAGAAAAGTTGCGCACACAGTAAAACTTGGCTTAGTTGCAAAGTGGTGAAAGTTCCTAAATTATTGAGATAGGAACTCAAGAGATCAGCTTGACAGGGCCATGCGGCTAAGGTGACACAAACAGCTTAGCCTCTTCACATGCTGAGTTCATCAGGTAGACTAAAGGGGTTCAGGTAGACTGAAAGGGAACAAAGGCTTGACTACTTAGTTTCTCCCAAGGTGAACTAAGCCTGGCAGGACAGCTTTCTGTATGGTATTAATCCCTTCATGCATTAATTAGACTTAAGCATGTGGGTTATATGAGGTTGGTTATCCCACAGTTTAAGGCAGCTTCCTATGTTGTGGAGGGTCATAAGTTCCCCCTCCCCACGTGTGCCTCCCTTGCCATCTTATTTGAAGAAAAAGTACAACACCTTGTCCTCAAATTGCTACTCACCTGTTGTAATTAAATAAGCTGGCTCAGAAGAGGCTTTAGATGCATTTTCTTTTTTTCTCTCTTTTTTAAAAAAAGTCCTCTTTCCTCTGTGTAAAAAGAGGCACCCTTGGAATATTTTTAATAACCAAGTGGTAGCATTCTTAAATTAGAAGTGCGAGCCTGGAAAAGAAAGCAGGGAAAGAACACAAAACACAACCTGACATGCTCTTATTATAGCAATGCCCATACTCCTTCTTCAGGCACAGGAGAAATGAGACAATTTCTTAATTATGACAAGATTTGGGGGGGGGGGAGGGGGAAAGCTTGCATTCTCTGTTTCTTCCTCTCCCCCTCCCCCATTTCCCAGACTGCAAAGTTCTCAAAAACCAAGCATAACACTTTAAATGAAAGGGAAGGGAACTCGAAGTATGTGTTGTTGTTGTTGTTGTTGTTGTTGTTGTTGTTGTTGTTGTTGTTGTTGTATCATCTGTTCTTCCCTCTCAATTCTGTTACTCTTCCCTTATTTTTTAAAATTGTATTTATTAAATTTATTTTCCACCCTTCATCCGAAAATCACAGGGTGGCTTACAACACAAAACACAAAATAAAAACTCAAAACATAACATAATGACAATATAGGAATAATTTTCTTATTGTCTGCCTCCCCACAGAAGCATGTTGTTATTGTTAGCCTCTCCCACCCCGACACATTTAAAAGGGCATGGATTGTTTAATTAGCAAAGGCCAGGTTGTAGAGGAACATTTTTGCCTGGCACCTAAAGCTTTGTAATAAAGGGGCCGTATGTAATAAATTCTTTATTGGAGGAAAGAATGTCACAAACTGGGAGCCACCGCAGAAAAGGCCCATTCTTGTGTCGCCACCCTCCAGATTTTTCATGGAGGGGGCACACAAAGAAGGGCCTTAGGTGATGATTGCAAGGTCAAGGTCGGATCACATGGGGAGAGGCGGTTTTGAGGCATTGCAGTTCTGAGCCATTGACCTCACTTCTGTCTTTCCAAAGGAATAACGTGTGTGTGTGTGTGTGTGTGTGTGTGTGTGTGTGTGTAAGTAGTGAGATTTTCTTTTGTGAAATCATGCAGTTGCCTTTTGATCATTCACTCACATTTTCAGATTTAAAGAATTTTGCTAATGTACAGTTTACCAGAGAGGGATGTACAGTTTACTAAGAGAGGGATTTTAGGGTCATAGTCAATAGCTCAATGCAGACTTCAACCCAGAGTGCTCTGCAGCAGCTGTGAAAAAAGCAAATTTCATGTGGAATTCGTGGTATGGAAATACCTTTATACATATCTCTGGTGTGACCACACTTGGAATACTGTTTCAAGGTCTGGTTGCCTCATCTCAAAAAGAATATTGTAGAGCTGCAAAAAATCCAGAAAAGGCCAACAAAAATTATCCATGATGCTGGAGCAACTCCTTTATGAGGAAAGATTACATGTGGGGCTTTTTCGCTTAGAAAAAAAAATGAGTAAGTTGCAGACACACAATAGAAGCGTATAAAATTATGTAAGATGCAGAACATGTGAATAGGGTTGGTTCCCCCCCCCCCTCATAATACTAGAAACCAGGGGTAATGCAGTGAAGCTGAATGGTGGAAGATTTAGGGCAAACAAATAGGAAATAGGAAACCAGTGCATGCCAAATCAAACCATTGGTCCATCTATCTCAGTACTATCTGCACTGCCAAGCAACAGCTCTCCAGGGTTTCAGACAGGGAATGTCTAGAGATTATGGGAATGGAACCCGGGAACTACTACATGCATAGCAGTTGCTCTATTACTGAGCTACAGTCCCCCTATTAGCTGTAGGCAGCTTTCAGAAATCAGTCAGGGAGGTAAGAGTCAAGAAGCACACCACAGTGTTGAAGACTTTTGTTAAGTTGTGGGTGCACATATCAGATGACACAGCGATTCTTCAAACAACTCTTATTTATTCAGAGGCCAGAACAGAACTGAACTGAAGGGCTCAGTCAGCCTGCTTATATAGAGCTCCAGTACCACGTTACTGTAACAACTTTCTAAAACTATCCAATCACTGAATGTCACTTTTGATCCTTCATTTGCATAACTATCTACAGTATCCCCCTGCTGGCCCAGGGTGAGAACTTCAGTACATAACAACTTTATTGCTCCAGCAAAATATCAGGCCACCCCAAAGGGTTTTTCCGCCCCCATATAGCCCAGGGGTCAACCTGAATGGGCAGGGTCTGGATCCTGACAATATTTCACTGTTAGGAAGATGCTTCAAGCTGTAGTTCTAATAATTTACTCCATGGGGCAGTCACACACAGAATCTGGTTCTAAACGGATCAGTTCTTGACATGGTTACTGGCTGAAGTTTCTACAGAAGTCATGCAGAATTTCCAACTCTGGAAACAGATTAACTTTTAGTAGTTCAGGAGGATCATGCAACCTTTTGAGTTACACTCAAACATTACACCTAAACTGATTAGAATCTACAGAGTCCTCACAAACTTGAAGATTGCTACCCAAGGAGAACTTGGCCAATTGATAGTTGTCAATTTATATAAATAAAGAAAAAATAAAAGAGATTTATATTTCTTCATCTCTGAAATCAGTATCATATAGTAAATTACATAGTTTGGATAAGCAGATTTCTACAATGTTTGTCTCTGCCTGAAAGTATAACAATTTTATTTTTATTTTTGGTTTCTTTTCCTGAAATGCTTCTGTGTTTGGAAGGCATCCCCCAGCATTATACTGTATAGCAACTGCAAATACGTAGATTTAAGAGAATGTGTTGCAGCTGCTTGGATCAGCCCAACAAAAGGCTTTATGTAAGAAATGAATATTCCTTGTATTTTATTTTTAAAAAATAATTATTTTAAAGTGTAGAATGTGCTTTGGCATTTGCAAGAAATAGAGAAAATCAACAGTTCTATTTAAAGGAGCGTTGTTGTCTTACACTGAAAATGGTTAGCTCTGCAGATACTAGAAAGGAAACTCTCACATCTGCCTCAGCGATTTTCTCAAAAACCTGTTATGTTACATGAGTGTAAAAAAAGAAAAAGTTAGAAAGCTTTATTTTATGATTAATTGTCACTCACGTTTTTTGCTAGCAAGTGCTGACATGATTTCCAAACAAGCCTTATGCTGTGCAAATCCTTGTTTGCATCTGAAAGTTTGGGAACTACTATATATTTTTCTATTTCTGCAGAAAGCTATTGTAATATTCAAGTATGTGTGTACATATATTCCACACTTCTTCCTTTAAATAAGAGAATAAAGCAACAAACCCGCCTGAAGTCTAATTCAAAGCAAATTCCTCCAGAAATATTTTTTTGTGATGTAATCTTCTACCTATGTACTCTGTCTCTTTCTGGATGCATTTTTATTGGTGGGGTGCTAAACGTGTAAAGTCAGTGCTTTTTTTCTAAAAAATGTTTAGGGGTACTCTCATTTTGACTCAAGAAAACCACCATTTTATAGTTCAAATTGAGGAAAATAAATACAGTAAATGGACCAAAGTATAAAGATTCACAAAATGTTTAGGGGTATGCATCCCCCTGCATCCCCCCAGAAAAAAGCACTGTGTAAAATAATGCAACCCAATCAATAAATGTGAGAGGTATGTATGTAGCTGTCACTTCATCATCACCATCATTATGCTTATAGTGCCATTTTAGGTGTCCAAAGTGATGGTGGCAAGGAAAAAATAGGTGTAAAAAGAGAATTCTCTGGATGCTAAGATCCAGGTATGGGGCAAGTACTCTATGGTGAGAGAACGCCAGCAGAGATTTAAAACCATGAAACATGCAGTGAAGTAAAGTGTAGAAATAGAGGCTGTTAGACCTTTAAAATATGTCTTTTTGGTGAGTTCCAAAATAGTCCCCTCTTCAGCATAGGAAGAAACCACACGTTTACTAAGTTTTAAATGGTTTACTTACAAACTCTCTAATGGGCAGGTACATGTGCTTTTCCATATGTCAGCCCAAAAGCACAGGCAGCAAAACGTGGCTTAGTTACTGTGGTGAAAGTTCCTGAATTACTGGTATGGGAACTAAATAATGGCTTGTAGAAGCCAGGCGGTCTCTGCTTGGAGCCACCATCACATCATGTTGAGCTTCTGAGGTAGACTGAGGGGAACAAAGTCTTGATTACCTAGTCCTGCCCAAGGCTGAGTTAAGCCTGGCAGGACAGCTTACTTTATGGTCTTAACCCCTTCATGCATGATTAGACTTAAGCATTTTCATGGAATCATAGAATTGTAGAGTTGGAAGGGACAATGAGGGTCATCTAGTCCAACCCCCTGCAATGCAGGTAACTTTCACCCAACATGGGGCTCGAACCCATGACCCTGAGATTAAGAGCCTCATGCTCTCCCAACTGTGCTGTCCCAGGCATGTTGGTTATATGAGGCTGGTTATACTACAAACCCCTTCTCAGGCAAATATAACAATTGCACGCACAATTAATGAACCACCCAGAGTCCCATCTTGACTCAAAAGTTCTCAGAACTGTCTCTTGGTAGTGGCTTGGTCAGAATGTTGGCTGTTATTTCTTTGGTTTGACAATACACCAATTCAACAAGTCAATCTGACATTCCGCTTCTCTCCCTCCTTACTTGGTGTGCTGTCATGGGAGGGCGGTGAGTGGGTAGGGACAGATCCCTCTTGCTCAAAAGTCTACAATGATCACTTGCAGAGACTCATATAAAATTAAACTGAGGTTTGCATGTTGCCCACTCCTGAACTGAAGCACAACTATAAAGTTGGGCTGATTAAACTCTGAGGGGGTTTTATTTTTAAAAAATCGTATCCCACATTTTCTCCATAGAGCTCAAGGTGGGATACATGGCTCTCACATCTTGCATTTTATCCTCACAACAACCTTGTGATGTAGGTTAGGCTGAGAGACAATGACTGGCCTAAGGTTAAACAATGAGCTTCATAGCTGAGTGGGGATTTGAACCCTGGTATTCCAGGTCTTTAATTGCAATTCTAGGGTTATTTTGCTGTTTTGTTGTTAGCTACATTAAGGTAAAGTGAGATAAAAAGTAAATTAAATAAAGAGGTGGGCTCAAAAGGCCTCAGTTAACTTCTTCTGTAGGTCTCTAGGGTTTCAAGAAAGTGTATCTCCCAACCTTACCTGGAGATGCCAGGGATTGAACCTGTAGCCTTCTGCTTGCAAGGCAGACAGTCTACCATTGAGCTATGGCCCTTCCCTATAGACAGACATACCCCCATTAATTTATCCTCTCCCTTTCATCTACCTTAACAATTCTCAAATAATATGTATTTTAGAGTTACTTAAGGTGAATCAAATCTATAAAAATGCTGGAATCCCCCAAAGTTTAGATTTGGAACAAGTCCCCAAGATCTGATAAAAGGGATCTAAGCAGGAAAAGCCATGTCAGAGGAAACCTGGCAATGAAATACTTTTAACAGTCTGTGTGGTAAGATAGTCTCTATGCTGGACTGAAGTTAAGAATAAATTTGCTAATTTGTGGTTAACCTGGTCAAGAGCATAACGTCCATTCTCTTGAGGCCTCTTTGCAGGAAACACCTTTGGAAATAGGGAACTGAACTTGGATGATTTAGCTAATGCACAACTAACGGCTGTGCTTGGTGCAACATACAGCAAATGAAGAGAAGTGTGGCAAGGGTCATGTCTGGGGCAACCAGAATGGCTACCCACCTACATAGACACCTTGCTTAAAGCTGCTTGTAAAAGCTGTTCGCCGGTAGAATTTGGTGCTGACACACTGGACAATATGGCTTTGGGGTGTGTTTTTTTGCCTATAAGAACTAGCCAGGACTAGACTCAGGTCAGAGATCCAGGGAAGCACCATCATTAGAAAGACTGACTGGGGATATGTTCAAATTAGGTGCTTGAAACACTGTGAGGTCACCCACCTACCTCTTGCTGCATTTCAAGCCACATTTGTTCACCTCAGAGAGGGGTTAGGGTTTTTTTCACCTGACATACATGAGCTTTCGGGTTTTCTCCACTCCTGGAACCCCAGTGGACCTCTTATTTGTTATATTATTATTATTATTATTATTATTATTATTATTATTATTATTTATACTGCGCATTATCCTAGGGTCACAGGGCGGCTTACACTAAAAACACGAAAATACATAACATAGTAACAAACAAACAAAATACCCTCACCCCAAACTCATTTGTGCTTGCGCACTTATCTGTGGCTCTGCAACGGCTGATAGGGTATGCTCACATTACTGCTTACTTACAATACCATGTGAGAGAGAAAGAGAGAAACATACATAAATACATACATAAAGTTATTTGTATGCCACCTTTCCATAGCTCAAGGTGGCTTACAACATGAAAAAAATACATAATTACAAACATAACACAAGCAGTCATAAACAATAAAACATCCAAAAGGACACAACCAAATTAAACAATTTCTGCTATGTTTTTATATATGCTGGAAGCCGCCCAGAGTGGCTGGGGCAATCCAGTCAGATGGGCAGGCTACAAATATTGCATATTATTATTATTATTATTATTATTATTATTATATCATAATAAGGTATAAAATAAAGATGCAAAAATTAATATCAAAACCTGCAACAGCAACAACAATCCCTATGCCAACAAAAAACCCTAAATAACACCCCAACCCAAAAGTCTGTTCAGTCTCAGCTTTTGTAGCTGGAGTCAGGGCCCTGCACTCCCAAGCGAGAAGGAAAAAGACCTGCGAGGCAGGGAGCCGGTCTGCTGGGACTCACAACCAAGATGATCTCTGGCCTCTTCAGCAGCATCAGCTTTTGTAGCTGGAGTCAGTCAGGGTCCTGCCCTCTCAGGCCAGATGGCGAAAGGCCTGCAAGGCAGGGGGCAGATCTTCCACGTCTCACAGCCAATAGACAGACAGAGATAATAAAAAAATGGATTACATATTCTGAATGCTTACATTTGCCACACTGTTGGTTGTTTTTTTCTCAGTGACAGCTTAGGGCTGTCACTAATTAGTTATATTAATCAATTTAAAACTTTTTGACCGGCTTAACAAACATACACACACAGTTAGGTGCATAATCTAAAAACAAAACACTTTTTATGTTATCCTTTTTCTTCATAAGAACACAAAAAGCTGCCTTATACTGAGTCAGATCTAGCTGATTATTGGTCCATCTTGCTCTGTATTGCCTACACTGACTGGCAGCAGCTCTGTGATTTCACACAGGGTTCTCTCCCAAACTTATCTGGCTGGGGATTGAACCTGGAACCTTCTGTGTGCAAAACATATGCTCTGCCACTGAGCCATGACCCTTTTCCAAGGTCATATGCAACTTTCACACACTTAATCCATTCACCAGTTCAAAACTTATTTTTTTTAAATATTTATAAACAGCACTTTCCTAACAACATCAACAACAAATTGTTGTTGTTTAGTCGTTTAGTCGTGTCTGACTCTTTGTGACCCCATGGACCAGAGCACGCCAGGCACTCCTGTCTTCCACTGCCTCCTGCAGTTTGGTCAAACTCATGTTCATAGCTTCGAGAACACTGTCCAACCATCTCGTCCTCTGTCGTCTCCTTCTCCTTGTGCCCTCCATCTTTCCCAACATCAAGGTCTTTTCCAGGGAGTCTTCTCTTCTCATGAGGTGGCCAAAGTACTGGAGCCTCAGCTTCACGATCTGTCCTTCCAGTGAGTACTCAGGGCTGATTTCCTTAAGAATGGATAGGTTTGATCTTCTTGCAGTCCATGGGACTCTCAAGAGTCTCCTCCAGCACCATAAGTTCCAATTGTAGTAAAAACACCAGTAGAAATATCCATAAATGCTGGTTGGTTCAAAGAAAATTCACATTGCAAAGTTTTTAGGTGGTATCTAAAAGAAGGAATGATTCCTGACCAATTTTACTGGTCACTGGTCAGAGATTGCCACATGAACGGCTTGGGCCCTTGTAAAGATCAACTGAATCTCAGGGTCATGGGGAACCACAAGTAGTGATCTTAGGTGATCAGATGGTCCTCAAGGCACTTTGGGCCCAAGTAGTTTTCAGCTTTGTGAATTTACATAAGAACCTTGAACCTGGCCTGATACCAAATTGGCAATAGAGTAATGTGTTGCCAGGATCCTCGTCCTGTGAGCAGTCTGGCCACTGTATTCTGCACTAGCTACAACTTCCAAAGCGGAAAGTAACTCCACATAAAGCATGTTAGAGTAATCAAGTCTTATACGATAGACAAAGATTGCTTCAATTGTTTGACATTAATAATTATAACCTGTGGCTTTAAATGGTAATAGGTTTACTTACTCACTTATAAAGATGTTTGGGACTGACTGACTTGCTCACTTGAGTGAAAATCAAAATTATTATGGAACTTCCAGACCACCTAGAAAGCTAAAATTTGGTGTGCACAGAATTCCAGGCACTGGTTACTGGAATTATATGAACTAGAGTCTTACATTTGCTGTAGATTTCAGCCATATTCATTATTGCTGGAGTGAGACAAAATCTACAATGACCCTTTGACGTTTTCATCCAAGTGTTCCACTGCTACTTTCCTTGGGGGCAGGGGGCAGGACAATTTTCCAGCTCAGATTCAAAGCTGGAAAAATGGGGTGGGGAGGTGCAGAAGAGCAGGCTGAAGAATAAAACATTTGGTTATAAAAGCTGCATTGCAAGTATAGAAAATGTTTTCTTGCAGGCCCACCTAGTGCATAAGCTTGCAATTGATATGTGACATGTGGAGACTACTGGCTTGTGAGAGACCAATCTCTCTCACACAAAGAGAGATTATTGTTGATGAAAAAATACAAAGATGTTTATTATAGGAAGTACATAACTTGAATAGGATAGAGGTTCTAGTTCTAAGCTACTTTACTTAAGCTAGAGAAAACAAAGGCAGCCATGCTTGACCCTTTGTTCTCAGGAGAATAGCTCCAAGTTGACCTTGTGGCTTGAGGTCCAGTGTGTGAGAGAGGCAGAAGTTGGAGAGGATGCAAGCTAAGAATGTCAGAGCCCATCCACACTTTGATTTTCCCTGTGTGTTCTAGTATTTTGTTTCCATCTATTATGACAGGTCTGAGAGGTTTCTTCTTTTTTTGCTCCGCTGCTTTTCCCAGGTAGGAAAACCCAATGTTTACTGCTGAATCAAATCTTATGAAATCCATGGAAAACCCAAAGGGAGTTTTGTTCCTCTTCCTAAATTGCTCCTAAAATAGCTCCTGAACAGGTTTCCTTGTTCTTTCTGGGGAGTTGTGTTTGGGGTAGTCTGCTCCCACTCTTCTTCTTTCCCTGCCTACCCCTCAAGCATCATTTTTCAGTTGTCTCTCTTGTTTCTGAGCATCTGCATTGAAGTTCTGCATGGGGGGGGAATCTGTTTAGCACTCATGTAGAATTTTTGATTCTATGGTACATGTGCAAAACACGTATATTTCTTTTGAATTTTATACTCATCTGTTTTCAGTTTATATGTCACAGGTTTCTTTTTCTGTTTTCCTTGCCCTACCTTTTAAACTTTAATAAGTATTGATAGTGGAAATGTTTCAGCTCCTTTGTATGTTGAACATCAAAGCACAAAACCCGGGGAGGATTCCACTTCCTTGCAGAAAATTGGGGGCCAAATCTGCAGGCGGCAAAGTCCTCTTCCCCATTGTATCCTATCATGTAATTCTTTGGGCGGGGGTGTCCAGGTGCTTCTTATACATTCCACAGCCCCACTTGCAATGTACAGTGGTACCTCGGGTTACATACGCTTCAGGTTACAGACTCTGCTAACCCAGAAATAGTACCTCGGGTTAAGAACTTTGCTTCAGGATGAGAACAGAAATCATGCTCCAGCGGCGCAGCAGCAGCAGGAGGCCCCATTAGCTAAAGTGGTGCTTCAGGTTAAGAACAGCTTCAGGTTAAGAACGGACCTCCGGAACGAATTAAGTACTTAACCCGAGGTACCACTGTACATTGCTGGTTGTTTGCAAGGGTGGGAGGAGAAGAGAACTGAAAAGCAACTTTTGCTTTATTTCTTGTCTTTGTTCCTTTTTTTACTTGTATTGTGTAGACTCTTCCACAGGTGTCCAAAAAATATTATGTTATTCAATTCAACTCTAGGATCAAGGCTTCCATTACAGTTGTAGGAGGAAAGGGTTTTCCTTAGACAAGCTGCCGTTAACTGTAGAAATCCACCTCTCATGTGCAATTGACCTGCACTGATACCTGAATGAATCTGGTATGTTCTGCAAACTTTGTGAACAAGTTGACATTCCTGAGCAATAAGCTCTACCACAGAATGATGGCCCCTCCCCTTCCCCTTTGGGGTTATTCCCAGGCGGTTTATTTTTCTATTTACCAGATGCTTTACACCCACAAACCACACAGGAAGCCTGCTGAGGACTGTTAGCCCAGGGGCTAGCAAAGCCAGTGGAAATGACACACTACCCTTAACAGCGGCTGTAACCCAAAGTTCCTGTGCTTGCTGGTCATTCTTCCTTGACTCAGTCCTCTCCCTCTTGCTTCTGGTTGAGTGCTAGAGGGCTACATCAGACATGGCAACAGCTGCCCTCTGGATGGAGCCCTAGTGCCACAGCTTAAGCGAAAGGGCTACAGCTCTGTGGTAGAGCATCTGCTTTGCAGGCAAAAAGTTCCAGGTTCAGTTCCCTGACATCCAGATCAAGGGCAGGGGAACTTTATCACCCCAAGGGCAACCTTCTGAGAGCCACATGCCAGTGGTAGGTGGGGCCAGAGGCAAAAATGAATGGAGCAATTAATGTAAATGTTACCTTTGTACAGCAGACTAGTTTCTATGCTAGGGCTACCATTACAAAAACACCAGAAACCATGATTTTTTTTATTGACTTGCCTAAGATCCAGGACAAAGTGCCACCTTTCGGAAATCCCCCCGGACGTTTTTCTGCCTTTGAAATCCCGGTAATGTCTGGGAAAATCCTAATGTATGGCAGCCTTATGCCCTTCTCTGTTCTCAAATGCAGACAAGCAAAGGACATGATCAGAGTTCAGGGACATATTCCAGCCAAGCAGGGGCGAATGAAGGCTTCGTGACACCCGGGGTCGGGTGTCGCCACGTACGACACATGTGCTGTACGTAGTGACGCCACACATGCACTGTACATAGCGGTTTGTCGGCAGCGGTGCTCCAGCAGCGTACAGACGGTGCTGGGATCCTTCTGTCGCCACTACAGTCGTGAACGGAGGATCCTCTACATGCGGCTGTAGCAGTAACGGAGGGATTCCACATTTGACACTCCAGTACACATCCATGAACTATCTCAAATGCAAGGATAGAACTTACGCATTGCCTGAGATGCAATGCTTTTTGGTGGAGCCATTTCATGTACCATGGTGCATGCATTGCTTTATCTCTCTGTGCTTGAAAACTAGCAGGTAAAGTGCATGCCAGTGGTGGGCAGGGCCAGAGGCAAAAGTGGATGGACCAATGCATGTGACTCTTACCTTTTGCACAGTAGGCTTCATTCCAGCCATGTACAGCCCAAACGTTTCGGCGAACTTCTCAGCATGCACACATCTCTCCAATAGAGACAAGTAAGAGGCCTTATTACAGCCCAAGGAGACATTTCAGCCAGACACTCAAGGACGGCAGGGAATGTGGCCCTCCAGGCTTATCTATTTGGCCCTTCTCCAGGTGAGATTCCCTGTGCCTAGGTCACAAAGCCCTCCTGGCACTATTCCATGTCTTCTTTGTCTGTCTGGGATGTGTCTATGAACTGAGATAACACTTCTTGCTTGCCTGGATGAAGATACATTTGTGTGCGCACAAATGTAAGTCTACTGTACAAAGATGAGAGTCAAATATATTGTCTGACTCATCTTTGGCATGCAGCACCCACCCACCCCAGGTTGTCCACAAGGGAATGTGGTCCTTGGTCTGAAAATAGATTCCCACCCTAGCCCCAGGGAGAATGCAGCCAGGGCTAGCCCAACAGAATTTGCTGCCTGAAATGCAAGGACAAGAACAGGGACAAATGCCTTTTGAAGCTGGATGGCAATTTAATCTTTACCTCAATGCTGATGACAAGACAGCATCCTCAACCACACATGAGGCCAGCTTAGAAGTATAGAAACAGTCATGGGAGTAGCCAGGGGGTGCATTGGGGGCAGTTTCCCCTCCTAAATCAAGTAAATAAATAAAAATACTTCACTATCTAACCAATTGCATCGCAGATAACTCAGTTTTGCCCCCCCCCCGATAAAATAAATAAATCCAGGCTACGCCCATAAAAGAAGAATAGAGTAGGTCTTATAGAAAGTACAATTATGGACTTATGCACACTTTTTGCCCCGCTCTTTCCAGGCACAGGTCTGCACTTACAAGCTCCGTGTCCAAGCATTTTTGTTTTTTGCCCAAGCTTTGTCCCCCAAAACCAGCTCTTTAGTGCTCAATCAGAGCAAACATCAGTTCAAATTTTCTGCAGATTGCTGTTTTCTCCGATGGAGCTTTAAAGAGCGGGTTTTCATGGGGAAAGCTCTGGAGCAAAAAAGAGGGTGCTTGGACACAGAGCTTTGAAGAACAACCATGCCTGGAAAGAGCAGAGCAAAGGTAGTGTAGCTAAGTCCTTAGTCTTCAAACAGCACCTTAGAGATCAACTAAGTTTGTTATTGGTATGAGCTTTCGTGTGCATGCGAAGTGTATCTGAAGAAGTGTGCATGCACACGAAAGCTCATACCAATAACAAACTTAGTTGGTCTCTAAGGTGTTACTGGAAGGATTTTTTTTATTTTGTTTCAAAGTGGGACCAGTGAGCTGATGTTGGCTGGAGAGAGGCCCAATGGCCAGACAGCAAGTTCTGGCGTGAGGAGACACCTGCGGCCCCTGTGCCTGAGGTTCCCCATCTCCTCAGCAGTAAATTACCTCGCGTCTACTTTGGGTTTACTCCCAAGTAAGCATGCCTATGATCGAGTCCTAATCCTGTGCCGGGTAACCGCTGTCTTCCCTTTTAGCATGTCGGCAATGTAAAAAGAAAATGAAAAAGTGGGGGGTGGGAGGAAAGGCAAAACAATTTAAAATTAAGGGTGTGATGCTGGGGAGGAGTGGGGGCGTTCCTCCGACGCTCCAATCAAAGGCAGCCCGGGCTTGGAAGAAACGCATTTACGCCAAAAGGCAGCCAAGCCGAGGAGGCGGGTGCGTTTGTTGCGTTTGGAAAAGTTACCGAGCGTGACTGTGTCTGTCGTCGCTCTATTGAGAGTGCGGCGATTTGCGTTGTAGGATCTGCTGCAAAACAATAAGGAAAAGAGACTCCCACATCCTCGTCGGAGACTGTGATACACACAGCTCTCAAAATGCAGTAAAATAAAAGTCCCTGCTCTGCACAGGAATGCTGCATTTTGCGAACAAACCAGAAACCTGGTGCCTCGATCCTATGCACGCCGGCCTGGGAGTAAAACTCACTGAATGCAGGAGGTTCATCTAAGCAAACATGCATGTGTGGTATCCGAAGTCAGTTGATGGTTCCTTGTTTGCCAGAAAACTGCCTTTGCCTCCCGGCCCGGGCTACCTTCCAGTACAAGTTTTGCAGTAATAGTAAAAGGGGAAAGGCGGGGAGCTTAAATCTAACATTGCAATATCTGTTACCTCCTGAAATAATTACTGGTTGCTTAAGAAGAATAAGCTACGTGTGCTTAGGAGACGACGACGCCACGGTTGCAGAGTCGCTAGTGATTGCAAGGAATAACAACGAATTAAAGGGGAATTTTAGAAGAGGGGGCGGAGTAGTTGGTGCAGAGCAAAAGGAAAAGCTAGCCGGTGTGTTCGCGTGTGCAAAAGAATGGAGGTATAAAGCGTGCGGGGGGGGGGGAGAGAATAAAAAAGAAATAAGGAAACTGAAGGAGAAGGCGGAGGGAATGACAAAAATGTTGAGTGTTGATTTATTGCAGAAAGCCGCTGGTCATTTCCATATATTGAAATGCGCCCAAGCGGCCAGCGAGGCAATTTCCTTTGAAGAGCCGCTGCCGCTACAACCGCCGCCGTGCCTGGCCTAGGCTGTTCCCACGTGACATCTCCCCCCTTCTCCTTTCTTCCAGCATCTTTGCACTTGTGGGCAGAGGAAGACGAGTCGCATCATATATATGTGATTGAAGAAGTATTGTAAAGGCAGGCTCTGGGCTTTTGGGAGGAAGAGGACTGAGTGGCGGGGACAGGTGGGCTCGTGAATAACAGCCCCCCCCCGTCTTCTTGTTCCACCTTTTTTCTCCATCTACCCCTCCTCGGGTGTCTTTGTGCCTTTCACTGGGCTGCGCAAACGAGTCAAGCGATTGACTGGTGTGATTTCCAGGCGAGGCTGGTTTCTTCCGGAGGAAGCCCCACCGACGTCCCGGGGATTTGCTCCCCGAGTGAGTGGGCGCATACAGCTTCTCTAGGAGGTCAGTGGGGCTTCCTACCCTGCCAGCTGAGTAGGGTTCCCCTTCGTTAAATATGCTGAGAATCGGCCTGCGCTGCAACCCAGCGTGAGGTTAGTTGAGAGGAGAACCTCACTGGCCTCGTTGGGAGTTACTCCCGAGTAAACGGTTCGAATCCCCACAACGGGGTGAGCTCCCGTTGCTCAGTCCCTGCTCTTGCCCATCCAGCAGTTCGAAAGCATGTCAAAGTGTGAGTAGATAAATAGGTACCACTCTAGCGGGAAGGTAAACGGCGTTTCCGTGCGCTGCTCTGGTTCGCCAGAAGCGGCTTAGTCCTGCTGGCCACATGACCCGGAAGCTGTACGCCAGCTCCCTCGGCCAATAAAGCGAGATGAGCGCCGCAACCCCAGAGTCGGTCACGACTGGACCTAATGGTCAGGGGTCCCTTTACCTTTACCTTTAAACATGCCAAGGCTGCTGCAGGCTGTTCTAAGCTGAGTTGCAGGGGTGTAGCCCATAGCTGTCAACTTTTCCCTTTTCTTGCGAGGAATCCTATTCGGAATAAGGGAATTTCCCTTAAAAAAAGGGAAACGTTGACAGCTATGGTGTAGCCGCGTGTAAACGGATCGAGAGCGTTTCTTTGCGAAATTTATCAGTTGAATCCCAAACTTCTACACCTTTGCTTAGAGAAGCCCCACCGCATTCCATGGTTGGGTCTTAAAGACATCTACACACACCTACACTCTCGCACTTCCCTGATAGTTGGATGTTGTGGGCCTTTATGAATGAGTGGATGTGATATAAATTTATTGTGAATTATTCTGACAGTGGAAAGTACAACTCTTCATGTCCCTAAAAAGCCACCTTCCTTTCACTTAAATAACAGTTTTTGTTTTAGGCTCAATATACAATAACAATAAATAATACAAAATAACATAGTTTAGCTCCTGACAATACAATCCTATGTAGGTCTACTTGGAACCAAAGGTCAGTAGGTCTTAACCCCAAGTAAGTGTGTATTGGATTGTAGCCAAAGGCTTCTGAGTTGACATTCATGGGGATGCAAGCTTAAGCACTAAGGAGTAAGTAAGCCCCATTGGACATAATGGGACTTACTTCAGTGTAAGCATGCCCAGCGCTTGACTGTAAGGTCCCAGGCCTTTGCACACTTACTTTACAGCAAGCCCCATTGAACTTACTAGCCCTATTAAACTTAATGAGTCTTATTGAGTAAACAGCTGCAGTCCTGTGCACCCACATTTATTTATTTATTTTGATAATTTGGATGCCACTTAACACTGTATCGTTTCTAAGTGGTGTACAATAAGGTTACAAAAGAGATGCACTAGAGATAAAATGAACCATAAAATCAGAAAAGACTTATTTAAAATGTCTGCTGATATAAAACAGCTTTCCCAAAAAATGTCACTTAAATTAGAATAAACCTCATTGTGTTCAGAAAGACTTAGGTGGCAAGACTAGCTGTGTTTACTTGGAAATAAATCCTGCTGAATTCAATGGGGCTTGCTCCCAGGGAAGTGGGTGTAGGATTGCAGCTTTACTTCTGAGTAAGCATGCATCAGCTTGGGCCACATATATCTTTTAAAAACCAAGCAAAAAACTTTAAAAATATTCATCTTCTCTGTTTTCTCTAATGTTTTCTGTGCCACTATTTCTTCTTTCTCTCCTTAAAGCTGGTATGTAAATAATAGGTAGGGAGGTCATTTATAAATAATGGTTGGAGTGGGGGAGTACACCAAAGATTCCAACGAGGGCAGGGGCTGATAAAAATGCAATGCAATTCTATTGCTGAGCAGTCATGAATTGTTCAGTTTGCAAAGAGGTTTCTGCTATGCCCCCCCCAGGTGTTGGAGAAGGAGGAGGTGTGGATAGGAAGTGTTTCCTGTACAGCTTGCATCAAACCCCTGCTGAGAAACTAGGGGGTGGGGGCGAGAGGGGAGGAGAGACAGGGACAGTGGCGAATGAGGGACTCCTTGGAGGTGAATGGTGGGGGGGGGGTCATACATATCACAGAAGCCCCGTCTAGATTTATGGTTGCATAAGAGGCTTGATCATTTCCATATATTGAAATGTGGTGTCCTTTGCACGCATCGCCCAAGCCCTTGGAAAAAAAAGGGAGGGAGGAGAGAAGGAGTAAGGCAAGGGATGGGGGCTGGTGGGGGGAAGAGACACTGGATTCTGCCTTGATCAATGTTGACTGTGAAGCCAGGGGGAGGGGGGACTGGGGGAAGGAAACCCTATGCTTTCACCAGATGGAACAGGGTCTATGCAAAGGTCAAGGTTAGCTCAGGCTGCTATTGAATCGGTTGCAGGCTCAAAGATAGCTCTCTGCCTTGGAGGCACCCACTGGGGCTTCTCAAAATCAAATCTAATAGAAAAGGCAGTCACAGAATGAAATCGCTTCATCTGAATGCTAAAATTGTTATTTGGCTACATTAAAGACAGCCAGGGAGGGGTGGGGGAGAGTGAAAGGGAGAGACCAGTCACATTTCTAACAGTTTGCATCTGGGAAAGAGAAAAATATGGACGCATTTGTGCGCACACACACACACACACAGAGAGAGAGAGAGAGAGAGAGAATATGTTGATAGCATCAGCAACTTGCAAGAATGATAAAGAGGAGCATGTAGTGTGTATGTGGATCAGATTTAAGTTGCTCCAGGAAATGCACATTTAGAAAGGGACTGCAGAATTCATAGTTCTGATTTTGCACTGGTACAATCTCTACATTCATGTACATGGACTACCATACCAACCCCCAGTGGGCCTTCTTAAGGCTTTGGGTTGCGAAGTTTAGCTGATTAATTGGATCAGCCCTTTTGATTGATTTAAAACACACACACCCTAAATTAACTAGGCAGCAGTTGTTCTCTTTAAATGCTGTCTACAGTGTTTTTAATGCAAGTGTATTTAATACAACAGAACTGATGGTGACAGTCACTGTAACAAAGGATATATATATCTTAATAACTCCATCTAAGTGGTTTACATACAATATAAAATATTCATTAAAATAATGATAAAAGCAAAAGTTAAAAATCAGTTGACATAACATTTATAAAGATGTAAACAGAATCAGCATTTTAAAAATAAATATGCATGCTAAAATTAAATGTTTTTGTAGGCTTGCCTAGATAGAAAAGTCCTTAGCAGACATCAAAACCAATATAGCAAAGGTACTAAATAAATGGGCAGGGAGTTCCAAAGTGTAGGTGCTGCCACACTGAAGGATTGCTTTCTTGGTGAAATGAACATTATCTGAACTTGTAAAAGTGCCAATTCTGCAGATTGAAACTGTTAAGTGGGCACGTATGGAGTGAGTCCATCATTCATGGCAACTGATCCCAAGCTACTGGGGGCTTTATATACTAATAGTAAGACCTTGGATTCCCCTGATTCTTGTTGCACATGACAGAGCACCTCTTCTGGGAAGATTGCTGCTATGATGTCTACCTTCATTGTCTAAAAACAAAGCTTTTGCATGCAAAGAGGCAGCTTTACAGAAAGATGTCTCCTTTGGCTCATGGAAGAGTTGTGTTCATTCACACCCTGCTCTAACACAAAATGTAAAAGTGGAACTACATCCAGAAATGATGTTCTGCTTGCACAAAATTTGATGCCAGCATGAGGATTACTATAGGACCTCTCTTTATTACATCACTGTGCAAACTCTTCCACCGGTATGTGTGCAGGCATTTGTGGAACATGTTAAAAGTCATAGATCTTTACTCATGCAAATTTATGCAGATTTCCCTGTGTGATCCTATTCGTGTTTACTTGGAAGTAATGGTGTCTTTCTCTGCCTCTTCTAATTTTTCTGCAAGCAAACCCATTTCTGCCTGCTCCCCCAATACAGAAGCACAACCACAGCATATGAAAGCGAGCTTTCAAAGATAGGATCAAATCCAAAATAAGCACAAATATACACTGAACAAACCTCTTGTATATAAAAGAGAGACCTCCTAATTATAATAAGAATGTAATTCACAACACTGATATTTTAATGTCCATTCCAGGCACACATTTAAAACCAGTAGGGATTGAAAGTCTTGTGAAATCAAACACAGGCCACACTAGGCTAAGCATGAGGCCTGCACTCCAAGGGTTAATAAATTTGGAATTAAACGATCTTCTCAGCTTGATAGAGCCAGTATAGATGATTTAATATGCAGCCTTCGGAGGCTGACAGTCAGCTCACAGATGCAGATAAGATCAAACAGTCTCTTGATTCAGTAGATTGAATGGTTGGACTGAACGTCTGGAAGGTGACAGGATATAGAGTTCTGATAGAGACAGTTTGAGAATCCAGGCTTCTCATGTCCTTTTCTCTTCCTCTAACAATCAACCTTTGCCAGCAATCTAATTTGGAGTCAGCACGTAAGGATGAGGGTGAGATTCTCCTCTCTCCTCTTGTGTGTTATCTGAGGGCTACAGTGTTTAGTTGATTCATTGGCTATATTAATTGATTGACAAATCTTAATGGGATCATCTTTTCAAAGCCAACTATTTTTAATGCATGTATTTACATAAACTACAGGTGGCAGGTGACATCTTTAGAAGAGGCATACCCCTACACACACACACACACACACACACACACACACACCTCTTCTAAAGTGGCATAGCAACAAAATGGTTTGCCTACAATTCCAAATAAATGCTAGATATACATATGCAGTTATAGAATAGCTGCCTATTATTTGGTATTCTAATTTAATGGGACTTCTTTATTCTGAACAACAGTATTTCCCACCCCCAGAACTATTATTCTATTCTAACGCATGTTCCTGCAGATTTAATTAATAGGTTTTTAAAAAATCCTTAACAGTTTCATTAACTGATATCCAACTAGATATTTCAAAGTGCAGGAAACATGCTTAAAGTTTGGAATAATCAAGAGGTCCATATTTTAATAGCTATGATGATCTCTATCAGTGGACTTATTTACCATTTGGATGCGGACTCCACCTTCATTACCACCATATTTCCAACATAGCACACAGAAATCTCTTTAGGTAGAAGCACAAAAGTAAATAGCCAGATGTCAAGGAGAGTCCAGGAAATTTAGGGCTGTGGTCAGAATCCTGGGGTGTCATTGTCTCTCTCTGCGCCACGCACATACACCTACAAAGCACCCCCAAATGCATAGTTCATTCATTCAGAGGGTAAAATCAACGAGAACAAAGTAAACACCCAGCCTTCTAATATTTTCTCCCTTGGTGTATGTATGGCTTGGAAATTAAATAACTGGTTTTAAACATAACTTAGGCAGTTTAGTGTCTTTGTCTTGTAACACCCCCAGCCTTGCTCTTTGCTGTAGTGTTTTGATTTTTTTAAGCCATAAAACAGTTCCCCTAGATGAGAGTGTAAGATGACATGATAGACTGGCCTATAACAATTTTTATTATTTGATAAAGAGGGGGAGCAGCTCCTGATCCATTAGATGCCATCATGTGAATACATTTCCAAGCAATTTTTAAAATGCATATTATGTCTTCAATAGACCGTCACGGGTTGGAATTGTATCATGCTATTCCGTTATATGCAGGCACCACCGCAGTATTCAGAGGAACACCAGTAATAAAGTTATTGCACGTATGTGCATGGCCCTTACTCTTAGATAATACAGCTATGTGATGTTGTCCCCCCCCTCCAAACACACACTTTAAATCTTTTGGACTAATGACCTGCAAAAATTTTACTTTGACAAACAAACCCTCTCTTTAATGGCACGCCAGGGGAAAGCAAGGAAGGGAAATGGCTTAGATTCCCCCCTTTTCTCTCAGTTTTATATTTTAACTTTCTGATGTGTGCTTCATTAGGACAACAAACAGAAGCATTATTTAAATTTCTCACTAATACAAGAGCAAATGACCAAAATCAACCAATCAAACACTGGGCTATAAAAATAAAAAGATATAGCCTTTAATTTGTTTTAGCAGTAATGAGATTATGGTGCCATGGGCAAATACAGCTAGATTTTTACGAGCAGGTACATTATCGAGAGAGAGAGAGAGATAGAGAGAGAGAGAGAGAGAGAGAGAGAGAGAGAGAGAGAAAAGAAGAAGAAGAAGAAGAAGAAGAAGAAGAAGAAGAAGAAGAAGAAGAAGAAGAAGATCTATTTCCTGTATGAACGGATGGCTAGGACAACCTTAAAGGTGATTAGGTTAAGATGTGAATATAGTGGCTGGATCTGTAATTTAAAAGCGATCATACCATATCACACTGCTGGCCTTTTCTGGGCAATGAAATAAAATGGATGATGCTAAAAGAGGCTTTTTAAAAAGAAAATAAACAAATGAGGATTTGTTATGAGAAATTGTCTATATCATATATGCAATAAGGACAGATTGAATGTGGAGTTTTGGTTGAAAATTAATACACATGCACCCTTCTTCATCTATATATATAGCCAACTTTCAATCATTTCCCTTGTGCTTACATTTCATTCAGTCAGAGCTTAGCTCTGAGCAAATTTTTTTTAATACTTATGTTCTGTACCTTCTGAAAATAGCATCTTGTAATAGAAATACTGATGGGCCTTAATATACAAGTGGGAATTTTCATAGGGTGCCTCTGTTTATCAGGGGGTAGATGCTTTGCTGTCTCTTCCATGGACAGCTTGTGAATTGCAGCAGGGGGCACCCCTGACATATAAATTACTCAGAATTGGAGGTGCCCAGACTCTTTTCCCTTCTACTTGAAGGCGGAACCATTGAAACCAGTTATCTCTCTGCGATTTGCATATTTATGGGGCCTCCTGCCGTTTCCTGTGATTGCTTTACAGTCAGGAAAGGTAACAGAAAAATACAGATCCCCTTCTTTAAAAAGAAAGAAAGAAAGAAAGAAAGAAAGAAAGAAAGAAAGAAAGGATCACACAAGAACAGTTGCTCCAATACATTGCTAATCTTTGTAAAACCCTGGCATGAAATTTATTTACCAAACATCGTGGCTTTGCTCCCCCTGTTACATCTTGTGTTTCATTGTTTTGAAAGTTGCAATAGAAAGACCTGAGCAACCAAAGTCTTAGGATTTCCCCCCAGAAAAAAGTGTACCACAACAAATACTGAGTGTCTGAAGGAAGATAATTCACTAAGCTACATCCCTTGAACATGTAGCTATTAAAAAAGGGCACAGTCTGAGAAGAAAAGAAATGGCGTCTGATGGGCGTTAAACCGACAGAACCGTGGCAGATATTCCTTAAGCATGGGACAAAAGTCTGGCATACAGTATTTGTGAGCAGGATTAGTCATCTTCAGGAGAGAACAATTTCTATGTTACTTGTTCTTAGTATATCTTAGGCCATCCGTCTTTTCACTCTTTGGAGATCCGGGACCCAGCTTTCATTATAGCCTATAACTCAAATTCAACTTTTTAACCCTACATCTTCATGCTTTTGTGTCAAGGAGGACCAGCTGCAAGCATGACAGAACCTCAGTAGTTGTATGTACTTAAGTCAACTTGCTACATTTACTTACTGCATTTTGGTAAGGCACACAAGACATTCATAGTTAGAACTGTGGTTTAGGATTCAACAGGCACCATACAAAAGGGTAAGTAGAAAGAGAGAGTAGAACCAAAGGCAGGTGGTACTAGCCAGGCTGATGGAGAGGGCTTTGCTGTCTTAAATTATTATTTTTAGTAGTAGTACTATTAGTCACTTTTTTTAACAAAAGGCAACTCAAAATAAATTAAATACATTAATAGCAATAAATACATTAAACCAACATAAAACTAAAACAGAGCAAAAGATAAAAGCACTGATTGTTGGACTAAAATCCTACTCACTGAAGGAGGCCACAAACAATTAAAGACCAAAAGCCTGGCAGAAGAGAAGCATTTTTGCCTGATGCCTAAAAATAGTGAAGGTGCCTGGCGTGCCTCTGCAGAGAGTGATCCATAAGTGGGGAGACACCAGTGATAAGGCCTGTTCTCGTGTCAACACCCTTTGCACCTTTTTTAACAGCTGTGTAGAAGAAGGCACTTTGATAGATGCAAAATGTCATGCAAAGATGAGCAGCTGTATCAGCTGAAACCCTTCTATGCAACCATTAGATGTTGTAGTCTGGACCTAGAGCATTTTAGGATGCATTTTCTCCTATATGAACCCCACCCACCACCCTCTTTTAAGACCTGCCAATTCTCGGGCTACCATTATTTGTGGATCCAAGAATAGTTTTAGCCAGGAGCAAGTCCCTCTCAGAAGTTGCCCTGATGTTTTGAAGACTTGCTTAGCCTTAACACTTGTCTCCCATTTTGAGATGGGCAAAAACCATTCTTGTTCCACATGGCCATTTTTGAACTAAGGCTATGGTTTGAGTTACGTCCTTTCACTGTTTGGTATACTGTGTTACAAAGTGTGTGCATTAAAATGGTATTTTAGTTATGTTATTACTATTGTGTTTTTATATTGTTGTAACCTGCCCTGGGACCTTATAGTGAAAGGCAGGTGAAAAATAAAAATAACTACAATAATAATAAATACTAGGACATAAAGAATCCTGCCCCAAAGGCAGGACATAAATAAAATGAACATAGTTAGAATTCTACATCAAGAAGAGTTTGATTTTCTGGCATGCACAGATTAAGCCTTTGTATTTTGTATTTTGAGAGGGCTTTTGGTTTCTTTTGCTGATATTCCAGAGCTGCCTACTCTTGGGTCCACTCTTACTTAAACAGCAGATTAAAGGGTTTAGTAATTAGGAAGCTGCCCTGTGCTACTTCAATACTATTTTGTCTAGCTTATAGTTATTTTTTTCTGTCTAGCAGATAACCTTAAAGGTACCCAGCAGAGGTTTTTCAGATCATCTCCTACCTGTTCCTTTTTATTGATTGAACCTGTGACCTTTGGCATGCAGAATATGTGCTCTACCACTGAGTTAGACTCCCTTACTGGATAGTTGCTGGTTCTAAATTGTGTGAGCAGGAAGTGGGAGGGTAGGTGCCTAAACTTCTGCTGCCTTCCACTTTTTGATTACAATTCCTTGCAGAGCTGTGTGTCCCAAAGACATGGGTGGGGGAACTTTTTTAAATCAAGGGATCAGAACCACCCAGCATGATTTATAGTCAGGGATGATGGAAGTTATAGTCCAACAAAATCTGGAGAGTGATAGGTTTTCCATCTCTTTAGGATGGAAATTGAAAGTGCATTTTCAAAGTAGCCCTCAAGGAAAACTGGTTGCTGGCTTATTGGCAATGAGGTGACAAGATGTCCTGGGAGACCACAGGGTTCCTGTTTCCTTTAATACCTGCACAGAAGAGGGAAGTTCAGTGTAGCACACAGAAGTGGAAAATGCACAACTATTAAAGTGACAGGAAAATGAACCTTCTTTATATCTGGTCATTTTATATGTAGTGGTGTGATGAGCTCCCTCTGTCTGTCTTGGGCCCTCCAGACTGCTGTTTGTTTGCAAAATGTCATTGACACTCTGGCTCTGTTTTACAGTCTTGTGCTCAAATCCAGCTTGGTGGTTTCCTACAGGCAACTGTTCAGCCACTGTGAGAACTGGATGCTGGACTAGATGGTCCATTAGCTTGATACATCAGGCTCTTTTTATGTTCGTATGAGTGTGTTTTCCTGGCTGGAACGTGTCCTGGTTGGAGGATAGAGAGAGGTGTATGAGTATGTGTAGAAACATTGATTGCTCTGCCCACAAGTAGCATATGGCCCAGAAGGGAATGTTGCTCTGAAGACTGAAAAAGTTTTCCCCACACCTGAATTAGGGAGTCCCCAGCAGTACTTCTGGATCCATAAACCTTCAGCTGCTCAGTTTCTCCCATCTTGCAGCAATACATCTCTTCTCTTCTCTTTGCCGATCACTCGTAGCCGAGTAAGCTTGTCTTCCATAAGCACAGTTTTAACAATGAGTCCGTAAGTGACTGTGGAGGCCAATTCTGGATCCACACATTCTTCCATAGTGGGGACATTGGTTTCCGGTTGGGAGTTGATCACGGTGTGGATTTGCCAAGCGTGCCTTCCTCTTAGCACGTTTCTCCCTTGCGTCCTGAGTTCGAGTGTCTTCAAAGCCCATGACACCTTTGGTAAAGGCTGTTCTCTAATGAGTGCTCGCAGGCCAGAGTTTCCCAGTTGTCAGTGTTTATACTACATTTTTTAAGATTTGCTTTGAGACAGTCTTTAAACCTGTTTTGTTGGCCACCAGCATTACAGCAATACATACACAAGCCTGCATTCACAAATGCAGATGGAAAGAGTATGCCTCAAAAGAAAAGCAGCCTCCATCACATCTGGGAGAACAGAGAGGTCTGTAAGCATATGAAAGAAGGAATATGGGAGAGAGGAGAGAATCGCCTGGTTCTCAGCAAGCTTTGTGGGCACAATGTGCAATTATCAGAGCATTGCATAGAGCAGTGAAAGATCAGCCCCAAAGTCTGCTCAGACCTTAGTAAGTTGTGACATGTGAAATTAAGAATGAAGCAGGAGGGAAGAGTGCCTCTGGGCATTTGCACAGTATATTTCCTTCACCATTGAGTAGTGTATCAGGCTGGGTTGGGTCGTGAACATGGGGCTGCAAATGTGGGATGTGAAACACAGAGCAGGCAAGTACAACATTCCTAGAGTGGACATAAAAGGGGATGTCTGGACCAGCCAGTTGGAACTTCCTGTTTTCTCCTGGGCTGGGATAGACTTCCTCTGCATGTGACCAGAGGTGGGTGTGGCCTCACCTGTGCAGGTAACAAAATACCTAAGCGGAGGCCGCCATCTCTCTCTTTTTGACTCCATTCATCGAAGAAGCAACATCTTCTTAGCCTAAGATGCTCTCTTGCCAGCCAAGAGAGGACAAAGGGACTATCTCCTTATGGGATAGATTCCCTGTGTACATATTTTGTAACTTAAGTCTGCCTTCTGGGATCCATTTGTGAACAGAATGTGAGTAAACTATTTTATATACTTTTATACAAGACTGTGTCGTGTCTGTTCTTTTTATGAGGGACTATAGGGGAAATTACCAGGAAACTTATTTTAGAGGCTTATACAATGCTGGCAAACATTATCCACTGTACAAGTTTAAAAGGGGAATGTTACTCTGCTAAATTGTAGAACTTGTTAGCACAAGTTGGAAAGGATATAGTTAAACAATATATCCTCTCCTGCCTCCCTGAACATTCCCACAGCAAACACCCCATAGAACTATGTGATTTGTGGGTTGGGGGGAGCGGCAGATGGAAGGATGTTTGAAGCTTCTCTTCTCTTTCCCCCTTCAAATTCTCCCACTGAGCCATTCCTCCCAGTTCTGGCTCGTGTACAAGTGTTTGCCAGGCCAACTGGGGGAAATGGCATGGTGTAAGGGTTAAGCATGATCTAGGGGGAATCATTTGCCACAAGAGAGCTGCAAGCTAGCTTTGTGTTTGCCACTTTTAGTCTGGCCCTCAGTTTCTAACTGCATGGTGCTGGTGTTTGAGACTGCCTGGAAGTTGTACCCTTGACTTGAACTGAGGATCTTTTACTGCCAGCCTCTTATGTGTGAAGCAGGCATGTCGCTCACATATATTTCCTATTGCTTTAAGAGCAAGGGGGCCATGAGAGAATTGAGGTGGGGTGGGGTGGCAGATGAGCAGAAGAAGGTGTCACTGGAAGGGTTTTCATATGTCTGGAATTTCATGGACGTAGCCAGCAATCAGTGTCTGGTTGGAAATCTGGTTTTTCACTTTTGGAAATATGGCAATACTACTGTAGTATATTTTCTTGTTACCTTTAGGCTTGATCCCTAGACTGTTCTGAACATTGCAGAAAGGTAGAATGTGTGTGGAGAAGTGTAAAGGCAACTTCTATAGTCTTACTCAAGAGCCTTGGCAACATTTTGAGGATCACGTGCCAGTGGTTGATGGGACCAGAGGCAAGAATGGGTGATGCAACATTTAATTTTTACCATTGTATAGTTGTCTAGTTTCCGCACATACCATTCTTCATCCTGATAAGCAAGAGGCAGAATCAAGTTCAATGACACCTTCCAATTGGGTAAAAAAAACCTGGGGTGTGAAGCAAGGGGCAGTAAAATGGGGAGATGTGGAGTGGCCTAGGGAGAGTTCAGAAACTCAGAGAGGACAGGAGAGCCACATTTCGCCCTTTGGCCTGAGGTTCCCCACCCCTGCTTAATTCCAGATATTCTCTGAAGGAGGAACTTAGACATTTCCCCCCAAATAGGGCACCTTGTAGTATGAAGTCAGGCTCATCATCTCTCCACTGGGGAAATATGCAAGTTTTCCAAAACCTGGAAGTGTGCATGGAGCTACTCATACACCTCCCCCCCCCCAACCACCACTAATGTCATTCATCCCTCTTAATTTGTTGACAAAGCAATGTGTGGCCCATTGGGAGTCTTAATAACCCTCCTACTTCTGCATTTCTAGGCAGGTCGCTCAAAGAGATTTCTTGAGCCACTGGTGGGCTATTGAGTGGATCACACTCAGATTTATTCTCTGCTGTGCAGAGGAGCAAAGGCTAATGTAATGAAAGTAAGTTTCAGGAAAGTTGGTAGATTTTGGTTGAACATTAGGAGAAGCTTGTTAACACTAAGAACAGTTTGACACTGAAACCAATTACATATGATGCAGGGAGCAAACTCTCATTGGAGGGTGAACCCGATTACCTCCAAGGCTCCCTCCCTCTGTAAGGAGTGTCAGGCTGTGAGGCCTATTGAAACTGCAGCCCACAGTTTATCTTCTCTCTGTTTTCTTACCTGCTGTTTCCTGGGTTGAGGGCTCTGTATATCTCTGTGAAAGACCTATCCGGCGAGGGTCCTGAGCCTGCATTGTTGGGTACAGAGGCTCTTGATGAATGCCTAGGAATGAATAGCTCATTTGGGCAGACCTTGTGTGGTGCAGGTCGCTTCCTCAGCAGAGCGCTATCTGCATCTCATAATTTACCCTGACACTCAAGTTCCCAACGTCCTCCTTCATTCCCCCTATGTGTGCTATGAATAGCAAGAAAATGCAGTTATGTTGGAAATTCAGGGCATGGCCCGCACAGCTCATGTTTATGGGGCCGCATGCACACTGTTGCCTAGGGTGACTAGCAGCCACAGAGGAGGAGACACCTGTCCCTTTAACCTTAGGATAGAACAGGGGATTTTGGCATGTATGGCTTGTTATTTCACAATGCTGAGGGGGTAAGGAAAGCCTGCCCCTCCAGATCCTGCAGTAGCAATGAGGCACAAAACTGTTTGGCACACAGTTGAGCACCAGCAGTGGTTCAATCAGCCGTGTTGGGGAGGGCACAAGATTAGCCTATCGGCCAAATGTGGCCCTCCAAGCCTCTGCACCTGGCCCTCAAGACTATTTCCAGGCCACATACCTCACTGGTCCTGCTTCACACATTAGATTTTATTAACTAATTCTTACTCAGAGTAGACCATTTGAAATTAATGGTCACAGCTAACTTATGTCCATTAATTTCAATAGGTCTTTTTTTTTTTTTTGCAGCGCCAGGAAAGCCCTCAACCTAAAAAAGGTTCATTATCCCTGGTATATTAGAGAGTATATCAGACGTGGCCAGAGAAAGTTAAATACAACCCATTAAGAGGATCTAAAAATGTTTAATAAACTTTACTATCATGCCATGCTATTCTGAAACATCAGGTTTCACCCCAAAGCTGATGCTGTTATGCTGCAAAGAGTTTCTTTGCACATCAAGCTTCTAGGCTCAGTGTTTCTCAATCAGGGGATACCCCCCTCCCTGCCCCTGAGGGTGAGCATATGAATATGTTGGGTGGGTGTGCATTTCACATAAATATGTAGAAGATATGAACAAAATTGAGAATAAAAAATACGCAGTGTTATGTTCAAAAGGCGAGAAGATCATACACAGATCTTCAACTGCATGTTATCACAGGTGCACAGGTGCAGCATTATTTCACAAGCAGTGCAGTGTTCTATATACACAGCAGTTGGTTGTGCATGGTGTGGTTAATAAGTCACATGCTTAGTTGTACTGTACATTGTCATTAATTCTGCGAACTTTGAACATACCATACACTGTTGCTATTACATATCAGATATGCTCATACGTATCTTTTTTAGCCAGAACCTCATCTATTTCATCTTTGCTTCATCACATCCTTGTAAATACCCTTAAAGTACTAATCTATTATTTTTTTCACACCTAAGGCCTGTTTTGCCTCTTGTGTTTCTTCTGCAACCAGTCTGTGGTCCCACTCAGCCAATGTTGGCTTATTATAACGAATGTAAAGATAGAAGTTTTCTGTTTGCACAGATTAGGGCTGCCGTATGTCCAGAATTTCCCGGACATAGTTGAGACTTGTCTGTCAAAAATGCCATCCGGGCGGAATTTTCAAAAAGCGGCTAAAATGTCCAGGAAAACCCAGGCATATAGCAGCCCATATCAGAAGTGTTGGGTTTTTTTGGCGATTTTCCTAAAATATAGGTTTAAAAACTTTTGAAATATGGCAACCCTAGCACAGATAGTCGGGCCTTGCTTTTACTTTTGAGCACAACATTTGCACTCATGAACCTCTTGGCATCAGCGCTATGGGGTTTGGCAGCTAGTAGGTGTGTGTGGATTGTAGCAATGTTATTGTAATTTGGAAACCCTTCAGAGAATTTGACCTTGTCCCTCAAAGCCATTGAGTGTATACTCTCAACACACTCAGTGTGCAGTATTTCATTAATGAAAGCAGATGTTTATATTTTTGCTTTATGGGAGGAGTTCTACACTAAAAGAAGTATAGTGTCCTGATGTAGGGAAGTAATAGTCCCACTCTACTCTTATTTGATACTCTCAAGACACTCAGTGTGCAGTATTTCATTAATGAAAGCAGATGTTTATATTTTTGCTTTATGGGAGGAGTGCTACACTAAAAGTAGTATAGTGTCCTGATGTAGGACACTACTCTTCTTTGATCCAACCAGACCTGGAGTACACCTGGAGTGTTCAGTTCTGGGTACCACAATTTAAGAAGGATATTGACAAGCTGGAACATGTGCAGAGGAGGACAACCAAGATTATCAAGGGTTTGGAAAGCAAGCCTTATGAGGAACGGTTGAGGGAGTTGGGTATGTTTAGCCTGGTAAAGAGGAGACTGGGAGGAGATATAATTGCCATCTTCAAATATCTAAACAGCTTTCACATGGAGGATGGAGAAAGCATGTTTTCTCCTGCTCAAGAGGTTAGGACCTGAACCCACAGATTCCAAATACAAGAAAGGAGATTCTGACTAAACATCAGGGAAACCTTTCTGACAGTAAGAGCTGTTTGGCAGGTGCTTCTCCTTCCTTGGAGGTTTTTAAGCAGAGGTTGGATAGTCATCTGCCATGTGTGCCCTTGTTGAGATTCGTGCATTGCAAGGCGGGGGGTAGACTAGATGTTCCTGGAATCACTTCCACTCTACAATTCTATGGTTCTATGTAAGGGCAAATATAAGTAAATTTGTCTCATTTGATGGTATTTTTAAGACAATCTCACTAGCATTTACTTCAGTAGATCAATTGGGATTTTTAGTAGACTTGAGAACATTGGAATAGGTTCAGTGAAGATTTGTATCTCACTGTCCTTCAGTTTGTCTGGTGGATCTGCTCTTTAGGCTAAAGCAATACAACAGACTGGATGTGGAAAGTGACATAAGATGTGCTCTACCTTCCACTGTGCCCAGAATCCAAAGCTTGTGATGAACTTACAGTATCGATGCTCACATTAATAATGTGATGGATGGATACACTGGGACCTGACTCTTCACTGTTGAATAAGGAGGGACCAAAGTTCAGCTTTGTATGCAGAAGGTCTGAGGTTCAACTCCTGGCATCTCTGGTTAAAAGGAATTGGGTAGCAGATGCTGATAATGCCTCTTTCTGCCCCAGAGTGATGCTACCAGTTAGAAGTTCTCAAACTGCAATCCATGGACCGCTGGTGGTCTGCAAGCTCCATTCAGCTGTAGAAAAGTTTTTTAACAGTTCAGAATATCTATCCATACTTTACCTTGCAATCAATTATATTTTTTTCTGTTGGAGATTAAGACTGTTTGGACCAGGGCCTTTATCTGTAATGTGGTATGTTCATTACTTGCTACCTGTCAAGTCCAAATATAGAAACAAGTTGAATGCTGAATCTCAAAAACATCCATTGAATTAGGAAGGGAAAACTGCAGTTATTAAATTATGAGTAATGTATGTGCTTTGATTTGTAGAAAAAAGGTTTATTAAGTGGTATGTTGCAACACCCCCCCTCCCTGTAATTTTCAAGTGGCCCACCTACACACAAAAAAGTTTGAGAACAGCTGGATTAGATGAACAAATAGTCTATTGTGATTTCAGGCAGCATCCTATATTTTATTTATTTAAACATTTATATATCTCTTTTTTTCTCTCAAGCAGTTTGCAATCTCCAAAAAACAAACCAACCACAAACCCAAGTCCACTTAACAATAAAATATGAAAACACAGAGTAGGACACAGCTGAACAATAAACCAGCTTAAAAATGGAGTGCAGAAACAATATAAAACCTAATACAGAACATAAAAGCACTATTACGTACTAGTAAGACATAAAAACCAACAAGAGTAAAAAACCACAGAAATACGAAATGCTAATTTGGGAATTGTAAACAAAGACCATTGAAATTTTGGAGTGTGCGTAATGTGCATGTTTTGCCATCATGTTTGATTTAATGTCTCCTTCACACGTGCAAGGCACTGGCTTGATGATCGAGTGACAAAACTGGCACGTGTGAACCACTCCCAAAGGCTGAGTAATTAGCGAAGAGCGGCCAAGTGGCATTGACCACGCATGTCTCCATGGACCAGTCCTGAATTATTTGAAGTGCATCCAAGCCTCGCCCCACCGCAGCACTTCGACGCCGTTTGCTGCGGGAGCCCCCAAAAACGACCGTGCAACCCCCAGCTCGGGAGGCGAGTTGGAAGCTGCTTGTTTTCTCGTCCTAAGACCCGGAGCTGAAAGCACTTCTCACCATCAAACAAAGCAATTCTCGCTCTCCAAACTCTGCAACCCGCCTCCGAAAGGTTAGGTCCGGAGGCCACGCTGGAAGTACTTCTTAGTGAAAAGATTAGGAAATCCTGCATGATACAGGTTCGCTCTCAGCCCTGTCCCGGTTTTTTGTTGTTTAACTCCATGCATCTGCCATATATATCTTTATTTCCACTTTCTAAATACTGATGTATAAGGCGCCGCGTGAATGGAGAAACGTGTGTTTAAAAAAAAACCAAAACAATGATGAACGTAGAATCCATTATATGCAAAGGGATCACTATAGGGAGCACATTTGCAGCCCGGGCCCGCTTAAGAGATGCCGGGAAGGGTCGTAGCTCAGCGGCAGAGAATTTGCATTGGACGCAGATGGTCCCAGGTCCAACCCCCGGCATCTCCAGGTAAGGCGGAGAGTTCATTCTGAAACTTTGGATAAAGCGCTGTCAAGTCAGTGTAGACTATACTGACCAATAGTCTGATATGGATAAATACGGCAGCTTCTTGCCACGCGCTTACGTTGCTATGTTGAGAGTAAGTCCCGCTGAACTCACCAAAGGAAGCCCACAAAAGATTCCAGCCTTAGACATTTTTGAAAGCTCAGACCTTCCCTGAGATAAAGATAAAATAAGACCCCACAGAATTTAGTGAGTTCGATCAACCAGACGCGCAGACCAAGACTGCTTGTACAGTAATGACTTGAAAGTAAGCCCTGCGGTGACCAACGGTGCTTAAGCCCCATATATAAATGCGCACAGGATTGCTGTCTGAATACCTCAATCTAGGCCTGTTTTGTTCCAATGGCGTTTACTCTCGTGCAAGGTAGGGTTAGGATTGCAGCCTTAACGTGCTACACTTCGGCTGGATCGTGGCAAGAAGACTCAACCAGAGTTTGTCCCCTTTAAAGTCGAGGTCCTAGCTGGGAGTACCTGGTGTGTTTGTGTATATAACCTTGTGTCATTAAAAACTAATAGGAACAACTTGCACGCACACCCCTGTCTGTCTGACCAAGGGTGTTTGCACGTTACATTGAAGGAACACAATCGCTGTACACAAATGGTTGAGGTGCACATGTCCACGGTTATTCATATGCCACCTTCATGGAGTGAACAGTACAGACAGTATTCACATGTTAACTTTCCAGGAATCTGCAGCTGAACTGTTCAAATCAAGTGTACACTCCGTCGCACAAACACCAAACCCATTGTATCTGTGTTCAGTGCAGCGTGTGAACACGTCTTCTGTCTTTCTAGATAGACGGCTCTCTCTCTCTCTCTCTCTCTCTCTCTCTCTCTCTCTCTCTCTCTCTCTGTGTGTGTGTGTGTGTGTGTGTGTGTGTGTGTGTGTGTGTAGTTTTGAGTCAATCCCCACCCCCGTCAGGTTAGCCGGTTTCAGAAAAAGAACCTCTATTTTTAAAAAAGTAGGCGGGAGAAGAAAGGTTTTTACTAAGGGTATAGCCACACCTCAGATCTAAGCAGGACGAAAGCCCCAGGGTGTCCAGGAGACTGTTGTGGGGAGGGACGGAAGTAAAGGGTCTGTAACAGAATCCGCGCAGGCCCAGAGGTGGGGAACCTGTGGCCCTCCAGATGTTCTCCAGCTCCCATCATCTCTGGCGACTGACCTGCTGTCTGGGGCTGATGGGAGCAGGAGTACAGCAAGATCTGGAGGGCTACAGAAGCCTTGGTATAGAAGGGAGTTGTGCGAAGCTGAACAACAACTTCGCAGTTGTGCGAAGCTAAACAATCACACCAGGGGGAGCTAACGTGGTGTCAGGAGTGCCAGCTTGGCCCCGCGACCGTGGATGCCCGGGGCAGTGGGTGCCATGTAGCGTGCATGGCCCTGGCACCGACATTTGTGGGTGCCCGACCCCTTACTTGTGTGTGCTCGGCTCAGGCACCCAGAGTTGGCACCTGTGCGTGGTGCTCTCCAGGGGTTATGGGCTGCTACTCCCTTAAGCCCCAGAAAGCAAAGCCAGTGCTCAGGGATGGTGGAAGTGGAACCCCTCCCCGCGAACCTGGAGGGCACCGCACTGACGACCCCTGATTTCTCTGTGGTGCTATATATAGAGGCACGCCGTGTAAAAATCACCGGCTCTTTTGTCTTCGCCACCATCCAGCAAGAGCGCCGCCGCTCCAGGAAACTAGAATCTATGCAGCTCACTTTGTTTACTCGGAAGTAAGTCCCTTTGAGTTCCAGGGGGCTTACTCCGGGGTAAGCGTGAGTGAGAGATCCGGGCCTGGAGCCAGCTGTGGGAGGCGGATCGGAGCCGGCCAGGCCCGGCAACAAATGGTGCCTTTTAGAGGAGACTTGGCATATGTCTTTTAATAGAGCAGCATCCTTATCCTTCCTTCGCCCCGCCCCAGCTCCGAAAGCTCCAGAGAAAAATTGTTCCCCTCCTCTTTCTTTTAAAGAAAATGTACAGTATAGAGGAATAGGCAGGCCGATCTGCTTGCAACTGATCATTGTTCAGGCTTTTTTCACCCACGCGCCTGCCCTTTTTGGGGGAGACGCAAAGAACATCAAGGCAGCCCTTGAAATGTAGCCACACATGCAGGGGTTGCTGGTGAAGACTGGCGTTTAAAGGGACGGTTCAACCGGCCGTGTATTCTAACTCGGGAGAATTGGGCACCAGGTTCGCACGGGCGAGGAAGACACCGGCCCAGCCACCTCTTGAGAGAGACAGAATTATCTAAATGCTTTCCTCGAGGATATGTATTATGTACAAATCTAGGATACGAGGGAAGGGTAATTTCCACTTCTCTTATTCAAGGCAGGCAGGATAGTTAGAAAGGAAGACAGATGTTGTAGTCCTAGGCACCTTACCCCACAGAGCCTCAGTGGTGCTTGCTTCTGGTAAGCAACAAGCATAGGATGGAGTATCAGGCCCATTAGCTTCAGTGGGCGAGTTGAGCACAATTTTTCAAGGCTTCCCAATGAAAACAGTGGGATTTAAGGGTGCTTAACTTTGGCTGCACACTGGACACTGTGTAATATACATCACACACTGCTTTGTACATGCCCTGGAAGGAAAGGTGTGCGACGAGCTTTGGAATTCAGACTGGTCCCTCTTTAACTTTCCCCTTCCCTCCCTCCTGCCATCTTGAACACACGCTGTGCATGCTTTTTTTAAAACTACGCGCATCCATCTACCCACAGCACGTCTGTTGTGTGCAGATATTGTAAAGGAATACTGTATACAGCAGAACTTTTTAACCTTCAAACAGTCAGATCCGATGCAGAAGTAACAGCCACAGAACTCAGGGGAACTTGTTCCCATGAGTACCCACACGCATATACACATCACTGACCACATAACTTAGGAACGTCTGTATACGCGTATATACAGTGTGTGTACACACACACACACACACACACACACACACACACACATGCTTACAAATAACCTGTTATGTGCCCACATACAATGTATACGCCTCGCTCTCGGTTCATTCACAAGCAGTTTTATCTATCGATAGACCCTTCTGACTGCAAAGGGTTCCTACGAATGGATTCTTTTGGGTGTTAATTTCCGAGGGAGTTTCCTTGCGCTTGCGTACATCTCCCCAGGGCGTGGCTACGTATCTTTTTTTTTTGGGGGGGGGGTCTCCTGTCCCAAACTAGAAAGTGTCTCCTGGGCGCGCCTCACTCTTTTCAGAAGATCCCAACTTCCATACCCCGAGCGCCTTTCTTTCCGTTGGACTGCGATCACCCTCCGTCACCTCTTGAATTTTGCTCCCCAGAGAACCCAGCTGTTTAGGAAAGAACATTTGCTTGCCATTTAATCCTTAGGTTCCAATTCCTCCCTCCCCTCCGACAACAGGAAAATAACGTGTTTTGCTGTTTCTTCCTGGATTTAAAACCCGAAGCAAAACATTGGAAAACAGAGGAGGGAGGAATATGGAAGTTATGCTAACCTGTAGTTCTTCTGCGTGAAAGCAAGCATGGTGTTAGGCTGAGGGCAAGATTCATGGATCCCCCCCCTCTCTCTCTGTGTGTGTGTGTGACACGTTTCTTGTAGCAGGGTTTGGGTGCGTGGATTACACGTGGAAGGGGCTGGTAGTGGCGGGGGTGTGACGCGCAATCTCCGCTGCTTTTGGAGGGCTGGTGACTCTCCCGGTTTACGCTCCATGGCATCCTTACCCGAGGGCAAACCTCCTGAACAACGCGAGGCTTACTTCCGAGTAAACGTCAATAGTCTCGGGCTTGTAAGTCTCCTTTCTAACGGATTTAGCAGCTGGACAAGAGCCAAGAACCCTCTTCCTTTGGGCAGACAAAGCGCGCGCGCGCTTTACTCGCTAACTGTCCAGAAGGAAATCTGACCCACCCACAAAACCAGAGACGATGTTGCTTCAGATATTTTTCAGCATTTATTTCCATCCTTCAGAGCGACAAGTGCGAAGGAGCACTTTAAATTTCCTGTGCTATTGGCTTGTGCATTATTTGTGCACTGCTTATTTTTTTAGAGCTTGGTACATAACCCCTCGTTTTGTGGCTCGCTCTCTGCTGGAGATCCTGAGCACTCTTTCTTCGGAGTAAAGCCCTATAGAATCCAACATATTTTCCTTGCCAAGAATGCAGGGTACTTTGGAAGGAAGTCGCACCTGAAAATGTCAATGGACTGTCCGAATGAGCAATACGCTTAAGGCGAAACTGTTTTACTTGGAAGCAAATCCCACTGACTACTAGATGAAGTGAGCAATTGGGGTTCCGCTCTGTGCTTTACCACTTTCGCTGTCCCATAATATATTTGTAATTTCAGGGTCCTCTCATGTTCCCAACACCTTTCCTGCCCATTTGGTCGAGACATCCCTCCCTTTTCACCTTATACTGTGTAATTCTCTCTCTCTCTCTCTCTCTCTCTCTCTCTCTCTCTCTCTCTCTCTCTATATATATATATATATATATATATATCCCAGCATCTCTTCATCTTGTATCACTGCCTCTCATGGCCTGCTTTGCAGCTTCTTTTTCTTCCTGTCATCTTATCTATCCATCGATCCATCCATCCATCTATCAATTTATCTATGCGCGCGCCTGGGCGCACGCGCGCACACGGAGCCATTCCAAGCGGATGTCATTTTTCACTCCCAACACTTCTCGCCTGAGAAGCGCAGAAGAGTGAGGAGGAAGAGCCGGCAGAAGCGGGGAGGGGGGTGGAAAAGGCTCCTCTGGGGATGCTGACCAGCTTCTCTTTGCTGTGTGCCCTTTGAAAATATAGTTATTTATTATTATTATTATTTAAAAAAAACCCAGTTTGTTGCTTAAGTGCGCCCCCTGGTCTTCCTGTTCTCAAGAAGGGCTGCAGGGCTGGAGAAGGTAAACCAAGGAAGGCCCCCTCCCCTGCGTCCCAAGCTCAGCCACCGGGAGAATCCAGCCTGTCAATTCTAGGGGGGAGCCGGTGTTGTGCTGCCGCCAGACGCGCTGCAAGGAAGGAAGGAAGCAGCCGCGGTTGAAAGTGACCATCGGCCAGTCTGCTTCCAGTCCAAGAGAGATCTACACCGGGAGTTTCTTCTCGCCCCACAAATCGGTGTTGGTCTGATTTTTAAACGGGCGCAGATGATTCCCTTAGGTTGCAATCCTAACCGTGCCTCATCAGAAGTAAGACCTATTGAATCTCATGGGGCTCACTCCTGGGTAGGTCGGGTTAGGAGCGTAGCCTTATTCGCCTTGTTCACTCAAATAATGGCCCACTGATGTAAGTGGGAACGCCGGTGATGATGACGACGACAATAATAATAATAATAATAATAATAATAATAATAATAATAACAACAACAACAACAACAACCTCAAGTAACATTGGGTCAGAACTACAGCATCCATTCCTCTCTATGCGCACTTTGTGAGGCCCATTTAACTCAATGGGACTTGCTTCCGAGTAAACATGCAGAGGCTCAGGCTGCCTGAAGCCGCCATCATATGCACACTTACATGGGAGTAAGCCCACTGAACACACTGGCGCATCCTTCAGAGTATAGATGCATAGGACCGGACTGTCACCATCAAATCTCACATATAACACATGCGTGCTAGTTGCAACATATAAATTCCACAGCCGTCTCCATCTCTTTCCCTAAATTACTAGAAGTTTATACGCAACATTGGATCCGCAACTCGGTGTCCCAGACGGTTCCAGCCCCCTTCATCTCCCCGCCCGCACCCCCCCCCCGACTGCAGCTTAACGTCATTATTGACAATTTGGCGTGATAAAACCTCCGCTTACAGCCCCGGCAAGTCGCTCTGTTTCCTTCCCTGGGATACATCGATTCCTTGGAAGCCCCGTCCTTTCCGATGCTTTTCTGTCTTCTTTTAGAGCGTTCTCTAAAAGAGCGTCGATTTTTCCTTCCTCTGACTTCGAGTCCTGCCCGCGTTGGAAGGCAAACCATTTCTTCCCCCTTCGCTGCATCTCTTCGTCTTAACCCGATCAGATTCTGGTTCTGGGAGGCGCAAGTGTGTGAGAGAGGGAATTTGAAAAAGCCTTTTGCAAAGGAGAGAAGCCTCTGTGTGTGTGTGTGTGTGTGTGTGTGTGTGTGTGTGTGTAAAAGTATGAGTCGTGAGCTCAAGCATTACTCTGATCCTAACCACAGCTGCAATCCTATACCTCCTTGCCTGGGTGTAAGTCCCACTTAGTGGTCTGAGTAGACACGCTTAGGATCGCACTGTAAACTACTTGGAAGTTAAGCTCAATTTAAATTAGCAAAATTTGCCACTTGAGTATTAAGCTGTGCGAGAAAACAAAACACTTCTGGATGTAACAGCTCGGGTGTCTCAGATGCAGAGTACAAAGGGGCTTTCCCTCGAGTAAGCAGAGACAGCTTTACAGCCTACGTTTGTGCTGGTGTGTAGCAGAAGCAACTTGTGCGTGTGTCAGTTCAGTCTGCCCGCGTGTCAGCGAGCTGCCATCCTCGAATGGGAGCTTGTGCAAATCCTTTGCGTGTGAGTCTGAGCCAGGAATACAGAGAGTTTGCATTAAGTTACCGGAGGGGAGGACGGAGAAGGAGCCATTTTTGCTGTGCCTTTGAACCCATCGTGCTGCAGAGTGTGTGAAACTGGATGCGTGCGTGTTTGTGCGGGCAGAGCAATGAGCTTGCCTATGAGCGAGAGCCTAACGTGTGAATGAGGCAGCAGCTCCTGGGTGACCTCGTGTTAAGAAAGTTTAGTCGGTGCCTGGAAGAGGGAGGGGCGGTGGCGGGAGCTGCTCCCAGTCTCCCTCTATGGGTCTTCAGTACGATTAGGCCTCCACATGCTGGGAGCTACATGATGGGCACGATCCAACCAAAGTCCCGAAAGACAAGCATCCAAGGAACAGAATTCTCAGGGCACGTTCCAAAGTCAGTGTGCAACCCGAAGCAGTTTTGAATCCCGTTGATGGGCCTGGTTCAGCAGCACGTGCCGAAGACTGCAGCTCCCAAACGCCCTTACTAGTGAGTAAATCCCCTTGAATCAAGTGGGTTTCTTTCTCCACAAACAGGCTCAGCCTGCACGTTTTTCCCAAGGAGGCTTTCAACTGCTTGACTTTGGCTGGATCGTGGCCAGTCGGTACGTAGCACTTTGGGTGGCGCTTGCGAAACGCGCTTTGCCTGGCCAGTGACACGCGTCGCCGCTGCCGCTGTTTTACGCCTCTTCTTAGCTCAGCATGACTTGCCCAAGCCCTGAGCGGAGTCTCCTCGCCCTTTGATTGTTGCAGACCTGCAGTTTTTTTCTTTTTTGGCATCCATTACTTAGATCCGACCCACCAAGCCCATACTTCGGCAAGACCATTTCTTAGCCTTGCAATTTCCATGCATTTTTGGTGTGCGTGCAACGCATAAAGCTGCAACACCTTTCTTCTGCTCCCCCCCAATCTACTGCTTCCTATCTGTCCTTCAATAAGGTTGCTTGCTGTTCTCCCCCTCTGCCCCATTTTGAACCTGAAACAATATAATTGGGGGGGAAATCACCAACCCTTCTTCCAAAGTCCACTTCCCAGAGTTTACCTTTTCTTTCTCTTCCTCCTTCTCTCCCAACCCCTCTCCTTCTATAATTTATATACTTTTCATGAAGAAAACTTTCCCTAAACTTTATCCTTTCCTATACTTGTGGATCTCGTTCTTCCCTTTCCCCACCAAATAAAGGTGTATGATTTTTTTAAAAAAAATATTTATTTTGATGGAGTGGGGGTCCTTTGCTGACCTTCAGCAGTGCTTCCCTTTCACCGTTCTACATTTTGAATACGGGCTTAATCGCTGGGAGACAGATGCACTCCCCCCTCCTTCGTCAATTTCAACTCCCCCTTGTCTGGTTCATCTAGTCTGCTTCTTACCTTTAAAACGTTACACCCCTTTTCTTCACTTATTAGGTCTTCCCCCTTCAGTGCAATGTGGGTGGAGAATCACAAATGTGATTTCCTTCTCCATTTTTTCCTAATCTTTTTCCTCTTTTAAATATATACGTATAGTAGACACCCTGCTTTTGAAAAAACAACAACACTTAAAACATTTTCTCTTCCTTATACAGTATATATTTGTACAGTGCATTGTCAGGGACTGAAAGACCAGCCCCAGGGTTGCTTCCTCATTTACAATCAGGATCTGCAACCCACTTACTTCAGAGTAATCCTATTGTCTTCCCAAAAGAATGAACCCTCAATGCTGCTGCTGCTGCAACAGGTCAACTTCTAACTCTGCAACCTGTTCTAACCTGTCTGATATTGCTGCTGCTGTTTTTCTCAGTAAGATTTCAATGCATAAACCCGGGCAAAAGATGGCTGTCACTGGCCTGCGGAGTGGGGCAGATGTGAGTTAGGATGGAGGAGTCAAGAAGGCTGGAAGATATTACGATCCTATGCATCTTTTCATGGAAGCAAAGTCGGCTGTTGTCAGTAGGGCTTCTTCTCAGGCTTTTAAGTATTCACTGGGTTACAGTGTCTACTCAGACGTAAACACCACTGAATTCAGTAGAACTAGCTCTCAGGAAAGTATGTACTATCACACGGCCTCTCCCTCCCAAGTGGACATTTTAAAGTGTGCGCGCTTTTGTCTGTTGCAGGGCGAGGATTCGAACCCCCTGCTGACCAGGGAGTTTTTATCTCTCCCGTGGAGCACTTCATTTCGCATTAATTCATGCCACGGCCACTTGCTTAGATTTAGACCAACTCCAGGGAGGAAGCGCTGTCCATGGACACGAATCCTGACAAGCCAGGAGGAGCCTCCCTGGTTAGGAGCAGTGTACCTGCCCGCTGGAGCGAGGCAGGCGCGCCCCCACAAACACCGGCTCTGCCGTGTGAACTCCCCAAGGACAACCCGCGCGACAACCCTGACATTGTAGGCACGCATTTCGCCCGATTGCCACCACTTCCCCAAAAACCCTTTTCTTTTTAATTGCGCGGTCAATTGCGAGCAGCAACAAAGGGGGACACCGGCTTGCCGTGGCTTTTGACTTAAGAGATGTTTGTTCTCTTTACGCGCTTTCCCCGCCTCTCTCCCTTTCTAGCTTTTAAATTTCCCTCCTGGCTTAATTTAAAAAAGAAAGAAAGGAAAGAGCCCCCCTCCCTTTCTTCCGAAACCAACGTGCCTCCTTTTCTTCTTGGTCACTCACTCTCTTGCTCCTGGGCTGGTGCGCGCCTTTACGCACGCCTCTCTCGCCTTCCCTCTGCCTCTCCACCCCCCCCCCGTCTTCTACCACTCCTCCCTCCGGAGGAGCAACCGCCGCCGCCGCGTGTGCCTGATGCCTCGGAGGGTAACCCCCCCCCTCCCTGGCCATTGGCTTGCCCTGCGCCGGGCTCCCCCCCTCACTCTTTTGCTTGATCATGTCCAGCCCCCGATGACTGTCCATTGGCGTGGCGCAGTCCTTCCCTCCTCCCCTTCCCTCCAGTTTCGCCCTGCCCATGTTTTCTATGTCTGTGTCCATCCAGTCGCTTGACGTTCAAGTTCGTAGGGACGTCACGTCCGCACTTGAACTTGCAGCTCAGGGGGGCTTTTTGCCATTTTTTTCATCTCTCTTTCTCTCTCTCTCTCTCTCTCCTTTCTCTCTCTCCTTTTTTTCTCCCTCTCTCCCTCTTGCACAGAAAGGAAAAAAAAGCAAAAGAAAAAAAAGCAAAGCCATGACTGCTATCCCACAATTCATCTTCCCCGCGCCATCTTTGTATTATTTCTAATTTATTTTGGATGTCAAAAGACATTGATGAAGATATTTTCTCTGGAGTCTCTTTCCTTGCTCACCCGGCGCTTCCCGATGTGATCCGAGCGAGAGAGCTCCGCGCGCGCCCGCCCGAGCCACCAACACCACGATGTCTCGCCGCAAGCAAGGGAAACCCCAGCACTTAAGCAAACGGGAATTTTCACGTAAGTAAAACCTTCTCGCCTCCTTCCTTTCTACCTCCCTCTCCCTTGCAAGATATAGAATATATATAAAATAATTACATTTGGTTTGCATTTTGCAAATTCCAACCTTTTGTGCATGCATTTTTTTTTAGTTTGCAAGGAACACAAAAAGCAACTCACCTTAAAACTCAGCCCCCCTCTTTTTATCGCTACCACCTAGATTACTTTTCAAATAAGCTCATGTTGGCAAGCACGCTGTCTCTCAAAGTTCCGTTTATTTTCTTCTTTCTTTCTCCAGTTGATTCGGCTATATTTTGCCGGAAGAGAGCGCGAGTGTGTGTGTGTGTGTGCGTGTGCGCGCGCGCCTGCAGCTTACAAATGAATTGCAACTTAAAGCAAGCGAGCAAAGACACATTTTTGTGTGCTTGCGAGGTGGGGTGGGGGGAGGCGAGCTTTTGAAAAAGGAGGAGGAAAAAGTGAGAAAAAGAGATGTGTACGGTTTGAATCGGGACTCGATGCTCTCATTTCACACGGGCAAAGAGATCGAGATTAGGAACTCTTGGGGCGCCTTGTCATAGAAGGAGACATTCCCCTTTTTTTCAAATCCGCTTTGCTCCCTCGGTGGAGCCCCCTTTTCTGTAGACACTAAAAGGTGCAAAAGGGGGGACCTTCTCGCTGCTTCTTTTGTCTCCACTGGCGAGATCTGGGGTGGTGGGAGATCGCCCACCCCCACCCTTTGCTGCGTGTCCCGCTCCTTTCTCTCTTTCTCTCTCCCCCCACCGCCAAGCTCCGCACAGCGAAAGGGCAACGAAGAGGGCAGACGTGGTGTCTGTTTTGGGCCGGAGATCGGCTGCTTTTCTCTGCTTCTACCGCCACGATTAAGCTCTCCTTCCTCCACAACACCGCCCCCCCAAGCTCTTACCAACAGTCTTTTTTCACCCCCTCCCTCCCCCTTCCCTCCTCAGCACCCAAACTCCTGCTTTGCAGAAACTTGGGTTTCTGCATGCATGGAGCGAAGAAGGCGAGAAAGATCGCAGCGTGTGCGTGTGTGTGAGAGAGGAATTCCCTTCCTCTCCCTTCCTCGTACTATTTTTTGGAAGATTTTCAAGAAAAAAAGAAAAAAAAAGTGGAAGTGGATTTTGATTGGGAAAAATCTCGTGTCTGAATGTTTACAAGCGCCTCGTGTGCTGCGGAGTCGCTGCCAGGAAAACAGAGCAGGAGAAGAAACGGCTTTGGAAAAGGGGGGAAATGAATACAACGTATACGCAGAGAGAGAGAGAGGCGCACAAATGCAAGCTATATAGATTTTCTGTTTAAAAAACCCAGAAGGCTAGATCCTGTTGTCTCTGATCACAATGGGAAAATGATTACCAAATAGTAATAATAATAATAATTAACAACCAACCCAGTTTTAGACAACTCAGTACCAAAAGGGTTTTTTCGCCCTCCTATTTTTTATTTAAATGCTGATATTTATTTAATGGTGTGTTGTTGTTTTTGCAACGCACAGGCTTCCTTTCTCCCAGCCAAGCGGTGCACAAAAGCTTGAGCCGTGCTTGCTAGCAAACACAAAAGGGAAGTCTGGTCTGGACTTGAGATGGTTGGTTGAAGGCGGGCTGGCGAGGTGTGGGGGGTGGGGAGCGAAGAGAGGAAGAGATGAAATGTACAAGTAGTGTTTACAAACGAGAGAAATTTGCATGCTTTTTTTTTTTGAAGGCAGGGGAGATGTTTTGCTGCCCTTTCCTCTTCTAATTTGCAAGATTAAAGCCCCCTCCCGGGCTTTTGCAAAAGTTTGTATTGTATCCTCCCCCCCCATCCATAACCTCTGTCTGAATTGCAATGCAAAGTAATATCGCTTTTGCAACACATACGCTTAGTTGAAGTGACCCAGCGATAGATTTTAAAAGCAACACCCCCTCTCAAATTGCATGGGTTAAAGAAGATGTATTTTAAGAGCTTCTCCGCAGATTATTTTTCTATCTCACACCCCCTCTTCTGCTGATTTCTTACATTTTTTCAAGATGCAGAACGGTGCGTTGTGTGTTGCAACATAACTGTCACACTTTAGGACGTCCTATCGCCACCCAAACACGTTGCGAGATTCTCCCTTCCTTCAGCCAAACTGATAACCTAATTTGACTCTTTATCTCCAACATACCATGGTGGGAGTGAGGGGGTGAGGAAAGAAAGAGCAAAACGGTTCTTTTTTTGGGGGGAAGTCTTCCCCCCGTGGAACCACCCCCACTTCAAGATTTGCAAACTAAACCCCCAACCTTAAATCCCCTGGCTTCCCACCCACACCAAATTCCTAGAGATCTTAACAGTTTAAAAAAACGAATAGACACATACACAAAAATGCAACCTGTTTGTTTGTTTGTTTGTTTGTTTAAATGATATAGGGGAGTGAGAGTGTTTTAGGGGCACTAAGTACAGTTGCTATGCAAGTTTTGCTTTTCCTGTCCCCACCCCCAATTCTGATCCTTGGGGCACAGGGTGGAAAAGGAGGAGATGGGGGGGGGGCGATCTGTGTGGGAGTGGAGTTAAAACAATTCTTTGCCTTTTTTAATTTTAAAAATGCAAGTTTTGGCCACTAGGAGGCAGAGTCAGATCAAGAAACCCCAGCGAACTTGAACCTGATCCGTTTTGCTCCCATCTTTTAATTTTCTACATTTCTCGTTTGGCAAAGGAAGAAGGTGTGGGTGGGGTGCGCATGTGAGTGTGTAGAGATCCCCCCTGCTCTCCCTCCTGCACCCAATAATTCCACCCCTCCTTCTTTGTCTTTAGTTTTTATTTTAGGGTAATGCTTAAGCTTCCAAATTGCACCTTTACAAGCAGTCCTCCTTCCAGAATATATCTGTTAAAAGCTTTCATTCTTCCTGTGAGACCCACTCCCACTCCAGAGAAATCCTCCCACCGCCTGCCCACGTTAAGAAAAAACAAAAAACGGCCAAATTAAAAAGAGGGAATAGTTGATCCTTTGACACTTGCATTTGCCCTGTTATACCCTCTTATTAAACATGTCCTATATAAAACACTTAAGTACAGAGCAAGCAGTGTGAGACAACCCTCCCCAAGACATATGTTAAAATCTTTCCCACAGATGCACCTTAGATTGTTAAAGAAGGCAAACTCTGCAAAGATGCCAGGATGTTTTCTTCCCGGCGACTTTTTGATTCTTTGGCCTGACTTGCAAGAGCATCTGCTTTTGTTTGGGTGGCTTGGTGGGGATCTGTTATCCGCACCCTCCCTTTCCCCGGACCCGATTTGAAAGCTGATCGCTGCTTTTGAAAATAAATAGAGCTGGGTTTTTGTTTTTAAAGTAGATCCAAAAGAGAACGGCTGGCCCCAGTCAAGGAGGCCAGGAAATACCTTGGCTTGTCTTGCACGTGTTTGCAGATGAGGCTTCCCTGCCTAGCACTTCTCCCCCCTCCCCATTGTGTTTTCCGCTCTTTCCCAAGTTCGCTTCCAGATCTCTGTTCACCTCAATACTACACGGTCACTCCTTTTCTTTTTTCGTGCGTGTTTTAATTCATCCTCCTTCCACTTCTCCAGCTCCGCTTTAATGTGCTTCTTCAAACCACTAAACTAATCCTAGCATTCCCTTGGAAGCAAACTTGAATCTGGGTGACCGAATTCTATTTTTATTTTTATATATATATTTGTTTAAAAAAATCTTTTTGGAGGGTGCTATGTGTTTAGTTTCTCTCTGTTGTTTCTGGTTGAGGTTTCATTGCTTGTTCCTTGTAGATCCATTTTTTGAACATGAAAGACACATTTTTAAAAAAATAAATCAGGAACGTGCCCTCTTGCTTTTCTTTCCTCTTTTTTTATCCTCCCTTCTGCTCCTTGGAAAGAAGTGGAAATTCATGGCCCCGTGAAATACTGAGGTATAATAATAATAATAATAATAATAATAATAATAATAATCATCATCATCATCCTTATAAACAGCAGCTAAGATACCTATTTTTCTTGAGGATCCATTGATTTGAGCAGAAAAATCAAATGCACAAAATATAGTGGAAGTGGTGGTCACTGGAGGAAAAAAAACTAGCATGCAAACCAGGATTAGCAGTAATAATAATAATAATAATAATAATAATAATAATAATAAAGAATTAGGTGCTTGTGTTTTGCACCTGGTTTCAAATAACAGCAATACCATGCTTTCTCTGCTTTAAGAAAGCTTTTGGAGCAAGCTCTGTGCCAATCCTGTTTCAAACACTACGCTATCATTCTTCTTAATTAGCAATCATTTATGTTAAGAGCACCGAAAAATATGTGCAGGGTATGGGTTTTATATCTGTACATTTGAATATCTTGTTATTTTCAAGAACTTTGCCTCCTATAAAATTAATTGGCTGAATGCAGAGGTGTAATCAACAACGTTTTTCAGCTGCCTCTTCATTTACTGGTTTTGATGAGAATTCAACCGGTTTCATGGGCTTCACAAGAAATCTCTTTTGATGCCCATTATTTAGCATGATTTTTAACTGCCTGGAAAAAAGGTTCTGTCTCACCTTGCTAAACCATATTACTAATTTCACAAGCACTTCAGGCCTAAAATATTGCAGTTTTTTCTAATCGCTAGGGAGAAGTTGCTGTCGCTGAGAAATATTTAATTGTTCTGACATTTTTGCTGCTTAGACTGTGCTCTGAAGTTTGCAACTGGGTTGGTAGTGATGGTGATTATTTCAAGTTTTAAGTGTCTTTCAAAGGGAGAACATGGCCTTGTGTTGCTTGCCACTTTGTAAAAATGCAGCCTGATAATCTTTCTCCTGAAATAAAATAAAAATCGCAGATGTAGAAACACCCATATTCTCCATTTTCTCTCATTTGGACTATTAAATACTAACACACATGATTCTGTCAGTGTACTATTCATGTCACTGTACTATTTATGGTCAAAGGATCTGATATGAAACCTCTGTACAGGAGAATTTACAGTATAAGTAAAAACCTAACCTCTATATTTCTGTAATTGACCTTATCTTAAATTAGGAGCAAAGCTTGAGGCAAAATATGTATATAGAGAGAGACTGTATCTGTAGGGTACTATTTGGAGTCCAGATACGAGGGCTGCAGTCTCTTAAAATATTACGCTATTCTGCATGGTTGGGAATTACTCTTGATTCCCCCTTCTTCCAAATACTCTGCCTAGATAGGACTGAAATAAATTTAACCTGAGTGTGCTGTAATTTTTTCATGCACTTTATCAAAATCTGTTCCAATATGGTGCAGTCAAATTAAAAATCTATTTTTTGATTCTCTGTGGCTTTAAGTTCATTAAACGTGAAATTGGCCGCATGCTAAAGAAGGTCAGGCTGATTAACTGTTGAGGTGTTGCGTCCTGCCACACTTTCCTTAACTAGCTGCGTTTGATATTTTGTAAGGACACAATTTCATGTTTGTAGTTGTAAGTCCTGGCTTGTAGATCCAGAGAAATACACTCTGGACTAGATTTTTCTCTTTCTCTCTGAAAGACTCTTTTTGCCAGCAGAAAGTAACAAAACAACAAAAAAAAGGAGTTGAGATTGCGAGCTTACTAATATGAATCTGCCTTGTTAAACTATCCACTGGCAATAGTGTGTGCAGAAACAAGCTCTTAATGGAGCTTTCTGGAGCTCGTTCAGGAAATTAATCAACTCTTGACAACGTTAGGAAAGGTTGTTCAAATCTAAAGAAAAGACTTAACCACTCTGGTTATGAAAGCTGGAATTTAGTTGTCTTTATACAGATTTTTACCTTATCAAGGCCAGCAGTGTTAATACATTCTGAATGATTGGGGCATTCCTTTCTTGGGGTGTGTGTGTGTGTGTTTGTATGTGTGTGTAAATCCTACCTCAGGCTAATTGGCTTATTTTCTTACATCTACAAGAGTGCCTTATTTCTCAAAATTGTAAGGAGCAATTGTTCATAGATATATATTTGGATATAAAAATATGGGTGGTGTGGTTGAAAATCACTTTTAGAAAACACGACAATAATAATACAGCAGGTCGATTTATAGAATCATTACAGATTACCTTTGATTTTTCTGTTTGTTGGATTATTTTAGAGAGTTGTTCTTGGCTATCCTCTGCATTCCTGCATGTACCTGTATATATGTGGCACAGAAATGTCCCTACGGAAAATGTAGGGCTCTTTGGGTGCTGTGTGCCACCTGTCAGACGCTCAAGCAAGCCTTTTTCATCATCTTGTGATGATACCTTCTTAGAATATACACGTACATGCATGTTTATGCATACCTGCACCGTAAAGCAAACACATACCATCCCTAACATAAGATAGAAGAGTGTAAGCACACATGCAGATTTTCAGTAAAATAAAATAAAAATGTGCATGGGAATATAAAGAGATAACTTTCTTAACAGGAATAACCATATAATCGGTGATTTTTAAGATTATTCATTCATTGTTAATCTGGAAAAAGCAGCTTTTTCAGGGCCCTCTAAAAGAGAGAGAGTAACAAAAACAGAGAGGGAGAGGGAGTCTGAATTGCTCATAATTCATTATAGCTTCTTTTGCTTCTGATGGGACTGCTTGACATCGCTGATAAATTCGTTTTCCTGTTGAATGACAACATGCTATAAAGAGGAAGCTCTTTTGCTGTCTTGCGGTCGGGGTTGGACTGGCTTTATCTTGTTTGTCTTTTTAAAAAGCAAAAGAAAACTTTTTAAAAATGGGGTTACGTTTCATGCCATGCCCCTGTGGTGTGTCATCTCCCGAAGTTTATTTTATGGAAGGGTCTTAATGACATTAATGTAGTGCCTCTTATTCCTGAATGACTGCTGTTCAGAACACAATGGATAATCTTTTATTTTAAAATACCCATAGCACTATTGCTGATTTTGGGAGGTGAGATAGCACAACGTTTCAGCTTTCCTGGTTTTTGTAATGTTTGGTCTGCTGTGTTCAAGGACAGTGCATGCCACTTGCCCCCTGCCTCTAAGCCTAGCTTCTACTTCTTCTACTTCTAAGTATCCTCTGCCAGTCAGTGTGGACAGTATTGAGCTAGACAGGCCAGTTCTCTTGACTCAGTTTAAGGCAGCTGTTCCTACAAGGTTCCTGACCATTGTCTTCTTCTCTTCCTTTGACTACAGCCGAACCTATCGAAGCCATTCTCACGGATGACGAACCAGATCATGGTACGTTGGGAGTTCCAGAAGGGGACCACGACCTCCTTACATGTGGCCAGTGTCAGATGAACTTTCCTTTGGGGGACATCCTTATTTTTATTGAGCACAAACGGAAGCAATGCAATGGCAGTCTTTGCCTAGAGAAGGCTGTGGATAAGCCCCCTTCGCCCTCGCCGAGCGAGCTGCGAAAAGCATCCAATCCCGTGGAGGTTGGCGTCCAGGTCACACCCGAGGATGACGATTGTTTGTCAACGTCATCTAGAGGAATTTGCCCTAAACAGGAACATATAGCAGGTAAATCGAAGCGATGGGGGGGGGGGGAGAGAATGGGAACGTGGGAGAAAGCACCAGCATGTTGTTGCGGGGTGGTTTCCTATTAGAAATCTAGAAGTTTAGTAAGAGGCCTGTTTTTCTGAAATTTCACCTGGCAGTTCACAAGATAAATATGTTCATGTCAAGTATGCACACAACACACACACGTTCCTAAAATCACAATTCCTTTCTGCACCATTGAGTTAAGTTTCCAGCTGCTTTCTTTTCAACTTCCACACCTGTCCTTTTGACTCCTGCTGGCTGTTCCAGGTATGGTCATGCAGAGAGTATATGAGGATTAGGTTCCCTGCTCCTCTGCCCAATAGCCTGTCTTTGTGTATGCATTTCCACTGATGCCTTCCTACATACTTCAAGGTGGGAACATGCAATTGCAGCGTCATACTTCACAGTTGTGTTTTAATATGGTCACCCTGGTGTTGACACAAATGTTTTCTGCAGTAAACGTGGCGGGACAGAAGCAGGAAACGCTTCTAGCAGGAAACACGTGCTAGGGAGACCTGATTGGCAGCTGCCCCCTGCTTGTTTAAGGGATGTGGGTCTATCTACTGCATTTTATCTGCTTGTTGTGTGAAATGCCCGCTATAACCCCAACACGGCTGTGCAAAAACGATTCCTTTGTAAACCATACATTTGCACCATAGGGTCAGTCCTGGCCTCTTGCTCCTGGTTCAGTTATTCTTGTTCTCTTGGATCCAGAGATCCATGAGGTTTCCTTCCCCTCACTTCCATCTCCACAAATCCAGCCCCACACCACTAAGCAACGATACAGAGAGGGATGGAAAAATCTTGCTTGGCCTTCTAGTTGGAACCATCTCTGAAGCCTGTGCTTTGTTAGTGCCAGCCTGTCAAGGCACAGTTGAAGCTGGGGAACCCCCACCCCCCAAGTGTTTAGATAACTAAAACCTCAGCCTGATCACAACGGTCTGTGCGTGCAGCTTGTTCCAGGGTGCCAAAAAAACTCATTTGAATGCCACAGGCCTGCTCTATCATTTTTTAAAAATTGTAGCTGCTTTCCTCATGTCTGCTAGAGCCGGTTGCTTTCCTTTCTCTTCTTTTAATTACAGTTTTTTTTTTGTGTGTGTGCAAACTCTGGCTTTCAAAGGGTGTGTGTAGAGGAGGAAGGGTTAACTTCTCCCCCAGCCTCCGATCCATATTGGCTGTCACGGAGTGGGTTGTAATTAAAGGCAGCCCCTTGGCGAAGTGACACGGCTGACTTTGACTTTAAGATGCCATTTTCCACTGCCCAGGCCAGAGTAGAGAGGGCAGTTGCTGAGGCGCGCAGGCTCGCGTATTCGAAAAGTTTAAGGGCACGTTGGAAATTTCAAAAGGTTGGTTTGACAGGGGAGGAGGCCTGCTTCCTTGCAATCCTGCCTCTTCAGCCAAATGATAAATGCCCCCCCTCCCGCTGTCTCTTGTCTCTGATGTGGTTTTGACAGATGTATCTTGATTTTCTTCAGAGGCTTTACACCGCCACATGCCACCCATACAAATGTCCAAGGTGGATTGGCTTCCCCCCCCCCGGGCAGTGGCACAAATCCCAATGTGTAATTAAACGGGGCGAGGGGGGGGGGAGAGAAAATAAAAGTAATGGATGTCGTTCCCTGCAGCTAATTATCTATCATCTATCTATCTATCTATCTATCTATCTATCTATCTATCTATTATCTATCTATAATTGTAATTACTGGCAAAGCGCTTTAGCATTTGCATGTATGTGTGCGTTTCATAAAAATAAAATTAAGTGAAAATATGTTTGGACGTTAATATGAGATCTGTTAATTCCGCCTGGCTAATAAGGGCCCTATTCGTTGTTACGATACAGTTGGCAAAAGGCGGCTATCCCTTTAAAGAGGAGGAGGAGGCTGCTTTTAAAAATATGCAGCATCAGAAATGACATAGATCTGTTAAGTAAAAGGGAAGGCTGGGAGAGTTAGCATAAAGTATCACTTGTGCTCTTGTTTTAATAGCCTAAGGGATATTGTGGTATTAGGAGAAGGACTGTGTGTAAATCACATGCTGTATTGCATCTCCCTGCCCCATCTGGCCTTATACACAATCTCTCTCTCTCTCTCTCTCTCTCTCTCTCTCTCTCTCTCTCTCTCTCTCTCTCTCAAGCTAAGTAAGGGTGCAGTTCAAAGTCCAGTTAAATTGGCATAGTCCTGTCTAAAGTTGGTAGGGCTACAGCAGCACAAGTAGTCTGGCGTTTTCCCCATCTCAAATGTAGGAACAGAAGGACATTCTCAGTCCCCCCCCCACCTAAAATATAGTAATTAAAATAAACTTAATAGTTCTGGAACATAGTTGAGGAATCAAAATTTGTCACATTTTTGAAATTTTATCTTTCTAAACATTACAGTTCAGGTTCCGGGGCCACTAAGATTGGAACTTAAGTGTCATTTGTGTGCACACAGGTTTTGCAGAGTCGGCTGTTTTCTTTCGTGGAATAGCGTGTGTCTGAGTGAGCATGCATGGGAAGCAGTGCTTAGATTTTATTGCCGAAATCGTTATTTTTCGTCAGAGTTAGAACACAACGAACATTGAAAGTGATTGCCAACTTCAAAGCATCCAAAAAGCCACAATGTTTAATTCGTCCATTTGCAGTTTGCTGGAATTCTGAATTTGAATGAAGTTTTGTACTAAATGGCTTATATGGATAAATCACCACATACATTATTTTCTTCAGATCTTTTTTGTATGCATCTTTAGTAGATCTTGCATGTCCCCTCATGTTATTAAAACCTTGTACTTCCTCTGAAGAAACAAAGAGGCAGAGCAAGCAAATAAATACTTTTTACTAGGCCAGCAAGATCCAAGTTTTCAGATTTTGTAGGATTCTTCTTCAGGTGTAAGTTTTCCAAAATAAGGCATAATGCAAATAAGCTATAGCTGCAAATTTTGGGTTTTTTTTGTTGTTTTTTTGCTTTGCCTGAAGAAGAGTTCTGTGTGATATGAAGGCTCCCATCCACTCACTGTTTTGTGGATACCAGCAATTTAGCTATTTTAATTTCATTTATCTCTAATTTTTAGTATACACATTTTTTGCCCTTTTAAACGTCTAATTGTAATTTCTAAAAGCTTGGCTTGATTTATTTGCATGTTAAAAATGTAAGTCAGCTTCTATTGTGAACTTGTTATCTAGCAATCACTATCTGTGTTCCACATTCTGTATTATGCATTATTTTGTGGTTGTCCCCTGCATAACCCCATGTCAGAATTGCTCTGCATAAGCAACACTCCCATTTATCCAAACTTCTGATTATCTTAGGCTTTGTGTGATCCTCACCACTTGAATAAATAAGGCTAGTCCTTTATGTGTATTGAAATTAAACAGCAAGGATGCTGAATGGGCAGGCTTTTTTATTTTTTAAAAATCAAAACTGCAGTGTGATTATCTTTATAGTATGTAGGTTAAGCTGCCGTAGCGTCATGTGAGGCTCTGACCATTACGTCACGTGCCATCCTTGTTCCGAACGGGAATGAGGTATGATTAGTGAGTCCGGCACTTTCCGGAAGGATTTTCAGATCTTTTGTGTACCGCAGGCTTGCTAAATCACCAAATATGGAGCAGCCCTTCTGTGATGTAATGTGGTATTTACATATTGAACAGCTTTGTATAAAAGACAGAAAGCAGTGTCTGTCAAGCAAGAATTAAGGTGTGCGTGTGAGTGTGCGTGTGAAGCGGAAGACCCAGCAAAAGACCCACACTGTATCTAGGTGTTCTAGATATATTGTTTGGTTCAAGATGTGACAGAAAGGCAAGAGGAGAGAGATGGCTTTTGTTCAATGCATTTCTACTGTTTTGCTGAACTTTGACGTGGGTTGCATTGCTGATGTGAACAAGCCACTGAATAAGTTGCTCACAGGTCCAGGATCAACATCCTACCAAGGCTGGTGAACTCTGATTTGTGTCATCAGTCACTGGCGATTTGCTTTTCACCAAAGCAAAAACGCTTTTGCCTTCTTTCTATTGGTCCTTGCAGAAACTGGTAATATTGGTTTCCATTTTCGAGGAAACAAACTGAGGCTGGAGAGGCAAGAGATGTTCCCAAAGTCAGAATATGAGTTCAGAGAGGAGGAGGCATTTGAGTTCCGGTTTCCCAGTTCTGTGTCTGGCATTTTTCCTATCCTGGGCTTAAGATTTGGGGGCACAATTGTAGTGATACTTGGCATTTGTACAGTGTTTTCAGAAATTCAGAGCTCTTCATGTTACTATGGTGAGATGCTTTCATCCATCTTCTCTCCTCAAATTGCTCAGAAAGCTGATTTCTAACATCTCAACATAAACACAGTATATACGCAAGGCAGAGCGACTGATCCAAAAATAAGATCATACCTCTTGCTTGCAAATTTAGAATAACTGCTGTCCCCTTCATCCTCGACAACACTTAGAATCCCTATTCTGTGTATAAGCGTTCATTGAAACTGCATATAAAAATACATAATTTTTTTTAAAGACACACACACAAAATCGATTCATATTTATACTGTCTTTATTTTTTTTAAAGGAAAAACATGAAAGGTGACTTGAGTGATTAAATACAATTGGCCCTAGAGTTTTGTCATAGCCTGTTGATTTTGCTTTGCTGATGGTTGTGGGATAGGCAAAATGGAACATTGTTCCAGCAGACGTATGGACTAGATGCACTTAGAACTACAGTTCATCCAGTAAAATTGACTAGCAGTAGATTTGAGGCAGACAAATTGCACAGTTAATTTTACAGAATTCTCTGCCACAAGGTGTGATGGCAGTCACTGGGATAGATGGCTTTCAAAAGGGATTAGACAAATCCATTGAAGAGGAGGAAGAGGAGAGGTCTCCCAGGGGCTATTAGCTTTGATGGTTAAATGAACCTCATATTCAGAGGAAATATGGCCCTGAATAACAGGAGCTGGGGGGGGGGCATAGCAAGGGAGGGGTGTTGCCTTCAGGCTCTGCCCATAGGCGTCTTGGAGGCATCTACTTGGTCATTGTAGGAGGCACAGTATGCTGGGCCTGATGGACCTTTGGGTTGATCCAGCAGGGCTCCCTTTTGTGCCTTTTGTGCATATGCAAGAGTACTGTTGCAAGATTCTCTTCCAACATATAGGACCTGTATGTATTATAGGTGATGAGGTGATTGTCTTTCACTGTTTCTTCCAGAGTTTATTAGAAAGTGAGAGTACCCAAAGAATTCTGGGTTTCTCTTTCTCAAGTGGAAAACAGTTTTCGTAAATCGTTGATGCAGCCAGGGGTGGGGGATCAAATGTTGCTTCCTAACAATAATTATGATAATTCCTTCCCCCCCTTCTATAATCTCATTTCATTTTTCCCTGCCCAGGCGTTTTATGCGATTCCAAGACAAATTTTGACACACCACTGAGCTAACGTTTCAGTATAAACTCAAGTGATGATAACCTCTCCATTCCCATTCTTTGAATTCCAAGTGAAATTAACATTTTCTCTCAGGCTGAGCTAAGGGTGGGGAACATTTCAGGGGGTTGATGGGATGCCACACACCCACACATTCCTTTTTCCCCATCTCTTGCTGTGCCAGTCCTGAAAAAGAGAAGACTAGCTGACCATGACATTTGGATGGATGGGCAGGTGCTGGAGTGGGTGGGGAATCCGGTGTTTTAGATAACTGTTGAAGAGATGATCTTTCATGATAAGTGTCTAGGAAAGAACAGGAGCAAAATCCTCCTTTGTAACAACGCAAGAGCAGGTCTAGTTAAGAATCCTGCAGTAAGGCGTTTATTGCCCTTTTTCATATTAAATACGGATACTCATTGAGCCATTTTCTAGTCAGTAAGCTTGTGTATTACAATAAAAGGCTGTTTTCTTAGGATAAATAATGCTTAGGGTTCACTGCTTTGAAACAGAAGAAACAAGCTACTGAGTCACTCTGCTGTGCAGTGAGATGATGCATCTTTTAACTCTCTCGTTCTAGATAGAGGAAAGCTAGAACTGTCATTGATGTGATATTTCAACAGCCCACATTGTACAAACGATAAATTCTTACTTCCTCCCCCTCCCTGCCCGTTCCCTGAATATGTGCGTTCATTAACATCTAAGCATATGGGTTAACTTGTCCACAGGCTCTGGAGTGACACAGAATTTTTTAGTTGATGTTGATCTGTTGCAGCAGCAGAAAAAAAACTCTAACCAGAAAATTAATAGAATCTGTGTATCAAAAAGTGCATGCATCTGGCCCTTTAAACCCTCTTATAGCAATGTTTCGCAGCCACTGACCAGACTTTGATGATGTGTGGGGAAAGGTGTGGTAGACATATGTGGGCAAGAAGATAAATGCATATCTAGGTAATCTTTCTCTATTAGGTTTTAAGAGCCTGTCCATTATATAAATTTGGGTGGCATATAGTGGTGGGGAAATAGGATTCTGTGCTTCAGTTATACCTAACTGGATTATGATATGTGTATGTGCACCTATATATTTAATTTGCGAATATGCATGGATCTTCTATATGCCGTACAAGAGAGGAGACCCCCTTTAAATCATGACGTATATTTTTTTGTAACCTTGCTTTCCATACAAACCCAGCCATACATTTCTCATGTCATAATCTATTGGGAAATTAACCCAGTTAAGTGTGATGTGCTTCCTGCAATTAGAAAGTAGGGGGTTTGTTTGCAGCCCCCCTACCAGCCGATATCTTCAATAAACAGACTAGGTGTAGAACTAACCCATTTGAGGTTATAATGTTGTGGTGTGCAAATGGATTTTTTTTTTAATTTAGCAACTCTGAGGAATTGAGATATTTTAGATTCCAGAAATTAAAAGTTGAAGTTTGGATGGGCAGGTGGGAAACAGCCCCAGTGCTAAGCCCCAGCCATTAGCTGATCTTGCTCAATTCAGAAGGAGACAGAAGATTGTTTTAAGCTGAAAAAATTTGGAGGGATTTCCCAAAGGCAAAAGGAATGCTTCCTGGATCACACCATGTGAGCAGCATTTGTAAATAAGACACAGGAAAGGTTGTGAACTGGCAGGCTGGCTGTTGTTGTTTTTTGGTCAAAGCACAATGTCAGAGCGAGTCTTTCCAAGACAAATTGTAAATAGAACCGTCACAACAATTGCACGACTGAGCTACAGAAGTGCCTGCCTTTCTCTGGCTGGACCGTTGTCAGAAGACTTTGGAGAAGCTTAATTAAACCCAGAGGCCTGTTTGGATGTGAAATTTTACTTCTGTCAAGCAAAGAAAAACCATGCTATGTTGCAGACGACCCCAAAGTTCTTCTGATTTGCACGCAGAAGAGGGGAGCAGTTTTGGAGCAAGATGCATGTGTGATATAATTGGCATGTGTGTGCTTCTCCACGTTTGTTTCTCAAGTTGCAATTTGGGAGAAAGCTCCACGTGTCTCGTGTTCATCCTTTGTATATGGGAACAGCAGGTGGGGGGGAACTGTACTGGTTTTTCTCCACCCTCTCCATTCCAGATGATTGATGCAAAAATCAGCTGTTACTTCAAACATATATATGGGATCTCTTTTTTTCTACACCACTTCCAAAGTGTGTATGTATGTATGTGTGAGTGTGTATCTATATTTATTGTGTGTGAATAAACAATAACAGCATGCAGAGAAGTTTCCTTCTGATTGAGCATAAGTATTTCAAAGCAGCCTCCACATGGGCTGAAGTTCCTCGAATTAACACAGTTTCTTCTCTCACAAGAGTATCGTTCAGCATAAGGGATTATGAATACCGTCATTCTTTCTTTCTCGTTTGAGTGTCTGGCATTTAATTGTCGCACAGCCAATGAATCGAAATAGACCTGGATGCAAATCAAATAGATCTGTCTATTTATCCATTTATCCACATTTCAGTTTCCAGTCATTATATACAGTGCTTTTTTTCTAAAAAAAATGTTTAGGGATACTATCATTTTCCTACTCATATTGAAATACTGCCCCTCAATGAGGCCGAACTTAGATTCACAAAATGTTTAGTGGTATGTGTACCCCTGTGTACTCCCAGAAAAAAGCACTGATTATATATATCTATATCTGTATCAGCTCCAAAATAATTTAATAAATGCAAGGCCTTGTGCGGCTGGACTTGCTTAGACAATAAAAAGATTGATTTATGGGGGCTCAGCAGGGACACTGGAGGAGGGGAGGTTTGTGTGTGTGTCTGTGTGTGTCGTGGGGGGGGCAAGTAGAGTACCAATGAATAAACAAAATATTTTAGATCAAAATGAAGAGGAAGGAAATAATTCTTTCATGCAGGCTTCTAATATTGTGAAACAGATTGAAACTATTTCAGCTTTGTGAAATGCCAAGAACCCGCATTCTTTGTGTGAGCCTTTCAAACGCAAAACGAGAACCAAAGTGACATAATAATTTCAGACAGTGTATGTGAAATATGCATGCATTTGTCACTTAGAATATGCAGAATCTTTCGGACAAAATTCACTTTTCAGACCTCATTCAGTTTGATACAATATTGTAAAGCAAAATCAACTTCTCTCCGCCCTCCCCTCCACAAGCTGCAGTTAGAGTGACCAAAAACAATATGGCATTTTGCTATATTAAAGTAATAGTAGAATTAATACATTTTCCTATGTAACAATAATAGGGTTTTTTGGGGGGGAGGGGCAATCTTTTAAGTAGCATTGCTGTGAGAATGAGTGCTTTGTTTATGCATGTTTAACTGATTGGGTGCATGTTTGAATATAGAATCTCACAGAGCAATTCTAACTGGGGTGTGACGGGAAAGGGATTCTTTACTGCATCCTCAGCCCTACCTGCCAAGGTGGACCCCCCCCCCCCCCATTTTCATTGCATCACGTCCGGGCTGGTGCTGCACAGGGGTGCATATTGGGTCCCTCATCAGGAAAGTGTTGGCTTTCAGTCCAGCAGATCCAGCTCTACTCCTTGTATGCTCTGTATGTATTCCCCATTTTGGGGCTTTCCCCTAGCTACTGCTGGCAATTGCATGTGCTCCAATGTGGTGTCATGCAGGGGGGTGCCTTTGTTGTGGTGAAACTCCCCTTGTTGGCAGAGCCCAGCTGGATCAGGCGCTAAGATTACAGGCAACTCCCTGTTTCTGCGGGGGTTGCGTTCTGGGTCAAAGTGCTTCGGTGGAAAACACATAAGCCCCCCCCATTCCGCCCCCCCATTCTGCCCCCATTCCTCCCTCTTCCCGGTCCAAAATGACATATGCGTTGGCAGTCATGCTTCAGGTGGACATGCCTAAAATTGTCACTGCCTGTACTCGGCTCAAGATTGCATTACACAGGAAGAAACCCTGGTTTGTATACTCTACAGGACGGCACCTTGCTCATTCAACTTCCCTCATGAGCGTACCTGTATATACACCGTGCTGGTAATGTGTGAAGAGGCCCTGTAAAGAGTCTTTCAGATTTTCTCCTTATTGCCTGGAAAATCTACATTTTGTATTGTGTACAGTGTGCTCGTCCAGTTTTGTTCGCTTTGGTCATACCGCTATATCAGATTGTGGAGTAAATAAGATTAGGAATGTCTTTTGTAAATAATATCAGGGAACATGAGCTCAGCCAATAGTACTTCATTAATTTTCATTTAAAATTGATTTTCCTTGTCCTCTTTTCCAAAAAGTCTTGTTCAGATGAGCATATAAACTTCTAAGTTTTATAGTTCAATCAGTGAATAACTTGATCCATGTCTGTTACATCAGTCTTACGTTACTGCTTAGATTTTTTTCCCAGGATCCTAGAACAGTTGGTATTTCATAGGACTATGGGCTCTCTAACTACAGGTTTTCATATATGTATACTGTGCTTACAGATTAAACACATAGGAATAGCTACTATATGCAGGAGTGTTTGGTATGCTGCCATTCTAATGAAGTGCAAAAGTGTTCGGCAGAGAATTCAGCATCCTGAGAACCTTGCTTTTAATTTTTCTAAGCAAAATCATACACGCAAAAAGAAAACAAGTTTCTAGCCCATGAAGATTTGAAGATAGGTGTGAAATCTCAGAAGCTGGGGAAGGGGGAGCCAGAAGAGAATTTCCAGTGACCAGGTCTTAGCTCTCTATAGGTCCTTGTGGCTGCAAAATGAAAGTAGATATGCAAAGTTGCTATTTCTGCATAGGTTATATGCTATTGATACTAGGCTACCTATGTACTCTTCAGAATTTTACATTCTGCATACATGAGAATTGTAAGTGTTGAAGGATGGTGCATATGAGGAAATATTTGCTCTTTTGCCACTTGTGACGCCAACTGAATTGTTCACATCACAGTGAGCAGATAGTAAAACATGGATGTACAGAAATATAAACCCATGTTCTTGGGGACATACTTTCAGGAAGGTTGCCAATGTGTGCTTCTGTGCCTGTCATAACTGAAGGGATATGTAGGCCCAGTGCTGCCTATTTAGATGTCCTGGTCAGAAGATATCTCTGCTCCTCTTTCTGCTCCAAGAGCAGCCTTACCATACCATTCTTCCTTTAAGGCTTGCATCAACTTCCCTTTCATGTCTTCTCCACTTGGGACTCAAAGTTCTACCTCTACCTCCCCTCATAGATTTACCGCCTTCCTCTTTTAGAAGGAAGACTGGTCTATTCCCTCTCTAGGGTTAAGCAACTAGGCCAAATGTTGCATCTGCCCAGTAGATGATCAAGCCTAGTGGCGGGAAGAAGTTAGGTGCATTTTCTTTCCTCAGGGAGGAGCTGTCTACGCCCCCTCTCAAAACACATTTGTGTTTCAGATGGCATTTTCATGAATCATACCTTTGTGTCTAGTGACCCTTACAGAATCTGGGCTCACCATTTGGTTAAGAATAAAATAGGCATCTCATCTCCCATTGTATTAAAAACCAAAGGGAACGAACCTTTTGTTGATAAAGTTGCTATAGATATTATGAGGTAGAAGAAAGTAACAACAAGGGCTCATAAAAATATACTGACTTCGTTTTTCGAAAAGCAATTTAATATTGAATGTATCCCAAAGTGAGCCTTAGCATCATTCTGTTTATTTTCCCTGTCCCTGAAATCTTTGTCTCTGTGTTTCAAATGATATACTGCAACATTGCAATGGTGTGTGCCTGTGCTTGCTGGGGAAGGGGTGCTTCTCTGCTGAATCTCTCTCCAGGACCAAACATCCCACTGGGCATTGTTGGGGTGCTCATCTATATGAGCAAACGACCCTGGGCTGAGGTGTCTCACCCTTGCTAGCTTGGTCGTTGATAAAATCCTGCCAAGTGGTAAGCAGGGTTTTGTGAACCAACAGGTGCAGATGTGTGGTTAAAAGTGGGATAGAAAGTGTTGCAAAATGGCTGTCTTTGCTCAAGTTTTAAACAGAACCAAAGGCGCATCTTTGTGTTGAAGCTCCTACCTTTGGAGGGAGAGAAAGAAGAGCTCCTTTTTCTCCATGCCAGCCTAGTTTTGATGTTGTCTGAATTAGGAACATCTTCCTGCTATTTCCCAGCCCATTTTAGTATGCAAACGTGCTCCTGATGAGGTGTGGTGGAGTTTGCTAGGCAGCCTTTTCCTCTGCTCCTCCTGCATTTTAAAAACTTATTTCAGGGAGGTGTGTTTTGCTTCCTTCCGTGGGGTGAGCCACCCCTTGCCAGCCCCTGAGCACATTCCTCATTCCGAGGTGGTGTTGAGTCAGGTTGGTGAGGGCAAGGTTTGAGGTATGCGTGTGTGTCTGTTTGTGGTGCGGGAAGGTTAGTCCCGATCCCTGCGGGGAATATGTGTTCTTCATTTGCCTTTACAATTGGAGCACCTCTGAGTGGCTTTCGGGTATGAGCTCAGATGGGCGCATGTAAATAATCTGTCAGATGCAACCCAAGGAATATTAATGTCCCTTCACCACCACACTATAATAAAGCTGTACACAGCAGGCTTAATATGGAGGCAGTCTGGGGAATTGTAGAAGACTTAGGTAGCCTAGAGAGAATGACAGCAGTGGGGGGGGAAATGTTCAATATGCCAGATTTTCCACAGGGTTGTTTTCTGTGATCTGAGATAAAATGAAAACACCCCCTTTTTATTTTTCACCCAATTTTATATAAGAATAAGACCTTTTCTCTCTCCTGTTCCCCACCCCTTCCTTTACATTTTAAACAAATGAATATAAAGATGGAGTGAGATAATGTGAGGATGGCGTGATGAGAAATACCTTCCTGTTACTTGTTGAAATCTTTCATTTTGTTAAAGAATGGCCACACATTAATTCTTAAAGGCAACAGCAGCCCCTTCATCTGATTGAAACAAAGGAAACACAGTTAACATATGCTATGTTCTGCATTCTCTTTTGCTCACTGCCAAAAAAAGAAGCAACCTGGTCCTTACATTCGGAGTTGGTTCTCTGTTGTCTTGAGGTTTACAACAAAGCTAAATCAAAATGTATATTTGGGGAGGGGCTGTTCTGACACCCACCCACTTTTAAAATAATGCATTCATTTAGCAGAAGCAACAGCTGTCAAAGTTTAGCAAAATGTACAGAGGAGACAAAGAAGAAAGTGCCTTCCCCTTTAACAACTATATGCATTTTCTAATGGTGGAAAGAAATGAGTTGTCAGTAAGATGTTGAAGTTGAAGTTTTCAGACTGTGCATGGAGGTATCCGTTCTCTTCCCTAGAGAACCAGACTAAATCGTCTGATGCAATCACAGTGGGAGCTTTACCTGTACAGATTGCTGTTTAAACAAATACACTTTTCTATATTGAATGAATATATGTAAACCAAGTTTGGATCAGGTGTTATCTATATATTTTATCATCTATAACCATATCTGTATCTGTTTACCCCTTGACTATGCAGATTGAATATCATGTTTTTCAGTTGAGATAACAAAATAGCAGCCTTAGCATCAAGAAAGCAATCGGATCTTAATCTTTCTGTGAGATTGCCATTGAGGAGAAGCTCCTTTAGAGTGTGCTGCTTGTTTTGCAGATAGGCATTGTCAGTGGGTTATTTTGCTACAAATCGGCACCACTCCTTGAATTCACCCTGGAATAGTTGAACGTTGAACATGATGACGAAGGGATATCCGGGGAGAGCTGGTCAGTTATAAACAATGAGCTCTTGTTTATATGCTCTCAGTTCTTTAATGCCACTGCGGAATGGTTACACCGACAATTTGATCTTAGAGCTAGAATATTTTTTTTTTTAAAAAAAGCACACAACATGATTCAAAAGCTCAGTTAAATTGGCCCTTCACTCCAACACCAACAATTATTTTTAAACAATAACAGAAGTCCGAAATAGCATTCTAGGTTCTGTTTTAAGAAATGCAAGTACTGGGGTCTTTGTTTGCCCGAGAGCTTGAATTTTGGGTTGGTAGCTTCAGTTGGGTTTAATTAGCAAGGTAAAACGTAATTAGTATTGCAAGCTTTAAGTGATGAATTGATTGAAGTGATTAATCAATGATAGCTTTAATCACAGATTAAAATTCCCGCCAGTTAATAAGTATGGCTAGCAAAAATGTGCAGGGCTTATGAATGGCTGATTACTTGTAGCCCACACAGATGAACTTGGTCTATTCCACACCAAATTTGATTTAAAAAAACCAACAACTTGAAAGATTGAGTTTCTTTTCTTTCACCTTGTATCAAAGGAAGCCAATAGTTTCTCTTTCAGAATGAAAAATCTAAAGCCTTTTTCCTAATGGTAAGAACTATGGGCAACTGACGTAGACAGTGCTTAGCTGAAATCAGTATCAATATTTCTGCTGAAGAAGGGCTTCCCCCCCCCTTTCCTTTTCCTTTTTCAAACAAATACTAGTGAGACTTGAACTGCTATTTTTTTTAAACTTTACTTTGGTTCCAAGGCATTAGTGTTAATTCTATTCCATTTCTCCAAATCGGATGAAAAGTAAAATAGAAGAAAATACAGTTTCTTTTCTAACAGGAGTGTTGACTATGTCACACTAAAGAGAAATTGCCCACTGTCTTCAGGGGATTTCTCACAAAAGCATCATCAAGCTTTTTTTAAAACAACAACAAGAATGGATTTTTTTGTTTTTAGAAATCCCAGATAATGAATATATATATATATATATATATATATATAGCCTTTAGTTGTTTTCCAGCACTAAGCACAATATTTACAAAATAAAATAGGCAGCTTGACAATATTTCATGTATTTTATATTTCACATACGGAACCATTTTATAGATCACAGTTTAGCAGCTGACGAAATGTGGCAAGGCAGGTGAAACGTGAGGTCCCTTTCAATAAATAAATAAGTTGGACTATGCAAGACAGTCTACCCCTGACATACAGAGATTCATATTTGTTTCTCATTGGAGCTACTCAGGAAAGTGTTAAATCTTTGTATATTATTATTATTATTATTAATAATAATAATAATAATTACCACACTGTTAGTTAGGATGGTGATATTTTAAGTCTTAAATTTGTATTTTCAGTGACTGGCAAGAATCTCTGTGTTGTGGAAGAGTGAGTTGGTCTTCTCCCTTTCTGCGTTTTATGTGCAGCATACCACGTGTGTGACACTGTTTCTTCACAAGGCTGCCTGATTTGTATAGTTCCCCCCCCATCAAAGAATGGAAGAAGACGTCACAAACCTTCCTCGTGTTCCTCCTCCTCAAGAGGTCGGAGGGTGGCAACACGAGAACAGGCCTTCTTTGCAGTGGCTCCCTGTTTGTGGAATGCTCTCCCCGGGAAGTTCACCAGGCACCTTTGATTTATTTGATTTGATTGACATCCTATGCCCTTTTAAAATGTGGGGTTTGGAGAGGGGTTATTGGGTTGTTGTTTTTTTAAAAAATTGATTATGTATTTTGTGGTTTTATATTTCGAATTTTTCTGTGAACTGCCCTGAGACCTCTGGGTATAGGGCGGTATATAAACTCAACAACAAAACAGCTGATTATCTGTGTGATTGGGCCACACAGTGTGCCTGTTCCCTCTCCTCTACCTCAAGAAACTACCACCAGTAGCCTGGTGAAATGTACAAACCAGGTCTCAGTTTTGGCAGGCAGAGGCCATGGAGCCAAGAGGCGAGATTAACAAGGGACAAATGCGCGAAAAAGCTCATTTGCGTATATATTTAGGCTTCCTTTCTGCTGAGGCTGAGGATTAAAAAGTTAGTCTGAAGGGTTTGTCATGGAAAAGGAAGGTTTTGAAGAGGGATTTGAAGGAGGTAGCATGAGACATAGCAGCAGGTTAAATGAGTCCTGAGAAGGAATTTCAAATCAGATAGATGATGAATCTGAAATATTTTCAGTACTTTGAAGACCTAAAATAACCCCCTCCAACCTGGTGCGCTGGAGATAGTTTTGGATTCCATCAGCCCCCAAATGGTAGTGCAAAACCATCTTAAGGGCACCAGCTTGTGATGATTTGACCTAAACCATTCCTATCCCTTGTTATTACAGTTCTTTGTTTTATTTTGTTTTGTCCTAAGAAGGCTCCATAAAATAGCTCTTTGTCGACTGCACACGTATTCCAGTAATAATGCTTTTTTTTTGCATCATAAGCATATGGTACCTCCTAAAGACTTACTGAGAAGTGTTACTATTTGGTAATAAACTATTTACTGATAGGTTTTGTGTACCGTTAAGTGAGGCGGCTTGGGGAGAGGTAAGAGGTGGTCAATAAAGAAAAATTAAATTCTTATAAAGATACTCATGGATCTTTGAAAACAACTGATGTCCCTTTTAAATTGCTGCATTTTGAGGATCTTCAAAGGGGATGGTGTTTCTTCTGATCTTAGAGCTTGTGTGACTGGTATAAAAAAAAACGGAAAAGGGGGGAAACAAGGCCTAGTCTATATATAAGTTGATGGCTTTAACAAGTTAGTACAGGCACATGCTTATTTGTACCAATAGATCTTTTTTTTCAAAATTCTATATGAAAAATAATTTGCTCACTCACAGCAGATGTTGTTGTTTGTCTGCCTTTTGCATTTCCCATGATGTCCAAGGTTTAATAATTGTACCTTGGCCTTTTTCTATTTCGGCTGTTTATTTGTTAAATTTGTACTGCAACTTTTGATATGTTGTGTTCCAGGCGACCACACCCCAGGCGGCTGGGGTTTGTAACATGTTTTACTTGTGCACTTGAATATGTCATACACGCACCTCCAAAAACTGTTTGTTTTCCTCTGGTAATCACTCCAGGGAACCAATGTAGGCAAAAAAACCCCCATTTGTTATTTAGTGCAAGATTCATCTTTCTGCCTTTTTTCTTCTTTGCAAGTTTCTGTTGATGCAAACATTTGCTTGAAAGGGCCAAACTAAGATTTGATCACTTAGTAATTGTGTGAATCATTATTTTTAGAAAGAGCAACATCACAGTTCTAACCATGCCTGCTCGGAAGTAAGTCTTACTGAATTCAGTGCAGCTTACTGATTGCAGACTAAATATCAAGTGTGGTTTAGATCTTATCAGAGAAGATGGAAAGGCTTTAACTCTTGACCTAATTGCACCTGCTATTTGCATTGGAAGGAAAGCTTCCATTCATCAGTGGGAACGTTGCTCCCAAATCTAATAGCAGAAGCAGGGCCCCCAACCTAGACTATATGACCACAGTGGAATACAAAGGGCTAAAGCCCCCTTTTTGCCTCTCTAAGGGTCCCAATCCAGATCAGACCCTGGACAGTTGTTGCTTACTCTAAAAAAAACACATTAAATCAGTTCCTAAGTGGATCAATTGTGCCACCTCTGCTTTGGCTGAAAGTGTTTGGTTGTTCCTTGCTAAAAAAAATAGACACAGGAGGGCATATTAATAGGACTAGTCATTCTTTGCCCTGTGCATGTTCCCCAGCCCTTCACCATAACTAGGAAAATAATTTATGCAAAAAAGCCAACAACTGCAGAATATACTATGCAATGTTTGCATAATTTATACAGGTGACTAGTATTTACTTTTTCTTGTTACAGATTTTTTAAAGAAGTTTATTTCACACATAAGACTTTCTGCCATGTGTATCATGCATGTAACGTGCAATATTGGAAGCAGCCCAGAGTTAGGAAGTGAAGTGTTCAAAAGGGATGTGACGTGAAGACAGTTTGAGCAATTTTGCCTTCAAGAGCCATCGCCAGGCATCTCCCTGCTAGTGTCTAAACTTTTGTTTTTAATCCGATTTCGATTTACTCTGTCACATTCCATATCCACCCTCCTCCTGCCTGACTCATGTAAAGTAATGTTAGTGTCAAAAAGAATTGGTCCAAACTGGAAACCTGTAGCTGATACAGATGTCTGTTGATGGCGCCTTTCACGCAGTCCTGAATCCTAGTCTTTCTAATAAACATTAAGATGTGATGAGTTAGCGAAGGACGTGTCGAGGATAAAGACAGTCTAGGAAGTAAAGATGGCCAGGATTGTGGTATTCTCAGAGACCGTAAGTAATGATTAGCTATTGGGATACTGTACTTGGAAAGAGTTGGAGAACATGAAATTATATGGCTTTGCAAGAAGCTGACAATGACAGTTCACCTTGAAGGCAGACGACTTTCCCTTTTCTTAGAAAACCCAAGTACTCAAGATGTTTTCCTAATGTCACAGTTATCTCAAGACAAAGCAGCGGTATAAGCCACTGTGTGGTCCTTCTCTCAACAGCACCTATTATCTTCATGGCACATATTCAGACATCTTTTTAATCAGGAGGGCATATTTGCAAACCAAACACATTAAACTGGAAAGGTGTAAAAGTGGGGAAGAGGGAGGGGATTTACAACTAGTTACTATTAGTTGTAAAACTGGGGGTGGATTGGGTTGAGAGGGTTGTGAAGTTTTGCGTTTGTCGTATGCTTTATCCTGTAGGATCAGGTGGCTTGCAATAACACACACACAGTATATGTGTGTGTGTGTAAGTATGTCAGTGGTATCCACTGGTGAATGACTGCTGGTGGAAGGAATGTGTTGTCCGAATGGAGAGTGGCGGTTTTTGAGTGCCCCCTTTTTCCCCTGCAGTGCCCGGCACCCTCCTAAAATCTTCTCCCATTATATTTATTTATACACATACAGGTATCTCTGTCCTTTTAATATATAACCATCGGTATATCATAGGGCTGCAAACTGGAATCACTATATTGGATTGGTCAGTGTAAGATACAGCCTTATGCTCCCCAGAAGCTTGGCCAAGGGGGCCATAGGATGTGTTGGAGGTACTGTTCTGTTTGCAGAAAGAGAGGCCCACTGGTGGAATGACCTATCTGCTTGTTGAGGTCTCCTTCAGCGGTGCTGTGAAAAACTCCACTTCTGTCCTGCCAGCAGCGGGGGTTAAAAGCAAGGCATCTTGAGGTGCTAGGGTGCCTGAGTAGCTGTAAATCCACAGGATGCTAAGTCTGTTGATTTTTTTAAAATCCCGAAACTATACCACTTCTAGAGTTTGGGTAGTTGATTCCGTCCTATTGCAATCAGTTGCATTAGGAAACAAACTGAAGGGAAAGGAGTTACCCTCCACTCTCTGAAAAGCTGCACCCTCCAATTCCTGTCCTGAGGCTCTGGAAGTGGTGGTAACTCCACCACAGATTCTCCTCCCCTCCCCTCCATAGTATTGTTCTGTAAAGCTTAAGTTGATTGGTGGGGTACAAATTTTACGCAGTGGTTTTGAGAATGAAGAGCTTACTCATTTTTTGAGGCTAGTTTGATCTTGATGGCATACTATAATAGGTAATTAAAAAGAAAATCATAAAGGTGTCCTAACATTGAATGATAGCTTTTGCGTATTGAATTGTAGTCGTCTTACAGTTCTTTCAACATCACAAGAAGCCGCCAAATATTGTCTTTGGGAATATGCACATTTATTTAAACTTGATGAATCGATTAAAAGGTAGGTGTTTAAATGACTGAAAATTTTCCTGAATCAATTGGCAGCTTACCTTGCAAAATAGAGGCTGTAAAGAAACAATTGCCGAAATAATCTCCTGCTGATTTTTTGGCCACCAAACACCTGCTAAAATAAATATAGCTGTGTTGCTTCCAGAAGATACTAAGGCTTTGTTAGGTGTGACTCAGTTGCTGATGGGGAAAACACCCGCCAATTCATAACGGGAGCTTCAAATCACAGCTGGAATTGCCTTCTCACGTGGGTTGGTAGCATTGTAGGTGAGTACCTTTGCCATTGTTGAACATAACCTTGTGTGGGGTGGCTTTCGTAATTACCAGGCAAGCTGGCTGACCAATGTGGAAAACCAATGGTTACAACATGGAGGCATTTTTTCCCACCATGTAGCAATGTTTGAATTGCACCTTGGAGTTTCAATGACAGAAATTTTTGTGTTGATGGCAGTACCTACCATTAATTATTTTCAGGCCCCAGCTATCCCTGGTTAAAGTACAGGGAATTCTATCGAGATCCCAATCTCAGCAGACCATAGAGGTTGCCTGAGATGTGTACTTGGAGGCAAATGGAGATTATTGTTATTGTTTTTCATGTTACTACTATATTAAATGAGACTCTGGTAAATGTAACAGCTCTCCATGCCACCATGAAACTTAGACATGTTGAGCAGTGCTTACTTCAGTGAGCCTTGAGTTCTATAGGTCTACTTCAGAGAATACCCACTAGGATTTGCCATTAAATATTGACAGTTTTTAGGAAGTAGATTCCTACATCATGGGCTTATATAATTGAGAATCCCACTCCCCGTCAGCTGACATCCTCCTTGGAACCGATCCTCTAAAAATGGCAGGTGTTTAGATTTTTCTAAATATCACACAAAATCAAACAACTTTATCATGCTCTTAAACGTTTGCCTTCATTTTCATTCCTTCCTAGCCATTCTGACTTACCCCTTCTTTTCAAAGAGCAAACTTTTTCTTTCTTTCTTCCTTTTTAAAAAATTAATACCAGTGTACTTTGATGAGAATGTTTTTATAATACATTTGATGTTTACATGGAAGATTTGTCCGGAGGGGAGAGTGGTTTCTTCTTATTTTTTTCTTTAGAGGGTGGCAGAAATCTTGTTAATCTGTTCTCTGAGAGCAGCTCACAATATCACCCATAAGCGAGTCTGTGTTGCTTTTGATAAATTACCATGTTTAGAGATATGTTTGGCTCTGAAGGGCTTAGGTTTCTGAACAAAGTCCTCCGCATTTGTTTTTCGGCCTCTGTTTGTCTTCAGCGCCTTTAGCTTGACTCGGAGGCCTCTGTTGAAGTTGAATTGCAGTCTGGAAGAGAGAACAATTTTGCATTTTAAAAAAAGGAGGAGGAAATCATAGGAAGAAAAACCCTTTTTGCTTTTTGGATGAATCTTCCTGATAATTTGCTAAAGCTCATTTGAATTTTAAGCACTTCTTTAATCTTCAAAGGCTAAATTGCTTTATGAATATGCATGGTGTGGGCAGACTTTAGTTCATTACCTAGTTGTAAATTCTAATGACCATTAGGTCCTTGCAGTAATTGCGAATTGTTTTGCATTTTTGATTGGCCTATTAACATGTGCAGTCTGCACACATCAGGCCAAACTGTCAGGCTGCTGCAGGAGAGGGGGAGAGAGAGGGGAGGGGGGGAAAGGTGAAAATTGTTTATAGCGCTAAGATTCTTAGATTTTTTTTCCAATCTCAGAAAATTGATGATGTAGAAAAAAAAATTAAAGCAGTGTGTTTTCAACCTCCCTCCCTTCCTCAAGATTGAAAGTTCACCAAGAGATTTGACATATTTAATTTACATGATGACTTTGCACTCCTTCATTAATGCAATTTGCATATGAAGCTGTTGTTAATCACTTTTGATCATGTTTTGTGTATTAGCTGCCTCAGTAGCTCTTCTCCCTCGGATGCTTCAGTCGAAAGCAACAAAATGATGCCTTCTTTCTTGCCAAGTTTCCTTTAGTGAATTGAGGAATTAGAAGTGTAACCTGGAGTAATTAAATATGTTTTATCCGTTCTCTTTTAATGTTAAGTACAGTTTGTGGAAGTGTAGAATTAAATTGCTCCCATTTGGGGGAGACATTTCTTTTAACAAATTTCAGCCATATCTCGGTCTATAGCTATCACATGCCCCCCCTTAGGTAAAACAGGCATAGAAGGATGAAATGCACTAGGTTTCCCTGTCCCCCCCCCCCCCCGGCTAGAGGGCTGATAATAGTAAAATGGAATGCAATGCAATCTCTCACTTTTTCAAATGATTTACTGAAATGTTTGCTTAATGAGATGGTGTGGAGACTTTGTTCTTCCATTATAAAAAAAATAAAACCTGGAACACACCACCTTGGTTTCCTTCTTGTACTTCCTCCCTCTAAAATGCAGTCCTCAAATGTAATGTGTGTGTGTGTTTGTATATATGTGAGACACGGGATGTTGCCTTAGACTGAGCCAGACCATTGGTTCATTTCGCTCACTGTTATCTGTTCTGACTTGCAGAGTCTTTCCCAGCTGCAGTGCAGATGAAACCTGGGACATTCTACATACAAAGCCGATGCTTTATCCCTGAGCTATGGCCCTTTCCCAAGATGGTGTAAGGCACAATTAATTAATTAATTTCATTCGAGAATCACTTCCCGGGAAACTTCTCCAAGCAATTAACAGTAAAAGCACATATAAAAACTTGTTTCAATTTCATTGTTCATGTGGAACAATGACGAAGTCCAGGGCAGCCTGCATGAATTAGGTGTACACCTTACAACCAGTAGTGGCCCATCAGGAGGGATGGAGCTGCCCTCCCAACACAGGTGTGGCTGCCACTCCTGGATGGAGCAGGGCAGGGTTGGTGGTGAGATTTCAGCAGTGCACACACACGAGTGGAGCCAATCTGGCACTTCCACTCATGTGCCTGCACAGTCCAGCCTTGCTGCACTACGGACATGTTGAGCGGGCAGCTCCACCTTGCCACACCGGGGCTCTAGGTTACATCACATTCCCAAATCCTCTGCAGCATGATAGAAATCGCTCCTGGAAGGCAGAAACCTGGGAAATTAGAGCTCCGGAGTATATCTGTTGATGGCTCCAAGAGTAGGAAGTCAAGAAACACTACTTCATTGAAAGTCCACGAAAGCGCATGCTGTAATAAATTTGTTAGTCATTCAAGGCGTCACAAGACTCTTCGTTATGTTTAAGGAGGGAACTGCTAGCATAGGAGGCCACCAGGAAGAAGGACTCAGGATCTGTTGCATGATGGCTATAGCCTACGTGAGTTCTATATTAACCTTGCAGGGATTCAAGTCCCAGATTGATTGATTTTATTTCATAAAAGTTATACGCTGCTTACAGAAGGACAAAACAATAAAATCAAGAAAAAAATACAGCAATACTTTAAACATACAAAAGGTAAGACACTAAAACATAATAAAATTATGTGGTTAAGACAAAGGTTAATTCTTCTTGGCTTCCGTTGATATCCAAATAGTTTCAGAGGGTTAGTAATGCCAGAGTTAACCACAGGGTTGAATATTACAACAGACTTGCAGAATATTTACTCACTTGGTACATGTGAGAGTTGCCCACAGACCACCTGGTAAGTGTGGGATATTGTTTTGATTTTGAATAACGCATAGCTGGAATATATATATGTGGACAAAACACCTCCTCTCTCTCTCATTTCCTCTACTTATTGATGCTGAATTGGTGCCTCTTCCTAGTTTTCTTTTGCTTAGCCCACTGAAATGACTGACACAGGTATGTAGGAACAAGGGGTTACAGAATTTTCTTATGAATTTTCTTACAAGCTTGTTCGCAAAGTGGCACTATTACAAAACAACAGTACTACTTCTCAGTGGTCTCAGCCCTTTCAATGAATGTAACTAATATATTAATATTACATTGAAGCCAGTGAGGTTCCCTTCCAGGTAATATGGCATATAGTTGTGTGGATGCACTCATAAGGTAGCAGAGTGCTCCTGGCCTCTGAATATTCCTCATGCCTATAGTTTCTTTTTCTCTCCCGCACCCCCAGTTCTTTTCTTTCTCGTGTCCCATTCATTCTCTGCCTGTGTGTGCAACAGGGTCTGGGTTTTAAAAACAAAACAAAGAAAAATTCCACATCAAGGAAACCCAAATTAGATGCTGAGACGAAATGATGGAAATTAAGTAAATTTGCATGTAATTGCATACTTTTTGCCTAGTTCATTCTACTTCTAAGATTCAGGTGTTGAAAGCATTTAGTGTGTGTGTGCCTGTGTGTTAGAGGGGTAGGGTGGATAGAGGCAGGGAGGTGGCTTTCAAAGAAGGCTAGATAAAATTCACATAGGATAGGGCTATCTATGGCCGCTGGTCATGATGGCTCTATGTAACCTCCAGGATCAGAAACAATATGCCATAGCATACCAGTTGCTAGGAAGCAACACAGAGTGAATTATTGTATTAAGGTGCTTCCAAATGAGTGCTTGTTGTGGTGTTGGTGTTAATAAATGCAGCCCCCCTCCCCCAGCACCCACATGATTCATTATTTAATGTGGATTTTTCCATTTCTGGGGGAAATCCAATAAGCTGAAAAACCTATTGCCAGGGTCCTACTTACAATACCTCTGTGATCTGTTTACAATATTAATAATGCAAGGGTGCCCTGGCTGGAGGCACCCTTAATGTTTTCCTTGTAGACTTTCCAGGGGCATCTGGTTGGTCACAGCAGGAAGCAGGATGATGGGATAGATGGAAATTTGGTCTTATTCGAAGAGTATATCTTACGTTCTTAATGTATTATATATGTCTATGTATTGTAGTTATACACCTAAAAAATGTAAAATGCGAATGCCACAAATAACTGTTTGAAAACACTAGTATTGTACAGTTGTGCTCAATTAGAGAGGAGTGACTGGCTGTAACTCCCCACATGGTGTACACAAACCTTTATACGTTGCTGCAAAATGTATGAGATGGCCCCTCAAGTCCTAACTGGTCTGGTTTCTGAGCTGCTTTTCGCCATTTTTGAGGGTCATTGTAGCATCACGGCCAAAAGGCAGTTGGAGGATGCAAGGTTCACAACAAATGCTTCTTCTGCCGTTAACCGTCAAGATGGCCTTAGGCAGGACAACAAAGTCTACCTGCAATATGTGGATAATGATACAGACCTGTCTTATAGGGTTAGTGCAATGATTGTGCTGAAAATGACTGGTTTGAATGCTTAAATATGCAAGATCTGTGCTAACATTTATTTTGAGAGAAGCTGTTGTCCCTCAGCCTTCCACCCACACTTACCATGGCTTGAGAGCTAGTTTGCTACTTTTAGTTAGCAAATCCACACGAGGACTGATACGTGCCTGTGTCAATCTAGGCCATTCCTCATCTTCCTGCGACTAGTTTCCAATGTTCTGCAGACTTCCTAATCGTTAGGATCTAACCCCACTTGCAGTTGTGGTTTTCACATCTGATTTGTGTGTGATGAAATGGTTAGTACAGGACAGAATATACTGTGGGTTGTTGTTGTTTATTTAAAGAAATTAAATATGGATTCTTTACGTACATGGCACCAATTTTGTGCCAAGAAAAGGTGCATTTTGCAACTTATAAGCATTATGCAAATGTAACCTATTAGCTTATTTTGGAATGTTTATTATGCTCCGGCTTGTCATGGTAAAGGGCAAGAAAGGCAATGGAAGTTATTGACGCTGAAGCCCGGTCACTGAAAATCTGGGTCAGCCAGAATAATCTCAGCTTTGAAGATGTTTGGTGAAGTTTCAAAAACCAATCTCTTCATCTGTGAGGACTAAATGTTTGCTTGGCGCTTGCCAAGCTGGAGAAAGTGAATCGCCATAGCATGGTATAATTAGGTCTTGTAAAGGAAAAACAACAACACAGGAGAGGGGTGCACAGTATAACAATATAGCAGCACATGTTCTCCTGGGGAATCAAAAATAAAGAAAAACTTGAAGCTCATTCACTTGATCAAGAGTCAGGCCAAGGCTGTGTAAGCAGCTGTACAGTGGTACCTCAGGTTAAGTACTTAATTCTTTCCGGAGGTCCGTTCTTAACCTGAAACTGTTCTTAACCTGAAGCACCACTTAAGCTAATGGGGCCTGCTGCTACTGCCTCGCTGCCGGAGCCCGATTTCTGTTCTTATCCTGAAGCAAAGTTCTTAACCTGAAGCACTATTTCTTGGTTAGCGGAGTGTGTAACCTGAAGCGTATGTAACCTGAAGCGTATATAACCCGAGGTACCACTGTACTGAAATCAGGGAGTCCAGGTGAAAAAGACAGGGTTTCCGAGCCTTTTAACAGTTGTATAGAAGAGGGAGTTTCAGCAAGTGAGGCAATACCTCTTTCTACCTCTTTTTTTAACCCGGCCATTCTAACTGAAATCCCGACCCAGAGGTTTCCCAAGAATAGGTTGCTTACGGTAAATAGCTTGAGCAAGCATGCAGAAAGTACTGGTCTGATCTCCAGGCATGGTATATTTATATCAGGCATAGCAAATCCAGAAGCTTCATAACACCTGCCAATCATAGGGGGGCAATGTTTGCACTCACATTTCCTTCTGCACCACGTGTGATCTCAGTGGGCTAAGGGCACCCAATCTGTAGTAACTTGCCAGGTTAGGTTCTATTCTCAAATCTGGTATTGATATTCTCAGTCCCGCAGCTTACCAAAGTGGTTGTGTAAAGTGGCGAGGAGACGGGGCGGTGATGGCAGAGTGAAATGTGTCTCTGTTCCTCCACTGGCCCCATGGCTAATACATTTAATGCAGTTGTGCTAAGCCTTTGCTCTCTAATGGAACTTTTTTCCAGTTCCTGTACCCCAACAAGCTCTTCCAAAATTAAGCCTCTTAATGATGTTGTTGTTTTCATTTGTTTTTATTTTATACACATTTGCTGCTGGCTTTAACAAGCTAAATTGGGTCACAGAAAAGTGATACCTTTAATGAAAGAAAGTGGTTAATGAAAGAAAATAAACTGTGCGAAGAAGTGGCCATTTTGCAAGAAATAGCAGCAAGTTCCCATTTCAACCTCCAAGGGAACTTGGTGCTGCCCTTTGTGACTCCCAGCCACACCATGCTAAAAGCATGCTTCAGTTCGAAGTTGTTAATATTCAGCTGGGAAACAGTATCCAGAACACCAATAAATTATTAAGCTTGTGAACTTTTTTAGGCAGTAAGATGAACTGATGAGGTCCATCTATGAGTTCCAGGGGCGTGTGTGTGTGTGTGTGTGTGTAATGGTTTTGCCCTTCCTGACTTCCTAGCCTTTGGTCTGTGTCCAAGTGTATGTATAATTGATTCCATATGTGTGATCATTTTCTTGATGGAATTGCTTTGTAAGATATGAAGTGCCCTGACTCCTGCCCAAAACATGACAACAGAGGCTCTAACTTGTGTGTAAGAGAGAGATCTTTATTTGGGCCAGTACATCTACAGGCTCAGCAGCGGGCATAGCTGTAGGGGTTCAGGAGTTCAGGAACCAAAAATAGAAGTTCAGAACTGAGCAGAAGCAATGAAGGTGTCCCAATAGGTTACCATATCCCTCCCGCCAAGCTTTTATAGGCAAGTCATAGCAAGGATATTCGTGAAACTTTTTCACCAGAATGCAGAGTTTGTAAGCACACACTTGGTCTGGGTGGGTGAGTCATTTCCCATCTATTCAGGTTTTGACTGGGCCTTGGTGACAGGTCTGTGCCCTCCCATTCTGGTTCCCTTCTGCTGCCTCAGGTTCAACTAGAGCTGCAGCTCAGTAAGCATCTGCCTTCTATTCAGAAGGTCCTAAGTTTGATCACCAGCATCTCCAGTTACAACATGGAGAGACCCCTCTCTGAAGCCCTGGACAGTCATTACTAGTCAGTGTAGACAATACAGAGCCAGATGGACTAATGGTTTGACTTGGTATAAGGCAGCTCCCTGTGTTCCTGTGATCCCCATCAGCTAGTCATTGCCTTTCTCAGACCCCAACGAGGCTCTCCAAGAGACGGAAGGTGGGAACCTCCATCTTTGGTTTCCACAATTTATCCTCCCTTCTGCTTCTTCCACATTCTCCTCGTCGGTCTAATCCCAATCCTGGGAACAATAAGGAAGTAAGCATTTCCACCTATGTGCTGGAGCAATAGAAAGAGGCACCCAATATCAACATGTTTATTTTTAAAAAAGTTTGAACCATTTCTCTTTCATTGTCGGACTGCTAACCCAACAGTATGATGTACAGGGATTTGTCCAAACTCCAGTAGAGCAGATAGGAGAGCATTTTTACTGGTTGTAGCTTCTAGCGTATTTATTTGTGAACAATTGCCATATGTGCTTTTCTGATGCTAAAGAATGAAAATATTACAAAGTCCTCCAAAGCAGAATAAAGACTTGCATTTCTTTGTTACCTTAAAAAAAAAGAAAGAAAGAAAGAAAGAAAGAAAGAAAGAAGCAGTATGGCCTCACTGAACTGCTTTAAAACATTATGGCATTCTCAGTGAAGCATATTGGTAAGTGTAAGCAGATTTTGTTCTGTTTCTGAGTAAATTGCACACAGATTTAAAGTCTGGTGCATTTGTGGCAGTTCAGAAACTTCTCAAATGTCAAATGTACAGATAATTCCAAATGAAAGACAAAAAGACTTCAAAAATCTTCCATTTTCTTCTGGTTTTGCCTTCTTCCCCCATATAGCCCCCTTTTCTCCATATACCAGTTTTGTGGGGGGTTTGCCCATGTAACACTCATGCTATGCTGACATAATGACACTATTACAGCAACTGGGCAACCTATTACTGGGTTCCATCCAAAGCAGTATTTTTAATTGGTCCAGTAAATTTTAGGATAAGGGCTACCAGCATAATTTGAGGGAAGTGGAAGGTGCTTTTAAAAGAAGAAAAGGCAAAGAACCATGACTTTTTTTTTGTTCCCCTCCAAATATTTCTGATTTCAAAGCTCTCCACGGGTGGGGTGGGGGGAGTGTCTGAGGCCAACATGCATAACCGCGGCAAACAGTTTTGAGGCAAAGCCACAATAATGAAAGACATATGATCTGAAATTCGATCAGCAAACATATCCCGATGCCAAGGAATTTTTTTGCCATTCACATACCAAGATTCTGTTACTTACTAATCCGTTGCAATGGAACCCATTTAAATGAACCATAAATGGAGGGGACAGAACCAAATTGTAGCATACGTAATAGTAGACCAGGATTCTCTTGTTCAGAGAATGATTAATGGAAGAATGAATTCTAATAGGCTCACTTTTTATTGCATATGTTGCTATTGTTAAATACGCCACTACTTAACATTAAGAAGTGGACTTTTCTGAATGTAAAATGCATCCTCCATAGCTCTAAACGAGGAACAAGGTGGTTACATTAAATTTTAAGGTTCTATTTTTTTTTTTTGTCTGATAATTCCACCCCACCCCCAACTCCTTGTTACATTCAACTAAAATGTAAATTATTTTCCGGTCCTAATTGGATTTAATTATTTCTTTAGGAGGGGATGGCTGGGAGGGGGTGGAGATGGCATGCAGCTGTCCTGGTGAAACAAAGGATCTAGCAAGGGGGGGAAAAAACACCCACCCAAATCCCCTCCCCTTACCCTCGCAATGTTGGTTAATAAACATTGCAGAGGATGCAAATTCTGAAAGGCAATTCATGTTTTGGATAGGAAGTAACCATGCAGCTGGGTCTTACTTACAAATGTGGCATCATTAGCTACCACCAATTTTTTCTCCCCCTTAGGTCCCGTTTGCAGTTTTCTGCTAGAACCTGTACCTGACTCATTAAAAAAATGTAGAGATAAAGCTAATTGAAAATGATATATTAGCTGAGCTCTACGCCCCAAATGGGGGAAAAAATTTAAAATCTTCAATATTACAAAATTTTATTTTCTAAACTCATGGTAATAACATCATTCAAATAATACGGAGAACAATATTGTTAAATGCAAGTCTCTGCAAGTTTAGAATCAGTAGATATTTTGGATACCGATTCTAATTAAACAAGGAAAAACATATGCTCATAATTCCAGGAATTACCGTATATACTCAAGTATATACCCGAATATAAGCCGAGGCACCTAATTTTAGCACAAAAAACTGGGAAAACTTATTGACTTGTGTATAAGCCAGTTCACTACACCACAAACCTGGTGGTGGCGGCAGCGGTGGAGGAAGAACAAACAGCCCAAAATGGCTGCTTTCGGGCTGCTCGTTCCTCCCCCGCCAACAGTGGCAAAGGCGGCGGAGGAGGAAGGAGCAGCCCAAAATGAGCCCTCCTTCTCCCAACCACGGCTCCTGTGCCTGCCCTTGCGAGAGATCGGCGGCGGTGAGAAAGTGCTCCTTTCGGGTTGCTCGTCCCTCCCCTGCCTCCGTCCACCTCACTCAAGTATAAGCCAAGGGGGGCTTTTTCAGCATAAAAAATGTGCTGAAAAAGTTGGCTTATACTCGAGTATATACGCTAATTCGTATGAGTTGGCGAGCCGGTTCCTATATTGTGCAAGATATACAGGACAGAATAGGATGGGCATAGGTCATTAGGGGCTCACAGCTGATCTGGAACTCTCTGCAATGTGACAGAAACAAGTCATGCCATTTGTCCGTCTAGCTCAGTATTGTCTGTTCTGATTGGTAGCTCTGAAAGTTTTCTCTCCTCGCTCTACTTGCTTTTGCCAGGGGTTGAATCTGCATGTGCTCTACCCCTGATGTATCGCCCTCCGCATAGGGTAAAGGGGGGCTGCCGTGGGTGCTGCTGTTTGGATACAGGGAGTGTGGCTAGCTTCCGACACTGGAGTAGATTGTTGAGTGATTGCCTTGTGGCACTGCAAGGCGCATAATTCATGTTTCCATGCTCTGGTGCTTCTGCATGCTACACCATAGGATGGGCTATTACTCTTAACGAGAATGTATTGACTACATCACAATGTATAATTTGTTATGTAGATTTTTTTAAGCCCTCCTTTTTGAAATCTTGGACTGGGTATGAATTGTTTAAAAGGGACGTCGGCACAAGGAGGTTGTCTCCGTTGTCGGCTGAAACTGTTTCATCCAGTATTGAAGAAGCCACCAGTTAAATACACACGTTTTGGAAAAGACCTGTTAGGATAAGAACATAAAGAATGGGGACACTGCTTCATTTGACCATTTTGCCCAGAAAATGCAAAAAAAATCATACTGAAAGACTTTCCCCTGGGGAGGGAGGGGTACAGTGTTCACTTTGTTGATTTATTATTCTGTATGATTGTGAATTTTTGAAAATTAAAATGATAATAATACGTTATTATTTTAAAAACCCACTGAAAAGTAAAGAATAAAATACTTGTTTTAATGCAAGAGCAGTATCATCTTAAACTTTTCTGTGCTGAAAACAGCTGAACCCCAAAAAGTCTTTACCTACTTCATTTTAATAACAGTTTATAGAAGTATGTGCATTCGTGTATTTGCAGAACGTGGGCTACTGGGGGAAAACAAATCCTTCCCAAAAGTTGTGGTGTGAATGACTGTGGCATAGATTTATGCCCAGTAACATCTTTTGGGGGACAATTTTGTGGATGATTTGGACTCTCTGGTTCAAGTCAAAGTTTCCATTATTGTATACAGGATCCTGTGTAAATAATCTTGTCATTTGATCTGCAAGTACTGATTCTTTGGACACTGTGATTTGCACTATGTTGATCGCTCTGTGCTCAGTATCTATTTACATTTTAGATTATCTTGCTTCCATGATGGTGGTGTAGTTGGGGTTATGCCAACCCCCCCCAAGGGTTCCTTATGACTTAAAACAGGCCACAGTCTTGAGTTTTACCACTGTTTTGGTCCCTTGACCTGCATCCTTCCCCTAAAACCTCAGTGTCCGGATGTGGTGTTTTGACTGGGAGAAGGAAGGCCTTTGGATATTTTTTTAAAGATGGTTATACTAATTCTGGGTAGAGTCAGAAGTGGGTTTAATCATAAGGAAAACGAGGCAGAATCTGTCCACCAACCTTCTTAGTAGCATTCTTCTGCGCCTCCCACCCCACCCTACGGCCAAGTCAGCATTACAGTACTCCCATATAGATGACAGGCTGTTTTAAGGAAGACAGTAGTTCTTGACTAAAATAGTACTGACAAGTCATTTATTCTTTGGAAATATAATCTTATACACACTGGCTATATGAAGTGATACCCATAAATGGTTTAACAACAGTGCCAACAACCCCGAAGACCTTTTCACAGAGAGCTCAAGCACACCAGGAGCCAACTTTTAAAGCACACTATCAGATTTGTCCATCAGTTGATTACACATAATATTTTAAATTCTATTCATTTGATTTTTACCCCTCCCCACAGGATAGTACATTTGTATGAATGTTTTCTTGGAAATAGTTCCTGTTGAGTCTGAAAGAACTTGCTCCCAATTAAGAGCAGGTTGGATGGTTTCATTAGTTACAATGTACAGGAGCTCTTGATTCTTATACATGAGTCAAAAATTCTTGTATATCTAGCAACGTTAATGAGTGCAAAAGCATTGTGGGATTATTAGTAAGTGCTTAACCATTCAAAAAAATAGTTACAGTTAATTTTGTTGTAAAAATATTTTTACTGTAACTGAATCGTATTAAACTACTGGCATTTGCTCTGTTGTTGTTCCTCATTGACTTACAGTTGTGTCCCGTCCCCCCCAACACCCAACTCTAATTTCTGGCTACAGCCTGTTTTTAATTTTGGCTAGGCAATACTGCCTGGCTCTTAATTGATTGTGTTTAGTTTTAAATTGTGACACCCTCAGTTTTAGAGATAACAAAGACTGGACATTTAAAAATAATTTGCATGAATTTGTTAATCATCTTTATACCCACGCCCACACCTTAAAATGCTTTAACCCACCTTGAGCCTCCGAGTAAAGACTGGGGTTGCAAAATTACTAATAAAACAAACGAAATCCTAACACCCCTCCCATTAAAGGAAAAAGAGAGAGGGAGAATGATTTTTGTGGTCAATAGCAACTGCTCCTGAGAAAGTGGTAGAGGCAAAGAGGTTAGTAGTAAGAGGGCAAGCACACAAAGGGAAAATTGTACATTGAGATCATTATTCTGTTGTGCCTTAGTGTGGCCAGACTGGTTTGGCAGACAGAATGATAGATGGCTTTGTGAAGGGTCCCAGGGTGTGCCCTGGACTTGAAGCGCTATGTTTATCTTGAATGGAAAGGGAAAAGCGCAGACATAATCGATGTCTAGTTTTTTAGGACTGAGAGGGTCAGGGAAAAGGGCCAGCATGGGGTGAATGGTGGGGGTGGTGGAGGGAGAGAGGGGAAGGGGGGGTTGGTTTAGACTGTGGTTGTGGCTGCCTATTAACGGATGAACTTGGCTGAAGTCCAGAGCATGATGAGAGAGTGTCACATCCCAAGAGCAGCGAGGCCTTTTCAATAATTTTTTTTTAATGCTTACTGACTGTGCATCAAAAGCTCCCAGGTCTTTTGGCTAAAGGGGAAAAGGGGGGGGGGGAGGGAAGAGATGGAGACAGCTCAATTCCCCCATCCCCCTGCACCCCCCCAAACCAGTTGAGACCAGTCTTTTGGCCATGCAGACGGCTTCTGTCATCTTTCTTGGCTTGCTGTTAAGAAGAAGAAGGAAAAAAAAGAAATTGTGTTAGTGCCAGTAACCTGAGGGCCCAAGACAAAAACGGGTTTCAGTTTTTTCCAATAAGCAAATTAAAGTGTGTGTGTGTGTGTGTGTACGAATTGTCATGTGTTAAAGAGTGAGGGAGATTACAGTTTGAAAAGTGTGAACGAAGGTATATTTGACACAGGAAAATAAGGAGACTCCCTTACGTTAACATCAACCAGAGGTTTGTATGGTTGCAAGTGAACAGATGAGCAAGCCATTTCATGGTGTTCTGTGCTGTGCATTCTCAAATCATGCTTTATTGATCAAGTCACCATTTGTGATTTAAGTCACAGTGTGACATTTTGCCACTCGTCAGTGTGGGATGACTGCCATAGCCTTGTACTCTATACCATATTCCTGCACATATTGCAAAGACATGGTGGTTAAGAGTCTGAACTGTGGACCGCAAAGTCCTGCGTTCAGATTTCACTTCTGCCGTGAACTCACTACTTGACTTTAGGCAAGCTTTACCACTGCTTGCTTATTTATGTAGCGCTATTGATATACCAGGTGCATTTGTTAGTTGCACCTCCCCATCTCCATATGGTTATAATAACCTTGGCTTGCCTTGCAAGGTTTTTGAAAGGATTACTGAGGTTTGCGAAGTACTTTCAGTACAGCACTCAAAAATATTGTATAAATTTAGTACAGCAGCATTGTGGTAAAACGGCCTTCCATGTGGCCGGACATTACAGGCAACTGGCACACTGAATGGCTGCAAGGCTCCCCACAGCCAGCTTTACTTATTTATTTATTTTAAAAAAATTATATACCACTGTTTCATAGAAAAAAACATCAAAGTGATATACAATTGTACATAAAACCATACAATAAAAACCATATAAAAATAAATCAAAAAATGGTTAACTATTGTGCAAATATTTATTTATTCTTAATTGCCTGCAACAGGCGTCACTTTTACAGGCAGCCATCCTGTGGCACATGACTGTAGTAGCAGAGAAGTTTCACATCAAACCTATTTATCTGCTACCCACTTTCTATATCATGCTGAAATACAGTGGTACCTCGCAAGACGAACGCCTCGTAAGATGAAAAACTCGCAAGACGAAAGAGTTTTTCGTTTTTTGAGTTGCTTCGCAAGACGAATTTCCCTATGGGCTTGCTTCGCAAGACGAAAACGTCTTGCGAGTTTGTTTCCTTTTTCTTAAAACCGTTAATACCCAGGGAATCCGTGCTTCGCAAGACGAAAAATTCGCAAGACGAAAAAACTCGCAGAACGAATTAATTTCATCTTGCGAGGCACCACTGTATTTGTTGTTTTTTTAACAGGCCTGTTACATAGGACGGCTTCACTCTGTTTATTTGAAGAGGGAACTCTGGTCAAACAATAACCTTTTCAGAGTTAAGGAGATGTTTTAGTTTAAGGCACTTCACTTTTGCATGTAAAATTCATGTCATGGCAGAACCCAGTCACGCATTAATTCAGGCTTGTTGATCTCCAATCTTTAGGCTGGATTCTGCCCACAAAACAATTTTATTGGTCCTTGGCAACAAAATTATAGCACGCTTCATCCATAGTTCCACTTGAATGAAAAGGAAATCCAAAGTTGTAAGGGAGCAATGCTTAAATGTTGCATCTCTTGTTTTTCTATAAATGTGGAACTCTTGCTGCTAAGTGGCCCCAACTTTGCCGGATGGTCTGGCCTCCCATGAGGGTCCAGCTTCTTTGGTGAAGTCACTTTAGCTTCTGAATCTTTGAATAATCAAATGACCCCTAAGGATACAGAAGTTGGCTACCCTACTCCATGTAGGCCCAAGCGTCAGGGCCGGCCTAAGACATTTTGCAGCTTGAGGTAACAGACGACATGGCACCTTCCACATCCCATGTACAAAAGCTGACAAGAATGGCAGTTGAATCTTCCTTCAACACTGGCAATGAAGCATCCTCCTCCTCCATACCTGAGGCAGCATGCTGGGTTCCGTGGTTCAGGGCTGGCCTTATGGCAAACACAGCTCTACTGCTTGCCTCTTAGCATGCACCGCCTGAAGCCACCTCCTCACTCTGCCTCATGGTAGGGGTGGCCCTGTCCTGCCAAGCATGTATTCATGCCAGTGTGGTATAGTGGTTAAGTGCGGTAGTCTTGTAATCTGGTGAACCTGGTTCGTGTCCCCTCTCTTCCACATGCAGCTGCTGGGTGCTGGGAGGAAGGGAAAGGAGAATGTTAGCCGCTTTGAGACTCCTTAGGGTAGTGATGAAGCGGGATATCAAATCCAAACTCCTCCTCTTCTTCTAAATACATCTTTGTTTATCAGATATTATCATTGTGGTGGTGCATGTCTAGAGATATTTCATGAGCAGAACTGGAAATAGGAAGTGTTTATCCTGTAAAAGTGCATGTTGCTTGTAGTCTCATAGAAGGGAAACACATTTCACAGGGTGTGTTGCATTACATTATTATTATTATCATCATTATTATCATTATATTTATATCCTGCCTTTTCCTCTGATGGGACTCAAGGCAGCTTGCAGTTAAAAACAAGAACCACTTAAAACATAGAAAAATCAATCATTAGAATGCAATTAAAGATTGATAGAATTAAAACTTACTTATGAAATGGCAATAAGGTATAGAGTTCAGTTTCTGTGGACAGTTCATGGGGTGAAAATGGAGATGTAAATTTTATGACATGGTTATTGAGCTGTAAATGCACTTTACAGGGATAGTCAACATTGTGAGGGACAGCTGGGTTTGTTTCTAAGGTTTAGGAATAGGGTCTTTATGTGCTAGAATTAGATGTTCTAGATTATTTATTTCCGTTTCTTCATCTGTTGCTTTGTACATGTACTGTAGCTGCCATGTGGAGCCACTTCATATAGCTTCATGTGGCAGAGCATTTGTTTTCAGTAGTACATCAGAGTGTGGAAGGGCAATTATGCCATGGTACTTGAGACTCTTTTTTGGCAATATGATAACTTCCGTAGCAGCCCCTAATTCTTAGATGATTAAAGCTACTTGATTTTGAGTCAGACCATTCTTCCATGTACTCAGTGCTGTCTGCACTGCCTGGCAGTGGCTCTCCAGGGAGTTTTCCCCAACCCTATGTGCAAACACCTAGGCTTGAACCTGGGACCTTTCGCCTGTACTCTACCACTAAGGTATAGTCCTTTCCTGTGGCCCGCATGGCCTTGCACCAACCTTTATGCATCTGTCAGGTTTTATTTGAGCTGCCCTTCCATCACTTCTTCATGTATCTGCTGGAAGTCGGACTGAAAATTCAGAACTGTTGTCACTATTAAAAATTTGAACATGGTAGTCTAATTGAATTTGGCTTCATGGTTATGTTTGACCATGCTGAGAGGGCAGCATTGAGATTGACAAGAAATAGAGCCAGCAGGGTTCTTGGACAGACAGACCCAGGCAAGTAGTGCTGGGGAAAGCTACACATGTTGAAGTTCTGCCTTTAAATCAGAAGCCCTGCCAGCAAAACAAGCTACCAAACCTGGACATAATGTGGGGAAGCCAAATATATATCTGAAGGGATGGGAAATGCTTTATGTATACTATTTAGTAATCTTGTAGTTAGACAAATCAAAATAGAAATGTGTGTTGTCCCCCCACCTGATCGGCTGCAGGAAGGAAAAATCTTGAAATTCTGAAACAGAAGATTTTGGAAATCATTCCCATTTATATACATGTATGTGATTGATGCACTTTATTTAGGTTGTTCAGTGTCCTTTAGGACAGTTACTGCAATATTTTAGATTTAAAATGATATTGTGAGTACAAAGGAAGGGTGGGTAGAACTTGTACCGCATGTTAAAGCAGTAGGTGGCACGGGTTTATAGGGAGTGGGGATGCTGAAGGGGATTCAGTTCTGTGCTGAAAAAAGTAATAAAATATCCTGACTTCCCAAGACCCTATATCTCTGCTGCTTTCCAGTAATTTAGTAATCTAGCTGCACGTTTCAAGTTTAAATTCGTCAGATTCTCCATGAGCATTACAGACTTGCCCTCACAAAATGGTAAACAAACTCAAGATTCTTGGTGGGCTGTCAGGTTTCTATGTCAGATATTGTACTTTGTTTTCTAAATGCACAGCTCGTGAAGATTTCGCAACCTTCTGTCGAACGGCCTGCCTGGGAGAAGCAATGTAAAAAAAGGGCATGTTGCTATTTTGGCAGCTTTGTTAGCGACAGCAGCGTAAGCTCTCTCAGGTGCGACACTTCTGCTGTGTGTGAACTTGCTTGAAAACCAGAGGTCTCTCACATGAGAGCTACAGCTCCTTTTGATAGAAGAACTGGATATCCAAAAATGTACTTCTCTTAATTTGCCTATTCTAGGCTGGTTTCCATATGTGCTGTTAATTTTGGTGAATGTCTCAATCACACGCACTTCTATCACTCCTACATGTGGTACTAGCCATACATTTAATAAGGCCTACATGAATGCTGTTTCCTGATTTTAATCGTACACTGAAAAGGTAGTTAGGCCATGGGTGCTTGTGGGCGGACACTCCCCAATAATCTGAAGTGATCATCTACACCTGTCCACTGTCTTGACATGTACTTTGTGTTTCGTGAGCAAATATACCCAAGCTAGTATTGGCCCTGGGGAGGCTTAGTATGCAGTCATTCCAATATTTTGGCTGAATGAAAGTTCCTAGCATAGTGTCTTGTTTTCCAGTCTTCTGCCAACGTCTCCATAAACATTCACTTTCTTTGTTTTCCCCTGTGAGATTGGGAAACATTTGCTGTTTCTACTTTGCAAGGGGAGAGGTGTGCCCAAGCAATGTTTGAAGTTGCCCTCAGCACTCGAACCAGAAAACTGTTCAGGGCTGAAACCTTTTTGAAAAATTGTCCATCTTTTTATACAGGTCATAAGAGTTGAATTTAAACATTCTTTGGGACTTCTATCTAATTCCATCTCTGTTTAGACAGCCTTCTTCATTATGGCTGCCATATTTTCAGGATTCTGAAGATCAACAACTTTACCAAATAAAGCTCTTCATAGTGGGTTTAAATTGCCTTTGGAGTCTCCATAATATGCACTTTTTTGGTCGTATTATGTTGCGTAAATTAGGGTGCACATTTTTGGTTTCAAGGTTTTGAAAATTGAGGTTCACATTAGATTCAATGTCAAGTTAGATTTTTGTAAATATGGTATTTGCCCACCCTTTCATGGAGGAATCTAAACTCTGGACAAATGAAGCACCAGAGGGGCGGAGCTTGGCAGCACAACAGGCCCCACCCTTCTCACATTTTTTTTGTAGCTGAGGAAAAGGAACAGCCACATAGGACTAAGGCTGACACATAGGAATGCAGTCATATGCCCAGACTACCAGAATGTTGTGTGGCTTTATAGGTTTTTCACATGCAGTTACTTAACATATGTGCTGGCAAGCTGAGCTTGTCGTATACAGCGATTCTTTCCCTCTCAGATCAAGGGCCCCTGCCTGGCTAACCACGCCCACACTCTCATTTTCTGCATTTGGGTGAATTTCAAGCTCAGCAAAGTTAACTTAGAAGGTCCCTTGAGATGAGCCAGCGACCTCCAGGTCAAGTACCTGGGCCTGGAGATTCCACAATAAATATTGTACTGTGGAAACAATGGGGGATTTAAAGAGTGCTGTAAGTGAAGAAAAGGGCTCCAGAGAGGAGCAGGCAGCTTCGCTTAAGAGGCTGCCAGATGAGCGGTGTAGTATTTCTAGTTCAAACTGATTGAAATGTCGACTAAAAATCAATGCTGTTGACTCACGATAATTTACAGTTCTCTCCGTGCTAAGTAGTTCTGTTTCTAAGAAGGAGTTTGCCGCACAGACATCAGAGTTGGAGAGTTCTGTACGCCACAATGAATCAGATGCATTATAGGTCAGCTCTTTATTTGTTTCATCATGACTTTTACACAGTTGTCATGTAATTTATGGCTGCTTTTGCGTTGTCAAACATTTTCATTGCAAGCTTCTCCTTAGTGCACGCGCGCGCACACACAGCTTTAAAAAGACAACTGTATTACTTCCTAATCTGAGAGAGTGGAAGGCTATAAAACATCAAATTATGCTATCTTCAGGCAAATCTAAATGTGCTACAGATTGGAATCAGGGTTCGTTTGTCCCTGATGCAAATTATTAAGTTCTAATTATAAATATGCATTTAATTACCCCCACATTACTTTTTCTTTTCTTTTAACGGACAGAATGCTGTGGTTGCTCCTTAGTCATTCTGCCTAAGACTACTGTGGCTATAAAGGGAGACAGTTCTACACCAATGAATATGCATTTTCTAAATCAAGGGAGGCCGAGTGGGGCGGTCTGTGCATTAGAACAGAAGCAACATTCTTTGGTGAAATTTGTAATCGAGGTGTAGAAATTTTGTGTGTGTTACGATTTAAATTTTTATTAATTACTTACATGTGAATAGGGTTAGCATTTATGCATGCATCAGACACAAAGATGTACAGTATCTAGCACAATATTCTGTCTCTTAAGAGTGTGCAGCAGGCTGGGCAAGATGGAGACAGCTCTTCCTCTTGCTTTCACATGACTTTTGCAAATCAGAGGTCTACTGCCTGTGGACATGTGACATTCCCACCTATCATGGCTAAGGGTTACTGGTCCCGTTATGATAAAATAGGAATGAATTGCCCTTTGTTTTTCTGCATGAAACAAACAGCATTAGCAACTACTGTCTTTATACTCATTTTTTTGTGAGTTTGTCAACAGCACCAAGAATTCGTTGCGCTTGCCCATTCATGAATTTTGTAAATCTGTAGTAGAAAGCAAATGTTTTCCAGTTGGCTGCTGCTGACCAAAATATACTATCCGGCTTGAAACAGAATTTCTGACTATTAAATATTTATACAGCTAAGGAAAGAAATACCACACTTTAAACCAAATAAAGGGGGGGGGGAGGAAGAAATATATTTTCTCATGGGATGTTTTCTGGTTTTAATCACAAAGGAATGAAACATTTTTGTTAAGCATTTTTTATTAATCTTAATGACTCCACCTTATACAGTACGTTGAAATGTGGTTGCATTTGCTGTGCTTATCTTCTCGGACTTGAAGTCTAGTGGACCTCTGTAATAATATTGAGCACGTACTCTAGATGTTAATATAGAAATAAATAGCCTGTGATGTTTCCTGGCCAGTAGGTATGGAATTCCTTTTTCACAGAGGCTCATCAGAGTCCAAACTTAAGAGGGGATATGCAGGATCAATTAAAACAGATTACTTAAAATTCAACTATTAAATGTGCACTCTGTTTTATAAAAAAAATTAAAACCATAAGCATACCCTCAGGATCATGGTTAAAAATAAGTAGATTATGTAGGACTGTAATCAGCACACCCCATTGGGTGACATCCAATAATGTTCAACTGCTTGCACAACAGAAATGTTATCTTGCAATGGAGCTTCCACTTTCTGTTCTTCCTCCTCCAAACCGCTGTGGGGTCCCCAAAATCAGTCACCCAACCCTTCAGAGCAGAATTTGGGGGCTGCAGGGGAGATGAGAGGTAGGAGAATTCTCGCTCATTAGGTGTGGGCAAGAAATTATAGTAACAGTAGTTGTAGTAGTAGTACAACAACAACATCTGACTGGGAAATGTGGAAGTTTTAAAATGCTTTTCACCATGTTGAAAAATGCTCTAGACCAGTGGTTCCCAACTGGTGGTCCACCTGGGGATCTGTGGCACATACCCGTCAACTGTCCAGGACATTCCATTTTGGAGGGCCGTGTTCTTGCGTGAGAGCACGGTACCAAAAAGCACTAGTTTTGGGGCACTGTGCTCTTGTGCGAGCCACATGACTCACACAGCAGTGTGGCCTGGAAGGAGTGTAGTCCGGTTTTGAGCTGGGATATGTTTCAGAAACTTTTCTACTTGGAACTGGTTTGGATGACTAGTCCTTGAGGTTTACAGGTCTGTTTTCATTTGAGCTTCATTTTACAATCGCAGACTAGTGGCTGCATGCTTTATCCCCCTACCTGAGAACCACCTGACTTGAGACATAGGGATGAGGAGGCAAAGTCTTTAGAAACGAGTAAGTAAGTAAGTAAGTAAGTAAGTAAGTAAGTAAGTAAATAGCTATTAACCATACATTGTGGCTTCCCAGGTTCTTGAAACCCTTCTGTGCCTTTCTCCCACGCTCCATTTTGCATTCCTTAGTTAGAAGGCTCAGTTTGGGAGGCGTTCCTAGATTTTGCTCAACATGTGCACAAGTCCTGAATAGCCCATGCTCTGAATCTTCTGATCCCTTCAAAGTTAATGCAACAGTGTTCACCGCTGGCTTGGCTGTGGAAGCTTGAGAAAGCAGAGGTGCTGAGGGACATAAAAAAGAAGTTGAGCTATTCCATAGTTATCCACCTGCCACAGTTGCTTTAGAGTGCAGGTTCGGAGCAGAAGCAAGCATCCCTTGAGCACCAGAAAGTGAAATGACTTCTCTGGTTCACCCTCATTCAGTAAGAAGATCTTGTTAGTCCTACTATTCTCATTGTACGTTTGATTTAACTCACTGCCAGCAGTTCTTCAGAAAGACAACTTTTTAAATCTGCACATGGCATTTGCAAAATCACATAAAAGTCTAGTCCGTGCCCTGGTAATCTGTTACCTAGACCAGTGCAATCTTCTCATATATGAGAAGGAAGTCATATGAGCTTTAAAATTCATATTAAAGCATCATCTCAATTTGTTACCTGTCTCCCCAAATATCTAAATATATATTCACTCCACCCACTCACTCTCAAGTTTTAGTGCAGCTTTTATTGAAGATTTCCTTGGACTGACAATCTGCCACAAAATGAGGTTGAAAACAGCTAAAAATGCATTTATACAGTGCCTTTCAGGTTGTAAAACTGCATCTCAGTAATTGTTACCATAGTCTTTCAGTCTAGAACAAAAGCGACCCCACATTGCTGTCGGGTGATCGAATATTTGCTGAGGTGAGACTTGAGCCTGTATGTTCAGGAATAATAATAATAATACAACAGCAACAACATATTATTATTATTTATACCCCACCCATCTGGCTGGGCTTCCCCAGCCGCTCTGGGTGGCTTCCAACAGAATATAAAAAATACAATAAAACATCAAATATTAAAGACTTCTCTAAACAGGGCTGTTGTCTTTGTCCATGGAGTTTTCTTGGCAGGGATACTGGAGTGGCTTGCCGGTTCCTGCTCCAGGTGGATCACGTTTGGTCAAAACTCTCCACTATGACCTGTCCGTCTTGGGTGGCCCTGCACAGCATAGCTCATAGCTTCTCTGAGTTATTCAAGCCCCTTTGCCATGACAAGGCAGTGATCTATGATGAAGGGGCAGAGGAACCAGAGACCAAATTGCAAACATGTGCTGGATTATGGAGAAAAAGCTAGAGAGTTCCAGAAAAACATCTACTTCTGCTTCATTGACTATGCAAAAGCCTTTGACTGTGTCGACCACAGCAAACTATGGCAAGTTCTTAAAGAAATGGGAGTGCCTGATCACCTCATCTGTCTTCTGAGAAATCTCTGTGTGGGACAAGAAGCTACAGTTAGAACTGGATATGGAACAACGGATTGGTTCAAAACTGGGAAAGAAGTACCACAAGGCTGTATATTGTCTCCCTGTTAATTTAACTTACATGCAGAATTCACCATGCGAAAGGCTTGGCTGGATTAAGATTGCCGGAAGAAATATCAACAACCTCAGATACGCAGATGACACAACCTTGATGGCAGAAAGTGAGGAGGAATTAAAGAACCTTTTAATGAGGGTGAAAGAGGAGAGCACAAAATATGGTCTGAAGCTCAACATTAAAAAAACTAAGATAATGGCCACTAGTCCCATCACCTCCTGGCAAATAGAAGGGGGAGAAATGGAGGCAGTGAGAGATTTTACTTTTTTGGGCTCCACGATCACTGCAGATGGTGACAGCAGTCACGAAATTAAAATATGCCTGCTTCTTTGGGAGAAAAGCAATGACAAACCTAGACGGCATCTTAAAAAGCAGAGACATCACCTTGCAAACAAAGGTCCGTATAGTTAAAGCTATGCTTTTCCCAGTAGTGATGTATAGAAGTGAGAGCTGGACCATCAAGAAGGCTGATTGCCGAAGAATGGATGCTTTTGAATTATGGTGCTGGAGGAGACTCTTGAGAGTCCCATGGACTGCAAGAAGATCAAACCTATCCATTCTGAAGGAAATCAGCCCTGAGTGCTCACTGGAAGGACAGATCCTGAAGCTGAGGCTCTAATACTTTGGCCACCTCATGAGAAGAGAAGACTCCCTGGAAAAGACCCTGATGTTGGGAAAGATGGAGGGCACAAGGAGAAGGGGACGACAGAGGACGAGATGGTTGGACACCGTTCTCGAAGCTACTAACATGAGTTTGACCAAACTGCAGGAGGCAGTGGAAGACAGGAGTGCCTGGCGTGCTCTGGTCCATGGGGTCACGAAGAGTCGGACACGTCTGAACAACAAAACAAGGCTGCCTTCAGATGTCTTCTAAAAGTCAGATAGTTGTTTATTTCCTTGACATCTGATGGGAGGGTGTTCCAAAGGGCTGGCGCCACTACCGAGAAGGCCTTTAGCTATAGCAGTGTGCCTTTTCAACCACTTGCAAATGCAGAATAGGAATGTTCTGGTAAAATATTATGGCAAAACATTGTTGGTGGGGTGTGTGTGTTATATTTTCATTTTGTTTTTGTTTCAACTATTTATTTTGTACTTTTATCCTGTATTTTTTTTGTCTTGTGAACAGCCCTGAGATCTTCAGAAGAAGGGAGGTATATAAATTTAATAAGTAATAAACAATAAAACTATCTCACTAGCACGTCACAGTCTTAGCAGCGGTGATTTGTCAATTTACTGGCCCACTTACCCACATATGTACTTAACTTCTTCCCGACAATATTTCTCTTACGTTTTCTATCATATTTACTTTGTCCACACTTCCATTTGTCAGGTGCTTTCTAGGCACGGGCTCAAGCGGTTTTGCCTTTGCCCTGCCATTTTCTTTAAGGAACAAACGTCAGTCTGGAGGAAACCAAATTGTTGTTTGCTTTCTCTCTCTCTCTCTCTCTCTCTCTCTCTCTCTCTCTCTCTCTCTTTCAAAAAAAGTTAAAATAAAATTGGAGAAATTTGGAACAGCAAAATAAATTAGGAAACGGAGACTTTTATTGATGTTGATAATACAGTGCAAAAAACAAATCAGTGAAGAAAAAAGTCAGTGAAGGCAATAGAAATTGCCCTAGGAATGGAGGTCTTGCCTTCTTAGTAAGGGAATACTTTTCAGAATGTATATTTTAAAATAGCTGAGGCTGTTTATTTTTCCTTTCATTGTGTTGCTTTCAGCTGAAATGCATGGTTGTTGTTGTTGTCCCTGAATTTGAAACTTCACTTGACATATAACTAATTCCCCATTCAGATTTTTCATCCTATCATGCCTACTAAAAAAAGTAAAAGAAAAATTTCATACCTGCATGGAATGTCAGCTAAAGCGGGTAATGGTGCTGCATGCTTTAATTTGTACATATTGTATTATTTCATGAACTGTTGAGTTCAGATAATGTTATTGGCCATAGATAAAATCCAAAATGGAAGCTATTCAAAGAACATTGCATTCAAAGATGAATCTGAGAGTTTCCCCTATGTAGCCTTTCTCCTTTCCTCTTTTAAAAATTATTATGATTAGAATTATGGTTCTTCGCATTATTGTGTAACTGTCCTAGCGACTCTATTGTCCGTGTACGGTCAACCATTCTTACTAGGACAGCCTTGAGTAGCTAATGGGGTCAGCCGTGTCTCCGTTTGATATATGGATTATGTTTACTGTGGCATATTTGGTTTGTGAACTAAGCTGGAAGAGCAGAATAGATGATAAATAAAGATGCACTTCAATTTCCCACTCTCTCTCTCCCCTCCTCCCAAGGTTGCGAAAATCGCCTTCTAAACGGGAAAGTGCCTTGCATAATGGTGAGGTGTTTGGGAGTGGGTCATTGACTTAAAAGTTGAAGATTATCGATGGCTGACTTTTATGGCACTAGGAATTTGTTATGTTATGGATTTTTGCTCACATCTCCTCCTTGGATTGAGTAAAAAACCAGAGGTATTATATTTATTTAACTTACTAGTTCGTTTAAACAAGTGTCTAACTTATAGAATAATGATAGTGTTACACACAGCCACAAGCTTTGAGTGATGGGAGATTCCTGGGGTACCAGGCACATTTACCAGGGTTTGTGTTTCCTTTTGGAACAAAGAGATACAGCAGAGACTGCGGTGTCTGTATGATATATGGTTTATTTACACATATATACAACCTGAACCTAGATGGGGAGAGTGCAGAGCATTCACATCCTGAGAAGATCCTGTTCCTTCCATTGCTGCAGCCTCGGATTCCAAGACACACCAAACATCATGTCTGACCCTCTCTGTAGCATGAAATAGACTGCCCGCCTCATGCTTTGGCCCCTCCTTAAGCTTGCAAAAGTGACACTTTTTTCCTATTTGCTTACCTCGTTGCCCTCTGCAATTCTGCCCCTCCCTCCTGAAAATTTGGGCTTTTGTTTCTGCTATCTCTCACCTCTGGGATGAGCTTTGCCCATTTTCTGTCCAGTCCAGAGTCATTGACCCTTCTTAATGGCTCAGCCATTCCAGTAATTACTTCTTGATGGCTCTTCTGCCAGGCAGTTTCCTGAACACGGAAAAACTACCTTAAACTCCATCCCCCATTAGACCCAAGAATTTGGGGGGTGGGTGTTGCTTAAATTCTAACATTTTACTAAATCCAACTGATTGATAGGTTGGTAGCCCTGCCCCACTGCCAAAAGTGGCCATTGGAGGATTGCCAGATTCAGTTCCCCACCCCTGTTTTTGTTCTCTTCCAAGGAGCTTCCAGTGGGGGTGTAGATGGTTCTTCCTTTTCTTTCTCCTTACAGCAACCCTGTGACGTAGGATTGGATTAAACTTTAGTATTCACTATTCTTATTTCCCTGAATACACACTTTAAGTCTACTTAATTGGTATAATGATAGTTAAATTCCACTCTGATCATTTTTATCATTTTTGTAAAGAACTATACAGAAATTCTGGTTTTAGTATGCTGGTTGTTTGGCCTTCATTCATTCTTTCACAGTATTCACTATCATTGCCACCTGATGTAGACAAGGCCAAGAGATAGTCAGTGTCCATTTTGCATATTATAAATTAATAATATCCGGCTAAGGCTTATAGCAGACTAATTCAGGTTTCTGCATTTTGGTGTTTGATGTACACTGCAAATCTTCCTAAATTAAGAAAAGATACTAGCCTGGTTCTGATGTTTAGTTGGGTGTCACATACAGCAAACCAGAAGGAAATGTGGAGAAATGTTACTGTTTGTCTAGAAAGTCCTACAGGTATAAGAACTTTTATCATAATCCAATGTTAACAGTTCCCTTTAGGGAGGTGTAATGTAAGAGATGGATGGACTGCACACAACTGTGTGATTGTAAACTGCTTTTTCTTTGCTTTATACTCTCTTTTACAGTACTTTCCTTTTCCTTCTTTTTTTGGAAGCAGGCTGTGGGGCTCGATGGACCTTGAGTGGCAGTTTTTACCTTCTGATTGCTTGTCCAATGACAGTGACTTAGTCCAAAGGTACGGAGATGTGACAGACAGAGGGATTGTGCGTGTTAGCAGGCTGCTGATGAACCAGTGCTCTCTTTTTGAGCAGTGTTTTGCGTTCATTGGCCTTGGTGTCTGAGTTATGGCTCCACTTGTTGCTGTTGAACAGCCATGCTTGGGTGCTCAGCTCAAGACCACAACATTTTCTAAATCTTGTCTTTTCCCTCTCCATTCCTACTGCCCTCTTCCCCTCTTCTTTTTCCCCTGCTTCTTGCATCTGGTTAAGTGGACCAAAAGAATATGTGTGTCGCTGATTCTTTTGTGTGTGTGTGTGTGTGTGTGTGTCCTGAAAGATGTTAAGACCAACAAGCTTTTACCCGCCGAGTCTATGGAGAAAACGGCCAGGCAATTTCTGTTTCAATCTACATGTCTCTCTGGAGCAGCAGTTCCAGAGTCTGATCAATAGGTTTTATTGCAGACCTCACTGTCTCTAAAAGCGCTGTGACCTTATCCTGTCTAAAAATAGCGTGTGCTCTCACTGCCGACAGAATCTTGACCTGCAAAAACCCATTTGGAACATAACTGACACATCCAGTCAGCTGTGTGTCCAAGACACACTTGGAGGACGGATTCCGTCCAGCTTCCCCACAACACTGACTTACGAGTCCTTAGAAGGGAAATGCCAGCTAGGAATAAAAAAATAACAACACAGAAGCTCTGGGTTTTATCCCTGACTGGAGTTGAGATGTTCAAGTAAGAACTGGAGTCTTATTCTTTTAATCTTGTAATCCAGTGGCGGGGAATTTCTCTTTAGCTCACTTTATGAGCTCTTGGGGCACACACGTGCCCCTATGATCAGGGTAACCAGTTGGTGACCTGGGGGTTCAATGCAGCCCTTTAATGTGTATAAGAATTGGGGTCTACTACTGCTGAAGAAAATTATTTCATTATTGGTAGTGTTTAGGGATGGGAGAAACATTTCGTTGAGTTCTTTGAAATTCTCGCTTCTCCAATATTGCAGTACAGTTCTCCCACCAAGTAATGTGCACACAAATGCACATGCTAGGTAAAGTGTGCATAAAGATGCATATATTAGTGAAAAATAGCATACAGAAATGCACTATAAATTGCTAGCAAAAATGTGTATATTTGGAGAAATTCGCAATGAAATTCTGAAGAGCCTCCATACGGATTTTTCTTTAAAAAAAATTGTGATGTGGAAATGTGGAGAACTGAATCTAAGATTGAAAAAATGAGAAACCGAGAGAAAATGAAAGTGACAGATGTGCCTATCCCTAGCAGTGCCACAATGGTTTTCTTAAAACAACAACTGCAGAATAGAATTATCAAAAATTACTATAAGCTTATAAGACATAATGTAGTCAATCAAAAAAACAATTCATTGGATATATTTTGAGTCTACCATCTCCCTTAGCAGTTTTCACTTTCGTTTTCATTTCATTTCTTTCTTCCATGAGACTCAACTGCGGGAAAAAGATCAAAATTTTATTTGTGTGGTGGGGGGACAGTATCCAGCTCAGTAATTCCTAATTAGATTGGGGTGTGTGTGTGTTTTTAACCAGTTATAATACTGGCACTGACAAGGTTTGTTATCTCCAGCTCCTACTGAACACATACTGTGAACCCTATAACAACTTGAATGCAGCCCCAGGGCCTTCTTATGTGGGAATACCCGCCCCCTTTAAATAGTCAGCAAGGGCTAAAGTACACCAGCAGCATTGGTTTCTGTCAATTGAGCAACTTATTCAGTGCTCCTTTACCAACATATTGTAACCTCAGCTCTCTTTCCCAAAATATAATCCAAAGACTTTTGAATCTTCCCCAGTGTGAATAGTAGTGGAGGTCCATCCTTTATATGTACGTAAAGAGCTCTTCGACTGTTTCCTTGGACTGAGCAGCTGAAGTTCAGAATAACGGGAGGCCTCTACTAAAACCTCTTTTGTTGTTCATGCTGGGGAGGAAGGAGTTAAAGAGCCATTTGCCCATGTTTCAGTGTGAGTGCAGGATAAATTAGCTAAAGTGGATGTGTTGTAGAGTGGCTTTCTTAGGATTGGGGGCACATTTGAAGCCAGATACGAAAGCCTCTGGGTCACATGGAGTCCTTGGTGCTAAGTTTTCCTTTTAGCAAACATACAGTGGTACCTCGCAAGACGAATGCCTCGTAAGATGAAAAACTCGCAAGACGAAAGAGTTTTTCGTTTTTTGAGTTGCTTCGCAAGACGAATTTCCCTATGGGCTTGCTTCGCAAGACGAAAACGTCTTGCGAGTTTGTTTCCTTTTTCTTAAAACCGTTAATACCCAGGGAATCCGTGCTTCGCAAGACGAAAAATTCGCAAGACGAAAAAACTCGCAGAACGAATTAATTTCGTCTTGCGAGGTACCACTGTAACATGTTGGTTGACCAGTCAGTGTTTGCATAATCATTCCATATTTTTACACTTCTACCACCACCCCAGACTCTCCAGCCATGGCTTTTTCAATGCAGTCAGCCAGTTGACCATGGAGAAAAGAGAATAAGTGAAGAAGATGTAAAACCATGTCCAGCGAAGGGTTAAGCAACTTTGCTGGCAAGGAAGGGCGTATCTTTGAAAAAGATGAAAAGGGATGAGTGCAATGATTGCAGGGCTGTAAAAAGGTGGCATTTTGTTCTTCTGCTAACAAAAGCCTTGCCCATTGTTGCCTCCCAGCCTGAAAGGGAGGTCACTGGTGGGTATTAGCACAGCTAATCACATAAAGAGCCCGGGTGGGCTTCCCCCAAAATGCTCTGCCTGCAGCCTGAGAAACTGGGTCTGGCCAAGACTTATCAGTTCCCATGCACGAGATATTCTTTGGTTAGACAAAATGTCCGCTCTTAGTCTCTTAATGTACAGGCTATTATTAGTAAGTGTCACTCAGTTCTCTGAGAGTGGTGCTTTTAGCTGCCACCTAAGTGCTTGACACTTGGGTTTTACAGCAGATTAAATTAAATTTTAGGCCAGTTGGGCTCCACTGGAAGGAGACAAAAGGAGCAGCTGCTGCTGTGGAAATGTGCTCTGTTGACGACCAGGGTGTCGTGACCGACTGACTTTTACTTGCCCATTACCTCACTCTCTCCTGGCTCCAGATGCATCTGGGGGAACAAGTGACTCCTCCTTGGAAATTAGCAGTTTACCTGATGGAGATATTTGTGCCACATTCATAACGCCCACACGCCCCCCCTCAAGTGGACAGAAAGGGTTGCCTTAACAGTGGACAAATATCCTAGCATCATCAGATGACTAGAAGCAGCTATCAAACTGGACTCATAGGCTACAACCCATGTGGCCACAAACTCATAGCTTCCAATTCTAACTGTGGAATAAAAAATCCCCATGTATATGTGGCTCTTATCCTTTTTAGCCTTGCCCCTGGTATTTCTATTCCACATTGAGGAAGACCAGGTGTGGGGAACCTCTGGCCCTGCAGATGTTGGATTGGAATTCTCATTGGCCCCAGCCAATGTTCAGGGGTGATGGGAATTGTAGTCAAAAACATTTGGAGGGCACCCAGTTGTGGAAGGCTAATTTAGAAACAATAGATTGCTTTAGCAGGCAGCGAGAATATGGCAAGGACTATTATTGGTGGATTTGAGGGGGGGGCACATAGGATACATATCAATTTATACAATAGGATCTGTGTTTGTGATGCATTTATTTAGCTTATTGAAGTGGGGAACATCTGCTGTTGTGAGCCAAAGCCAATCTGTCAGCAGCGTTCTTAAGATCGAGATTTGACAACCACTTTTTCAATAGCCAGGACAGGCAAGCCCTTTAACCGGTAACTTGTCACGCAGTTTCTCAGATAATCTTTCACCCATTGAAGGCATTAGAATGTACTTTCACATGGAGTGGTTGACAGAGGAATGCTTTCACCAGTCACACATAATTTATGTAGTCCAAGGAAGGCAAGTTTGTATTTATCTGGAAAAAAAATAAAAAATAAAGCGTTGCAGCAAACTGTCAAATGTCAGACTTCTGGTCTTCTTCATGATGCTCAATGTTACTTTTGGCAAGAGTTCGTTCTCCACACTGCCTATATTGCATCTGCAGTGTTCTAGGATGAGGAATGAGGAGAAAAGCTTACATAGCCAGGCAGGAGTCCCAGTCCCGTCCCGTCCCTCCCCAAAAACAGGTTGTTGTTTTGATCTTTTGGACCAAGGCAGAAGGTCCAGACTTCCTTTTCTAGTCCCAACTCATTGAAAATGTAGCAGTGTGGAGTTGCATCAAATCACACCTTGCTGGCTGATGAATCCTAGAGTTTAATGATCTGTGGTTATGTTCATATAATACATGCATGGCGGCAATCCACTTTGAGTTTCCTCTCTAGATGAAAAGTGGAATGTAGATAGATTGCAGTAAAACAACACCAACAGGTCTGAACTGCAAGGGTTTGAATGCAGCTTGTATCCCTTCCTTACATTCCATTGTGATCTCTGAGGTCCTTTGGAAGGTCTGTGGTGTGTAAAGAAAGTTTAGAAACATGCAATCTCTCACCAAGAAATGTTGCTTATCTTATCAAAAACGTGTTTAGCTTCCCTCAGAATATCCGCAGCTGTGTTTTGCCTCCCCATGACCCTAAAATTTCACTTCAGGCAAGACTGAGAGGCTTAGAGCTGTGGAGCCCCCCCCTGCCTGCACATGAGAAATAATGCTAATTGTATCCCCCAATCCCCTTCCTATCAATGTTCTGAGCCACCTCCAATTCATGTTGAATGTTGCACTTCTGTCTGTCTGTCTATCATCTATCTATCTATCTATCTATCTATCTATCTATCTATCTATCTATCTATCATCTATCTATCTATCTATCTATCTATCATCTATCTATCTATCTATCTATCTATCTATCTATCTATCTATCTATCTAAATAGCCCTCACATCCTTGATGCCCACTTCCCAGCTTGAAGGTGTGTTGGTGGTACTACAGTGTATAACATTTTTGGCACTCTTCCAACGGGGGCTGCATTACTCATAGCCTTTTTTGAGTCCTCTTTTATCTCCCTTCTCCATAATTTGCTATCGTGGGCTACTAAATGGCCTTGGCCCTGTACCCCTGAAGGAGCGTCTCCACCCCCCCCATCATGCAGCCTGGACACTGAGATCCAGCTCCAAGGGTCTTCTGGCACTTCCCTCACTGTGAGAATTAAGGTAACAGGGAACCCGACAGAGGGCCTTCTTGGTCATGGCGCCCACCCTGTGGAACGCCCTCCCATCAAGATGTCAAGGAGATAAGTAACTATACAACCTTTAGAAGACATCTGAAGGCAGCCCTGTATAGGGAAGTTTTAAATGTTTGATGTTTTATTATGTTTCTGTATATGCTGGAAGCCACCCAGAGTGGCAACCCAGTCAGATGGGTGGGGTTCAAGTTGTTAACAACTACTACTACTATGAGATCTGTGCAAATAGTATGTGAATCTCATGTGGTCTGTGGGAAATGGATATGATGAATCAGCATAATAGACTTGTCATGTGAAGTGCCGCAAAAACTCCCAGTTGCATCTTTCGAACCTGTGCTAGATGTGGCCAGTTCATTCCAATTTTAGAATCACCTCCATAAAGGTGGTATAGGGTAAACATATGTTGAGGCACTTGCCAGACCCAGCTAGGCTTTGTATGTCCATAAATCAGATCCTGAAGTGAACAGGCATCCAACCACAGCAGTATGTGCTGAGATTAATTCCTCATAATGGAGAGGTGACGGCAGACGGGTTGGTCGCTGTGCTCTGTTCCTTTTAGCTGTAGCCCCATATAGTTCCCTGCAATTTAGACACCTGACAGTGGGGAGGTTTTCCCTTATCTGTAAAGTAGGCTGATTTCAGCTGAGGAAAGGAAAGATGCTGTCCTGGTGTTTTCACCATGTGAAGGATACATGTATCCACATGTGAAAAAGAAGCTGAATTATTTTTGAGGTGGTGTTGGCAGATCAGATATGCCTCCTCTGATCAAGATGCAACTGGATATGTTCCAAGACCACTTTCTCAACAACCACTCTCAGAAATGTAAAGGTTAAAGCCGAGGGCTTGCCAGCAGTTGGCAAAGCTGCTAGCGTCAAGATATATACATTATGGATGTTCTATTAGATGGATGGCACTGTGTTCCAGGGGAGCTGGCATCTAGCCCTTGAATAAAGAGACACACTGTGCACATGGGAGACCTGCTGTGGGATTTTGTTGGTCACTGCCTTCCAGCATCTCCCCCCACACCAAATCCACAGTGTGTGAGTGAGGGTACGTTGACACAACACTTGGGTTTATGACAAACTTGCCTGTTTTTCAGTATATACAGGACTCAAAATGATTTTGAGGAATGACATTGAGCCATTCCATTTCTGGGTTGGAAAAACAGCATATACACACATGGTTGGTTGGAATCCATCAGTCTTGGGAGACAATGGAGGAGTGTGCCTTTGTGGATGAAGTCACACTGCTGGAAGGTGGCTGCAGATACTGATATGGGAGAGAGATGCTTTGTTGCAGCTGGGGCAGATGAAGGTGATTCTTCCCAGTGCTACCACCTTATTGCTGTCTGGAGGGGCTATAATGCAACAAAAGTGGAACCCCCTCCCTCCACAATAACATTTGTGGTATAAAAGGATAGGAGATTTCAGCAGGAAGTTAAGGGTTGTGCACTGATTGGAAATGAAAGAGTGTAACCACTCCAAAACTTTTGCAGGCAAGAACAGGATTGGATCACGTGCGACTGCCCCATTAGCATCTTGAAGGTGAATCATCATGAACATGCAATAGAAAGGATTTCTGGAGGGACCTGTGATGTTAAATGCATGACTGCAGGTCTAGTTTTTCCCTTTTCTAAGTAACAGCTGCAGGAGGGAGGGGAATAATTAGAATCTGGGCTATGACAAATGGGAAAGAGGGTTAATCTTCTCCCCTGGCCTTGTGTTGTCCCCTCGCTTCCAAAGCAAACATAGGTGTAAAGCTGTGGATTGGTTGTGGATCTTGCCTTTAGATAGGGAGATGTACTTAATTATTTCCCAACTTTTTACAAACACAGTTCTATTGATGTTTAGAATAGATTTTACTCACCTCAGTTCTGGCTCCGATATCAAGAAACCTCCCCCTTTTCCCCATCCTTTGAATAGTTTTACACTTTTAACAAAGTTTCTGCTGTGATGATGATGGAAATAAATGAACAGCTAAAATTCCTGAAAGACTTCCCAGAGATAAATAGGTAGACACAGCCCACCTGGAGAAGCAGGGTAGGGTGAGGGATTGCTGAGCTGTGTTCAATTTCTTTGGCTGTTACTTAATTTGCAAAGTTGGGATTCTCTCTTTATACTATGACATCATACCCATATGTATCCCAAATCATTTTACGTGCAATTTACATTTCATATCTGATGATAATTAAAAATGGAGTGGCTCTTTAAAAACGATCAGAAACAGGCAGGAGAGGTTTCTAAAAGTGTTGAAATTGCAAAAGGAGGTTTGCTTAGCTTTTCCTTTTCTTCAATGTTTGTTGTCCGAAATTGCTATTGTAATTCTATTTGCTAAAAGTTGGCATTCAACTTAAACACTTCTATCATAAAGATTAGTGGTGCTGGCCTAAGGCTGCTTTTTCTGAAGAGTAAGTAGACTAGATCTCAGGTGCTGAAAGGTGGTGGACTTCTTACCACTCATACTTTTTCTTTCTTTCTTTCTTTCTTTCTTTCTTTCTTTCTTTCTTTCTTTCTTTTTTGAATAAAAAAACACCAAACTCAGTATTGGGACATGGCTAGCTGAAATGCATTTCTCTTGTGTTATGACTGTGGTGTTAAGACTTTACAGATTAATACTGTGCAGTCTCATAGGGTTGTAGCCAATGTCAGTCCTACACACAGTAGACCCATTGAAATTAATGGACATGAGAAACTGAGGTCTGTTCATTTTAACAGGCCCATTCTGAGTAGAATTAATGTGTGATACAATCAATGGGATCTGGCATAAGGATAGCTCAGTGGCAAAGGACACACTTTGCATGGAAAGTTACCAAGTTCAATCCCCAGCATCTCCTGTTGAATGGATTTTAGGTAGGTGAGCTGGGAAAGACCCCTTCCTGAGAGTACTGTCAGCCAGAGTAGACAGTGCTTGGCTTTTTGGATCAAAGGCCTGACTCAGTATGTGTCTATTCAGCTTCTCATACAAGTGGAAGTTGCGACAAAATGTCACATTGTGGAGTACTCCCATTCAGTGTCCCAGAAGGCCCTTCTTTAGGCCTTCAACTGCAGCAGTTAGTAGTCTGTGTCTGCTAAGCATGCTCCATCCTCTGCATTGTTTTTGTCTTCCCCTCCCTCTTCATTTTTCTTAAACTTATATGTACTTACAGAAATGTTAGGGATTCATCCCTCTGCCTGTTGCTGTCTCCTTCTTGTGTTGTTTTGGCTACGTAAATGTTATGTATTCAGTGGTCTATGTTTGCCTTAGTTTGAGTCTGGACTAAGGTCCTGTGAATCTCTGTGTTCAGATACATGATATCCAATCACAGAACACTTCAGATTTGGGCCATTGCCATTGGCCCTGAAACTCTTGAGTTATGATTCGCAGCTTGGGAGTTTAGACAGTTTAGACAAGGTGGGAGTGACCCAGCCCTTCAGAAATGTATATAAGCAGTTGCTTTGCCCCTGTTGTCCAGTTCTGTTAGTTCAATAAAGGTTCTTGCTGTTATCACTGTGTCTTGCTTCGTGGGAACCCACCTACACTTCAGTAAGTATAGGCACTCAAGAATAAGTTTAGTGTTAGTATATACAGGTGGGACCTGGAACAGAATATCCTGTGGAAAGGCATGGCTGGTAGGCACCCTGAACAGGCGCTCTCCATGCCACAAAATTTTGTTTCAGGTCCCACCTGTATATACTAACACTAAACTTATTCTTGAGTGCCTATACTTACTGAAGTGTAGGTGGGTCTAGTGCTAATAAAAGTTTTCAAAGTAAAAGACACTGTGTTGCTTTAAAAAATGGAAGCTGAAATTCTGAGAAGGCCCAATTCTGCAACCAATTAAAAAAATCTGTGCTTTTGTGGTACAGTTGTCAGCTCTGCCTGTAGGTCTGTTGTGGCTTATCGAAGCATTAGAGCCAGGTCAAATCTGTCTGGCCAAAACAGCTAAGGGCGGATGCAGTGGCAGGGCTTCCCAAGGGTAGAATTGTTCCTTAGCTGTGTGGTGCAAGTTGCTACTTGTGTGGTTTAAGCTGAGGCTCAGGGTGTCAGGCAGTGTTTGTGCTGAGTAATTGGTCTGATTATTGTAGCCCTCCTGCTTCTTCTGCAACACTACAAGCTTTGCTTAGCAGCAACTCAGGGCTGATGCAAGAGTTTTTGAAGCAGGGTTTCCAGGCAGGGTGCCATTGGGGAGCCCCTGCAGGCTTATTCTATTCAGCCTCCTGTGATTACCCCATATGCTAGTAGAGTGTTAGGCTGAGTGGCTCAGTCAGCTGGATTCTTTGGATTCTGAGCCCTGGTTGAGGCAGGGTGGACTCCCACCTTGAATGGGGCTCAGCTAGGCTGAA